>NW_009258126.1:1281080-1583415 GCF_000149755.1 Phytophthora sojae | reverse complement strand
AGGGCCGGAAACCGCGGTACAGGCGCTACGGTCGCCAGCCGACAGGAAGGAGACATGGAGGCCTTTCGGAGGGTTCCGCCGGTATGGTTCGTCTCGGTGGGTGTGTCAGGACGTAAGTAGAGCAGTGCAACCCGGCGTTGCCGCCTCCGAGCCCGTCTTGCTATCGCCAGGGCCGGAAACAGCCGTACGGGCGCTACGTTCGCCAGCCGACAGGAGGGAGACATGGAGGCCTTTCCGAGGGTTTCCGCCGGTATGGTTCGTTTCGGTGGGTGTGTCAGGACGTAAGTAGAGCAGCGCAACCCGGCGTTGCCGCCTCCGAGCCCGTCTTGCTATCGTCAGGGCCGGAAACCGCGGTACAGGCGCTACGGTCGCCAGCCGACAGGAGGGAGACATGGAGGCCTTTCGGAGGGTTCCGCCGGTATGGTTCGTCTCGGTGGGTGTGTCAGGACGTAAGTAGAGCAGCGCAACCCGGCGTTGCCGCCTCCGAGCCCGTCTTGCTATCGCCAGGGCCGGAAACAGCCGTACGGGCGCTACGATCGCCAGCCGACAGGAGGGAGACATGGAGGCCTTTCCGAGGGTTTCCGCCGGTATGGTTCGTCTCGGTGGGTGTGTCAGGACGTAAGTAGAGCAGCGCAACCCGGCGTTGCCGCCTCCGAGCCCGTCTTGCTATCGCCAGGGCCGGAAACAGCCGTACGGGCGCTACGATCGCCAGCCGACAGGAGGGAGACATGGAGGCCTTTCCGAGGGTTTCCGCCGGTATGGTTCGTCTCGGTGGGTGTGTCAGGACGTAAGTAGAGCAGCGCAACCCGGCGTTGCCGCCTCCGAGCCCGTCTTGCTATCGCCAGGGCCGGAAACAGCCGTACGGGCGCTACGATCGCCAGCCGACAGGAGGGAGACATGGAGGCCTTTCCGAGGGTTTCCGCCGGTATGGCTCGTCTCGGTGGGTGTGTCAGGACGTAAGTAGAGCAGCGCAACCCGGCGTTGCCGCCTCCGAGCCCGTCTTGCTATCGCCAGGGCCGGAAACAGCCGTACGGGCGCTACGATCGCCAGCCGACAGGAGGGAGACATGGAGGCCTTTCCGAGGGTTTCCGCCGGTATGGTTCGTCTCGGTGGGTGTGTCAGGACGTAAGTAGAGCAGCGCAACCCGGCGTTGCCGCCTCCGAGCCCGTCTTGCTATCGCCAGGGCCGGAAACAGCTGTACGGGCGCTACGATCGCCAGCCGACAGGAGGGAGACATGGAGGCCTTTCCGAGGGTTTCCGCCGGTATGGTTCGTCTCGGTGGGTGTGTCAGGACGTAAGTAGAGCAGCGCAACCCGGCGTTGCCGCCTCCGAGCCCGTCTTGCTATCGCCAGGGCCGGAAACCGCGGTACGGGCGCTACGATCGCCAGCCGACAGGAGGGAGACATGGAGGCCTTTCCGAGGGTTTCCGCCGGTATGGTTCGTCTCGGTGGGTGTGTCAGGACGTAAGTAGAGCAGCGCAACCCGGCGTTGCCGCCTCCGAGCCCGTCTTGCTATCGCCAGGGCCGGAAACAGCCGTACGGGCGCTACGATCGCCAGCCGACAGGAGGGAGACATGGAGGCCTTTCCGAGGGTTTCCGCCGGTATGGTTCGTCTCGGTGGGTGTGTCAGGACGTAAGTAGAGCAGCGCAACCCGGCGTTGCCGCCTCCGAGCCCGTCTTGCTATCGCCAGGGCCGGAAACAGCTGTACGGGCGCTACGATCGCCAGCCGACAGGAGGGAGACATGGAGGCCTTTCCGAGGGTTTCCGCCGGTATGGTTCGTCTCGGTGGGTGTGTCAGGACGTAAGTAGAGCAGCGCAACCCGGCGTTGCCGCCTCCGAGCCCGTCTTGCTATCGCCAGGGCCGGAAACAGCCGTACGGGCGCTACGATCGCCAGCCGACAGGAGGGAGACATGGAGGCCTTTCCGAGGGTTTCCGCCGGTATGGTTCGTCTCGGTGGGTGTGTCAGGACGTAAGTAGAGCAGCGCAACCCGGCGTTGCCGCCTCCGAGCCCGTCTTGCTATCGCCAGGGCCGGAAACAGCCGTACGGGCGCTACGATCGCCAGCCGACAGGAGGGAGACATGGAGGCCTTTCCGAGGGTTTCCGCCGGTATGGTTCGTCTCGGTGGGTGTGTCAGGACGTAAGTAGAGCAGCGCAACCCGGCGTTGCCGCCTCCGAGCCCGTCTTGCTATCGCCAGGGCCGGAAACAGCCGTACGGGCGCTACGATCGCCAGCCGACAGGAGGGAGACATGGAGGCCTTTCGGAGGGTTCCGCCGGTATGGTTCGTCTCGGTGGGTGTGTCAGGACGTAAGTAGAGCAGCGCAACCCGGCGTTGCCGCCTCCGAGCCCGTCTTGCTATCGCCAGGGCCGGAAACAGCCGTACGGGCGCTACGATCGCCAGCCGACAGGAGGGAGACATGGAGGCCTTTCCGAGGGTTTCCGCCGGTATGGCTCGTCTCGGTGGGTGTGTCAGGACGTAAGTAGAGCAGCGCAACCCGGCGTTGCCGCCTCCGAGCCCGTCTTGCTATCGCCAGGGCCGGAAACAGCCGTACGGGCGCTACGATCGCCAGCCGACAGGAGGGAGACATGGAGGCCTTTCCGAGGGTTTCCGCCGGTATGGTTCGTCTCGGTGGGTGTGTCAGGACGTAAGTAGAGCAGCGCAACCCGGCGTTGCCGCCTCCGAGCCCGTCTTGCTATCGCCAGGGCCGGAAACAGCTGTACGGGCGCTACGATCGCCAGCCGACAGGAGGGAGACATGGAGGCCTTTCCGAGGGTTTCCGCCGGTATGGTTCGTCTCGGTGGGTGTGTCAGGACGTAAGTAGAGCAGCGCAACCCGGCGTTGCCGCCTCCGAGCCCGTCTTGCTATCGCCAGGGCCGGAAACAGCCGTACGGGCGCTACGATCGCCAGCCGACAGGAGGGAGACATGGAGGCCTTTCCGAGGGTTTCCGCCGGTATGGTTCGTCTCGGTGGGTGTGTCAGGACGTAAGTAGAGCAGCGCAACCCGGCGTTGCCGCCTCCGAGCCCGTCTTGCTATCGCCAGGGCCGGAAACAGCCGTACGGGCGCTACGATCGCCAGCCGACAGGAGGGAGACATGGAGGCCTTTCGGAGGGTTCCGCCGGTATGGTTCGTCTCGGTGGGTGTGTCAGGACGTAAGTAGAGCAGCGCAACCCGGCGTTGCCGCCTCCGAGCCCGTCTTGCTATCGCCAGGGCCGGAAACAGCCGTACGGGCGCTACGATCGCCAGCCGACAGGAGGGAGACATGGAGGCCTTTCCGAGGGTTTCCGCCGGTATGGCTCGTCTCGGTGGGTGTGTCAGGACGTAAGTAGAGCAGCGCAACCCGGCGTTGCCGCCTCCGAGCCCGTCTTGCTATCGCCAGGGCCGGAAACAGCCGTACGGGCGCTACGATCGCCAGCCGACAGGAGGGAGACATGGAGGCCTTTCCGAGGGTTTCCGCCGGTATGGTTCGTCTCGGTGGGTGTGTCAGGACGTAAGTAGAGCAGCGCAACCCGGCGTTGCCGCCTCCGAGCCCGTCTTGCTATCGCCAGGGCCGGAAACAGCCGTACGGGCGCTACGATCGCCAGCCGACAGGAGGGAGACATGGAGGCCTTTCGGAGGGTTCCGCCGGTATGGTTCGTCTCGGTGGGTGTGTCAGGACGTAAGTAGAGCAGCGCAACCCGGCGTTGCCGCCTCCGAGCCCGTCTTGCTATCGCCAGGGCCGGAAACAGCCGTACGGGCGCTACGATCGCCAGCCGACAGGAGGGAGACATGGAGGCCTTTCCGAGGGTTTCCGCCGGTATGGTTCGTCTCGGTGGGTGTGTCAGGACGTAAGTAGAGCAGCGCAACCCGGCGTTGCCGCCTCCGAGCCCGTCTTGCTATCGCCAGGGCCGGAAACAGCTGTACGGGCGCTACGATCGCCAGCCGACAGGAGGGAGACATGGAGGCCTTTCCGAGGGTTTCCGCCGGTATGGTTCGTCTCGGTGGGTGTGTCAGGACGTAAGTAGAGCAGCGCAACCCGGCGTTGCCGCCTCCGAGCCCGTCTTGCTATCGCCAGGGCCGGAAACAGCCGTACGGGCGCTACGATCGCCAGCCGACAGGAGGGAGACATGGAGGCCTTTCCGAGGGTTTCCGCCGGTATGGTTCGTCTCGGTGGGTGTGTCAGGACGTAAGTAGAGCAGCGCAACCCGGCGTTGCCGCCTCCGAGCCCGTCTTGCTATCGCCAGGGCCGGAAACAGCCGTACGGGCGCTACGATCGCCAGCCGACAGGAGGGAGACATGGAGGCCTTTCGGAGGGTTCCGCCGGTATGGTTCGTCTCGGTGGGTGTGTCAGGACGTAAGTAGAGCAGCGCAACCCGGCGTTGCCGCCTCCGAGCCCGTCTTGCTATCGCCAGGGCCGGAAACAGCCGTACGGGCGCTACGATCGCCAGCCGACAGGAGGGAGACATGGAGGCCTTTCCGAGGGTTTCCGCCGGTATGGTTCGTCTCGGTGGGTGTGTCAGGACGTAAGTAGAGCAGCGCAACCCGGCGTTGCCGCCTCCGAGCCCGTCTTGCTATCGCCAGGGCCGGAAACAGCTGTACGGGCGCTACGATCGCCAGCCGACAGGAGGGAGACATGGAGGCCTTTCCGAGGGTTTCCGCCGGTATGGTTCGTCTCGGTGGGTGTGTCAGGACGTAAGTAGAGCAGCGCAACCCGGCGTTGCCGCCTCCGAGCCCGTCTTGCTATCGCCAGGGCCGGAAACCGCGGTACGGGCGCTACGATCGCCAGCCGACAGGAGGGAGACATGGAGGCCTTTCCGAGGGTTTCCGCCGGTATGGCTCGTCTCGGTGGGTGTGTCAGGACGTAAGTAGAGCAGCGCAACCCGGCGTTGCCGCCTCCGAGCCCGTCTTGCTATCGCCAGGGCCGGAAACAGCCGTACGGGCGCTACGATCGCCAGCCGACAGGAGGGAGACATGGAGGCCTTTCCGAGGGTTTCCGCCGGTATGGCTCGTCTCGGTGGGTGTGTCAGGACGTAAGTAGAGCAGCGCAACCCGGCGTTGCCGCCTCCGAGCCCGTCTTGCTATCGCCAGGGCCGGAAACAGCCGTACGGGCGCTACGATCGCCAGCCGACAGGAGGGAGACATGGAGGCCTTTCCGAGGGTTTCCGCCGGTATGGTTCGTCTCGGTGGGTGTGTCAGGACGTAAGTAGAGCAGCGCAACCCGGCGTTGCCGCCTCCGAGCCCGTCTTGCTATCGCCAGGGCCGGAAACAGCCGTACGGGCGCTACGATCGCCAGCCGACAGGAGGGAGACATGGAGGCCTTTCGGAGGGTTCCGCCGGTATGGTTCGTCTCGGTGGGTGTGTCAGGACGTAAGTAGAGCAGCGCAACCCGGCGTTGCCGCCTCCGAGCCCGTCTTGCTATCGCCAGGGCCGGAAACCGCGGTACGGGCGCTACGATCGCCAGCCGACAGGAGGGAGACATGGAGGCCTTTCCGAGGGTTTCCGCCGGTATGGTTCGTCTCGGTGGGTGTGTCAGGACGTAAGTAGAGCAGCGCAACCCGGCGTTGCCGCCTCCGAGCCCGTCTTGCTATCGCCAGGGCCGGAAACAGCCGTACGGGCGCTACGATCGCCAGCCGACAGGAGGGAGACATGGAGGCCTTTCGGAGGGTTCCGCCGGTATGGTTCGTCTCGGTGGGTGTGTCAGGACGTAAGTAGAGCAGCGCAACCCGGCGTTGCCGCCTCCGAGCCCGTCTTGCTATCGCCAGGGCCGGAAACCGCGGTACGGGCGCTACGATCGCCAGCCGACAGGAGGGAGACATGGAGGCCTTTCCGAGGGTTTCCGCCGGTATGGCTCGTCTCGGTGGGTGTGTCAGGACGTAAGTAGAGCAGCGCAACCCGGCGTTGCCGCCTCCGAGCCCGTCTTGCTATCGCCAGGGCCGGAAACAGCCGTACGGGCGCTACGATCGCCAGCCGACAGGAGGGAGACATGGAGGCCTTTCGGAGGGTTCCGCCGGTATGGTTCGTCTCGGTGGGTGTGTCAGGACGTAAGTAGAGCAGCGCAACCCGGCGTTGCCGCCTCCGAGCCCGTCTTGCTATCGCCAGGGCCGGAAACCGCGGTACGGGCGCTACGATCGCCAGCCGACAGGAGGGAGACATGGAGGCCTTTCCGAGGGTTTCCGCCGGTATGGTTCGTCTCGGTGGGTGTGTCAGGACGTAAGTAGAGCAGCGCAACCCGGCGTTGCCGCCTCCGAGCCCGTCTTGCTATCGCCAGGGCCGGAAACCGCGGTACGGGCGCTACGATCGCCAGCCGACAGGAGGGAGACATGGAGATCTTTCCGAGGGTTTCCGCCGGTATGGCTCGTCTCGGTGGGTGTGTCAGGACGTAAGTAGAGCAGCGCAAACCGGCGTTGCCGCCTCCGAGCCCGTCTTGCTATCGCCAGGGCCGGAAACCGCGGTACGGGCGCTACGATCGCCAGCCGACAGGAGGGAGACATGGAGGCCTTTCCGAGGGTTTCCGCCGGTATGGCTCGTCTCGGTGGGTGTGTCAGGACGTAAGTAGAGCAGCGCAAACCGGCGTTGCCGCCTCCGAGCCCGTCTTGCTATCGCCAGGGCCGGAAACAGCCGTACGGGCGCTACGATCGCCAGCCGACAGGAGGGAGACATGGAGGCCTTTCCGAGGGTTTCCGCCGGTATGGTTCGTCTCGGTGGGTGTGTCAGGACGTAAGTAGAGCAGCGCAACCCGGCGTTGCCGCCTCCGAGCCCGTCTTGCTATCGCCAGGGCCGGAAACCGCGGTACGGGCGCTACGATCGCCAGCCGACAGGAGGGAGACATGGAGATCTTTCCGAGGGTTTCCGCCGGTATGGCTCGTCTCGGTGGGTGTGTCAGGACGTAAGTAGAGCAGCGCAACCCGGCGTTGCCGCCTCCGAGCCCGTCTTGCTATCGCCAGGGCCGGAAACAGCCGTACGGGCGCTACGATCGCCAGCCGACAGGAGGGAGACATGGAGGCCTTTCCGAGGGTTTCCGCCGGTATGGCTCGTCTCGGTGGGTGTGTCAGGACGTAAGTAGAGCAGCGCAAACCGGCGTTGCCGCCTCCGAGCCCGTCTTGCTATCGCCAGGGCCGGAAACAGCCGTACGGGCGCTACGATCGCCAGCCGACAGGAGGGAGACATGGAGGCCTTTCCGAGGGTTTCCGCCGGTATGGTTCGTCTCGGTGGGTGTGTCAGGACGTAAGTAGAGCAGCGCAACCCGGCGTTGCCGCCTCCGAGCCCGTCTTGCTATCGCCAGGGCCGGAAACCGCGGTACGGGCGCTACGATCGCCAGCCGACAGGAGGGAGACATGGAGGCCTTTCCGAGGGTTTCCGCCGGTATGGCTCGTCTCGGTGGGTGTGTCAGGACGTAAGTAGAGCAGCGCAACCCGGCGTTGCCGCCTCCGAGCCCGTCTTGCTATCGCCAGGGCCGGAAACAGCCGTACGGGCGCTACGATCGCCAGCCGACAGGAGGGAGACATGGAGGCCTTTCCGAGGGTTTCCGCCGGTATGGCTCGTCTCGGTGGGTGTGTCAGGACGTAAGTAGAGCAGCGCAACCCGGCGTTGCCGCCTCCGAGCCCGCTATCGCCAGGGCCGGAAACAGCCGTACGGGCGCTACGATCGCCAGCCGACAGGAGGGAGACATGGAGGCCTTTCCGAGGGTTTCCGCCGGTATGGTTCGTCTCGGTGGGTGTGTCAGGACGTAAGTAGAGCAGCGCAACCCGGCGTTGCCGCCTCCGAGCCCGTCTTGCTATCGCCAGGGCCGGAAACCGCGGTACGGGCGCTACGATCGCCAGCCGACAGGAGGGAGACATGGATGCCTTTCCGAGGGTTTCCGCCGGTATGGCTCGTCTCGGTGGGTGTGTCAGGACGTAAGTAGAGCAGCGCAACCCGGCGTTGCCGCCTCCGAGCCCGTCTTGCTATCGCCAGGGCCGGAAACAGCCGTACGGGCGCTACGATCGCCAGCCGACAGGAGGGAGACATGGAGGCCTTTCCGAGGGTTTCCGCCGGTATGGCTCGTCTCGGTGGGTGTGTCAGGACGTAAGTAGAGCAGCGCAACCCGGCGTTGCCGCCTCCGAGCCCGTCTTGCTATCGCCAGGGCCGGAAACCGCGGTACGGGCGCTACGATCGCCAGCCGACAGGAGGGAGACATGGAGGCCTTTCCGAGGGTTTCCGCCGGTATGGCTCGTCTCGGTGGGTGTGTCAGGACGTAAGTAGAGCAGCGCAACCCGGCGTTGCCGCCTCCGAGCCCGTCTTGCTATCGCCAGGGCCGGAAACAGCCGTACGGGCGCTACGATCGCCAGCCGACAGGAGGGAGACATGGAGGCCTTTCCGAGGGTTTCCGCCGGTATGGTTCGTCTCGGTGGGTGTGTCAGGACGTAAGTAGAGCAGCGCAACCCGGCGTTGCCGCCTCCGAGCCCGTCTTGCTATCGCCAGGGCCGGAAACCGCGGTACGGGCGCTACGATCGCCAGCCGACAGGAGGGAGACATGGAGGCCTTTCGGAGGGTTCCGCCGGTATGGTTCGTCTCGGTGGGTGTGTCAGGACGTAAGTAGAGCAGCGCAACCCGGCGTTGCCGCCTCCGAGCCCGTCTTGCTATCGCCAGGGCCGGAAACCGCGGTACGGGCGCTACGATCGCCAGCCGACAGGAGGGAGACATGGAGGCCTTTCCGAGGGTTTCCGCCGGTATGGCTCGTCTCGGTGGGTGTGTCAGGACGTAAGTAGAGCAGCGCAACCCGGCGTTGCCGCCTCCGAGCCCGTCTTGCTATCGCCAGGGCCGGAAACCGCGGTACGGGCGCTACGATCGCCAGCCGACAGGAGGGAGACATGGAGGCCTTTCCGAGGGTTTCCGCCGGTATGGTTCGTCTCGGTGGGTGTGTCAGGACGTAAGTAGAGCAGCGCAACCCGGCGTTGCCGCCTCCGAGCCCGTCTTGCTATCGCCAGGGCCGGAAACCGCGGTACGGGCGCTACGATCGCCAGCCGACAGGAGGGAGACATGGAGGCCTTTCCGAGGGTTTCCGCCGGTATGGCTCGTCTCGGTGGGTGTGTCAGGACGTAAGTAGAGCAGCGCAACCCGGCGTTGCCGCCTCCGAGCCCGTCTTGCTATCGCCAGGGCCGGAAACCGCGGTACGGGCGCTACGATCGCCAGCCGACAGGAGGGAGACATGGAGGCCTTTCCGAGGGTTTCCGCCGGTATGGCTCGTCTCGGTGGGTGTGTCAGGACGTAAGTAGAGCAGCGCAACCCGGCGTTGCCGCCTCCGAGCCCGTCTTGCTATCGCCAGGGCCGGAAACAGCCGTACGGGCGCTACGATCGCCAGCCGACAGGAGGGAGACATGGAGGCCTTTCCGAGGGTTTCCGCCGGTATGGTTCGTCTCGGTGGGTGTGTCAGGACGTAAGTAGAGCAGCGCAACCCGGCGTTGCCGCCTCCGAGCCCGTCTTGCTATCGCCAGGGCCGGAAACAGCCGTACGGGCGCTACGATCGCCAGCCGACAGGAGGGAGACATGGAGGCCTTTCGGAGGGTTCCGCCGGTATGGTTCGTCTCGGTGGGTGTGTCAGGACGTAAGTAGAGCAGCGCAACCCGGCGTTGCCGCCTCCGAGCCCGTCTTGCTATCGCCAGGGCCGGAAACCGCGGTACGGGCGCTACGATCGCCAGCCGACAGGAGGGAGACATGGAGGCCTTTCCGAGGGTTTCCGCCGGTATGGTTCGTCTCGGTGGGTGTGTCAGGACGTAAGTAGAGCAGCGCAACCCGGCGTTGCCGCCTCCGAGCCCGTCTTGCTATCGCCAGGGCCGGAAACAGCCGTACGGGCGCTACGATCGCCAGCCGACAGGAGGGAGACATGGAGGCCTTTCGGAGGGTTCCGCCGGTATGGTTCGTCTCGGTGGGTGTGTCAGGACGTAAGTAGAGCAGCGCAACCCGGCGTTGCCGCCTCCGAGCCCGTCTTGCTATCGCCAGGGCCGGAAACCGCGGTACGGGCGCTACGATCGCCAGCCGACAGGAGGGAGACATGGAGGCCTTTCCGAGGGTTTCCGCCGGTATGGTTCGTCTCGGTGGGTGTGTCAGGACGTAAGTAGAGCAGCGCAACCCGGCGTTGCCGCCTCCGAGCCCGTCTTGCTATCGCCAGGGCCGGAAACAGCCGTACGGGCGCTACGATCGCCAGCCGACAGGAGGGAGACATGGAGGCCTTTCGGAGGGTTCCGCCGGTATGGTTCGTCTCGGTGGGTGTGTCAGGACGTAAGTAGAGCAGCGCAACCCGGCGTTGCCGCCTCCGAGCCCGTCTTGCTATCGCCAGGGCCGGAAACCGCGGTACGGGCGCTACGATCGCCAGCCGACAGGAGGGAGACATGGAGGCCTTTCCGAGGGTTTCCGCCGGTATGGTTCGTCTCGGTGGGTGTGTCAGGACGTAAGTAGAGCAGCGCAACCCGGCGTTGCCGCCTCCGAGCCCGTCTTGTTATCGCCAGGGCCGGAAACCACGGTGATGTCGACGGCGGATCATACGCAGACGGACGAACAGACCGAGCGTGTTAACCGCGTGCTCGTAGACGTGCTTAAGAGCTACGCTCACTCGTTCCAACACTGGAGCGAGTGTCTGGCGATGGCGGAGTTCGCCATCAACAACTCGGTGCATGCCTCGACCGGGCATACACCGTTCTACGTGAATGCCATCAGGCACCCACGCCTCCCGAGTCTACTCGGGATGGTGGCTCCTTCCTTAAATGGGGGAGGATCTACGACTGCAACGCAGCAGCCGCAGAATGCCGCTGACACTTGCACAATGTCAGCCGCGACTACGCGCAAGAAGAAGAAGAAGAAGAAGCACGCGTCTGTGCAGGGCACAGACGCCGACAAGACCAAGAAGAAGAAGAAGAAGAAGAACGGGTCTGTGCAGGGCACAGACACCGCGAAGACGAACGCAGAGGCCGCGCTGGGCCAAGCGTGTGACGCGACCTCCCACGTCGACAGAGATGCCCGACGCGGTCTGCGAGGCCTGAGCGACTTGAGCCCTCAGGATCGCCACCTCCTGCTTCAGAGCGGCGAACTCCCGGCTCTGATGCTGTTCCACAGCAGCGACTCGCCCCTCGAGCGTTGGGCCAAGGTCAACCCCAGGTTGACCATACCCGGGGCGTGTTCCCACCACCGCCGCCTCCGATCCGCGACCCCCGCGGCTCAACACGCTGGGTTGTTGAGCGTATTGTGAACCATAGTATCCCGAAAACGAACCGGCAGCCGGTTCGTTATCGTATTCGTTGGAGAGGGTTTCCGCCCCACCAAGATACATGGGAGTCACGAGACGTCCTGCTGCAGGACGTTCCGGAAATGGTGAGAGCGTACGAAGCTCACCACGCACTGCCGACGCGAAGGTAGTGCGAGCGCTGTGGTCACCTACAGCGCCCGAGGTCCCACGATCGTCGCGTTCCTCGCGTGCCAAGAACTTGGCACGAAGATCGTTGAGACTCTCAGGTACACGAATCGTCGTGTACCCGTTTAGGTCGCGGTCGCTCAAGCGCGCCGCACCCGGAAGACACAACGTGCACTGTTGGCCTTCGGGCACAGCGCATGGAATACCAGCGTCCACAGAGGATCTGTGGAGCTGCTCCAGCCGCCCGCGCGTCGAGAATGTCTCGAAGCGCTCACGGGCATGCTTAACCCGCTCGCGGTAAGCAGCCGGTTTCTTGTTGAAGTTCTCAACAAAAGCATTCCAACTTTGGCAAAGTGCCTGCCACTCAGGCACTTTGCTGCGAGAAGAGGTCTTCTTGCTGGAGAAGTACCGGAGCTCGTGGAAGAGCCCGATGTAGTAGTCGCGCCTTTGATTCGTTAACGGATCAAAGTGCTGCTCCTCCGCAACAGCATCGTCGTGTATACCGCTGCATACGTACAGCGGGATTTCGTTTGGAGGCACAGTGTTGCCCACACGGTCTGCGATCTCTGACGCAGACGGCATCCACGGATCGCGCGCTGCTCAGGCAGCGCGTGGAGAGCTTTAAGCCCCAGCAGCAGAGAGCGGAGTGTCGCTTTCGCCGCGCGAACGCTTCGAGCTCGAAGCGTCCGAGTCGTCTCCTTCACGAGGGCGTCTCGACCCGGCATGCGGGTCGAGACTATCGCTGTCGATAGACTCCTTGCGCTTGCTAGAAGAGGCCTCGCCCTCTTCCATCTCCACGTCGCCGTCTTCGAAGTCACCGTGTCGTTGACTACAGAAGAACCTTCGAGGACAATCTCTGGTTGAGTTGTCCCCGCCGCAGCCTTGGTAGCAAGAGCGTCACGCTTTGCTTTGAGACGCTCGCGGTACTCGGGGATAGAGAGAGTCTATATCCCGGCGGAGGACTTCCCCTCTGCTGCAGCGTCGGTCTTCTTCGGAGGCGAGCTCATTGCGGAATGAGCTCGAGTTTTCTTTCTCCCAACGTGAAGAATTGACGAATGGTCAATTTCCTGATTGACGTGCCGTGACTCGGCGCGTCTAACCTTGACGGGGGGATGGTGTAACGGGGTTACACGCACAAGCGGCTACAGTCACTTGTAACTCTAACAGATACGACATCTGTTAGAGGTTCGAACGACTTTCTCAACCTTGGTGTAGACACAGCAACGGCTACATACATTTACGACCACCACGACGGGTGGTCCATAGAGACTTAGGATTCCTATTGGCTGAGAGCAGCATCTCTTAGCCAATGAGCGACATGCATAGCATTGGAATTCTGCCAACCAGCCGTTGGCAGATTCCTATCTTAGAATATTACATTTAGAAGAAGTCAGAAACATAAAACAAAAATAGCAGTTCTCATTTTAACCCAAAAAACATTATTTGGATCGTTTATTTAGATTAATCTATACTCGGAGGTCCGAGTATAGATTAACTCTAATTTAAACTAGGCTACGCTTCCTCACATACATGCGCACACGTGTAAGCTAAAGTAGTGAGCCAAAGTAGGCCCATTACAAAGGATGGGCAAAGATTCCGTGGAAAGTTGAAGGAGGTGATTTGTACCCACGACTCTAGACTGGATTTTGGCTCGGCCGGGATGTCGACGTCAACCGCGGTACAGTGAAATCAAGTGAAAAGCAGAATGCATGTCTAAGTTGCGGGAAGATAGCCACAGAGTAAAAGATAAACAGAGTTCGTTTTCCCCCCTCGGTGACAAGTCGCTTGGAGCAGCCTGCCAGAGGAAAATGCCTGGAGGACCGAGGGATATCGCTAGGCTTTGTGTAAAGGTATATCTCTTGTAGCGTTCTTCTGTGTTCTTCTGTGTTCTTCGCCACGCGTCTGGCGAATATTTTGACTTGAGTATACTGGAACTGTTGACGTAGACACTCTCCACTGGATTCTTGCCCAGTTCAATGTCCCCATGTCTTTGTGCATGACTGGCTCTTGGGAAACCTTGGCCGCATGCGGCCAGGGTTCCCTTGAACCCACATCCTTGAAACCGGATTTCAGAGTCGGCAAGCCTGAACGCAGTGCGCTCAAGGCCTGCGGCCAAAGACGACTTGCGCCCAAGGCTGTAACCATACTCAAGGCCTTGCGGCCAAGGGTAGGTTGACTCTTCACCAGGTCGTGGGGCACTTGGCGGGACTTCTTCCGGGTGGCCAGCGGTCTGGACACCATGCACTCGACTTTACTGGGGGGCTGAGCTCCGGGTACACGAATTCGATGTGCGTGCAGGGCCTAGGCGAGGCGGGGAACCATACACGATACGTTCGTGCAGGCGTTTTCGACGGCCTCAATGTGTCAACCCGCTTAAGGACGGGGGCGGCCTGGACGGATCGACTGCGTTCAGTGTTTCTCATCTGAACTCAGTCTTCCAGGCCTGAAGGGCCCATCCTAGGCTTGAGCGCACTTCGCTCCGCGGAACACAGCCGTATTCCAGCTCAGGACTTGTCGCACGGTGTACAGCCGGGTCCGGGTTCAGTCTTGGCCAATCAGAATGGCGGGTGGTCAGATGACCGGTTGAGGTAAAACCTCGCTCAGTCTCGTCACATGTGTCAGGACGTAACGAGAGCAGCGCAACGCGGCATCTGTTGGGAGGAACCTACAAATGTAAGGACGTCATTGCAGAAGCCGTAGTAAAACTAAATGAACAGTGATTGAGCTGGTATGCAGCCACGACAAGAGGAGTGCTCTTCAAACTAACTCGTAGAAAAAAATTGTATTGCTTGGGACTGATAAAATGATATAAGAAAAAAATCTGTAAGGTAAGGTGCCAGTTGCGTGCCTACAACCAGCTCCGTGCCTACTTGTTTTAGCCAATTAGCATCTTCTCCTTGTTAAACTCTCGTAGTCTATTGGTAGATTTTTCCCGCGTCACATGCAATTTCCGGTGATGAGCCTCCTAGGATTTGAATAGCATACAAAAATGCTATCAAAAAGAGGCAGGAAACTGGCAGCTCACTCCAAATCAACAAGCTTTTCAAAACAATAACAAGAAGTTTTGCAAAATTTACACGGACCAGCGTGAAGTACATAAATTCAGCCCAATCGCGCAGATTTAGCGGGTGCAATCCGATTTCAGAATGGACAATTCAATGAAAAGTTATGCCACAGCAAGTCCGCAAGTTCGAAGGACGGCACGAAACTGGCAGAAGACCTTACCGCCTTTTACCTGTCATAGGGGCTCAGTCAAATGCATCTGGGTGTAGGGTAATGTGACGTCGTGCCCAAAGTGAAATGTATCGTACTTAATATATGATCGTACTTAAATGCCAAACAGTCTCACTCGGCAACTGGACCGCAAGGAACGCAGTGGAGGCGGAAGACTACGGCGTGGCCGCGAGGACGATGTGAAGACTGTGGTTTATTAGGCACGTCTACCGGTACGTTGTCTCGGTGCGGTGTAAGTTTGGCTGTCGGTGAGCGCGTGTGGGGCTGATGCTGGCGTGTTGTGCTGCGCAGGTTTGAAGGAAAAGAAGGCGGCTGGACGGCGGCTCACCACGCGGCTCGTGCGAGGCGCTGGACTTTGCGGCAAGTCGGTGCGTGCGTGAATTATGATGTAGAACTATGAATCATTTAAATGAAGTACCTCTTACTCTTGATCTGAGCTGTCTTCATCGGAGCCGCTGGTTGTTTCTCCGGGTGTGCGGATGTCGTCGGCAGAGCTTACGCGAGTTCGACATGCCGGCTTAGTTATTGCAACAGAGGCTAGCTGCTCCAGGAGAATGTCGATCTCCGCCGTCATGTCAGCCGCTGTGTCTTGAACAGGTCGCGTGTCGTTGACAAGACCAATACGCCGACTATCGTTGTTGTCGTCAGGTTCCGCCAGGCTTCAGCGATCCAGCCTGTAATCACATCACGCGAAGGTGCAGCTAATTCGAAGGCACCTCCATCCTTCTTCCGGGCGCGCCGCCGTCGCTGGCGTCTGGGTTGCGGAGCCTCGTCAGCACTCTCGGACCCAGATTCAGCTTCTTCTCGGTAAGTTATCATGCGGATGGGACCGCTGGAGATTTCTTGCGTTTGAACCTCATCTTCGTTCTCGTGCTGGTTGCAGTTGCCGCCCTTCTTGTTGTAGGTTCTCTTGCACTGGAAGACCTTGTTCATCAGCCATCACGTCGGGCGATTGCGAAAGCTCAACACAGAAGCTTGCCGAGGTCCTGTCAACCCGCGTAGACTGCTGATGTAAAGCCGTCTTCAACTTCCTGGCCAGCTCGGCTTGCTGGATCACTATAGCTTGCCGTTCAGCCTCCGCCTTCTTCGTCACATCCGCTCTGCGCGTCACTTCAGCCCGGTGGGGCTTGCAATTTGCTCGCGCATTTGGGCAACTCAGGCTCGGCGAAGGAAATCCTTCAACGGCTTATTCCAAGCTATATCCGCACCGCCTCGGTCCAGTGGCCGGCAAAATCATCCCACAATGCGGTCATCCATATTCTCTCGCCCAGCAAAATGAAATTTCAGAAACTCAATAGATAGTCCCGCATTCCACCAGCCTTTGGAGTTACCATAGATGCGGCATCCAGTTGATCGTTGAAGTGGGGCAATTTTGTTCCAGAGCGTCCTACCAAATCCATTGCGAAACTTGGTGCTGGCAATTCGCTCAAGCTCCTTCTGCGAGGGTCGAGTCTTGAATACCAGGAAAGGTGCTCTTTTGTTGCCGGCGTCATCCGCCATCACCGTAGCAGTAGCCCGATCCTTGTCTTTGCCGGCACATTGAACCCAAACCGTCCTCGTGTTGCGCTAGTCGATCGTCCTTCGCGGCAAATACTCTAAACACACAGCTGCAAATTGTTAGCGAAAACGTTATAGCAAAATGAAATAGTAGCAGCTCAATATACCTGTTTGGTCAGCATTATACAGCTCAGAAATACCTTGTTCGGCAATTACCTGCCGGACTGAGGCGGTAAATGCTGCGGCAACTTGTGCAGCGTCGTCCGGGCCTTATCGACGAGTCGAGTTGATCCACAACACGATCTGCTCTTCCGCTTCGGCTGATAACACAGTACATTGGACGCGCTGACGCGACCTCTGCATGCTGCCATTACCATCCGTGCACATGCGCTCAATGTGAGCTCGCTCCCTATTCTATCAGCTCACTAGTTTCTTCAGCTTTTTCATTTCTAAAGGGTTAGTAACATCACCAAAGACTGCCTTAACGCCCATAGCAAGTTCGCCGGACTTCTTGAAGGCATTTATTGCCTTCAGCTTATCCGAATAAGCGTACGCAGTTCGTGCATATAGCCTAGGCCGCCGCCCTTCTCCTACGCGTACGCAGCTCGTGCATATAGCCTAGGCCGCCGCCCTTCTCCTCCTACTCGAGGGCGAGTCATTGTTGACGCACCAAATACGGAAGTGTGTACCGAGAACCAGTCGCTGTATGGTTCGTACTTAGAAAGTGATACTACAGTATTTAGCGCCCTTATGACAAACGAAAGTTGTACCTTCCACAATGGAGCTATCTTATTGGTCAAATTACGATAGCCCTTAAGACAAAGCGGCTCCTTTTATGACAGTACTCGTCGAATATGAACTGCATCTGCAATGACGTACTGTCATTGGCTGAAGTGAGCTACCCTATATCAGTGTCCATCATATACAAATCAGTTTTTACGGTACTCCCTTCATCCATTACCGCCCGCACGTTAGCTCTCAGTCTCACGTAGCAAAGCGAGCAATGCTGTCCTTGGTGCGTCGTTGCGCTCCTTCCGCCGCGCGGGCGGCGATGCAGCCACAACGCCGGATACTGGCCGAGATTCAGTCGCTGCTTCAGCTGCAGCGCGGCTTCGCGTCCGCGGACTCCAAGTGGGGCATCACCAACGACCGCATCACGGCGCGCGTCGTCAACGTGGTGGATGACGACGGCAACATGCGCACCGACGTGCCGCTGCGCCAGGCCATCCAGGAGGCGCGGGGCCTGAGCGTGGACCTGGTGCAGGTATCGCCCAGCGGCAAGCTGCCGGCGGTCTGCAGATTCTTCGACGCCAAGAAGCGGCTGTACGAGCTCAAGAAGGCCAGCAAGAAGGCCTCCAAGCAGCAGAAGCCCAAGCCCGACAAGGAGGTTGTGGTCGGAGCCAAGATCGCCGTGAGTTGCTTATTGTACGCATGCGTGTAGGTGATGCAGTGACTGATATCTGTCTTGTGTGATTGCAGCCGAACGACCTGAAGAACAAGGTGGACCAGTTGAAGCGGTTCCTGAACAAGGGCCACAAGGTGAAGGTGACGATCAAGTTCGACCAGGCCTACCACCTCAAGCAGCAGTCGCTCGAGCAGCTGGAGCGCATCGGAGACCTTATTGACGCCGAGACAGGAGTGCTGAGCGGCCAGCCCAAGGAGCAGTTCGGCGGCGTCTACGTGTACTACTCGCCGGCCAACTAATGGAGAGAACAACCGCACTGGATTGCGTGACGTGCGCCATGTAGAGCAAACACCAATGCGATGCGCCATTTGCCACGCACAGCGTGTCCTGCCGACTTACAGCAGAGCGGCCTATTTTTCGCTTCGGCATCCCGCCGTATCGACGCCATGCGCTTGCCGTCTCTTAGGGGATGTGGCGATGTTTGTAGCTCTGCTTGGCGTCTGCTTCTACAGTAGAATGAACAAAGCCTCTTTCACTGAGGCGGTGGTCTTAAGTAAAATGCAATGCCACTCAAACCCACGAGTACTGCGGACCCAAGTCAATCGAGTTTGAAAAAGTTGGGCCATGCCCAGAGCACAGCAAGCAAAGATGGGGTCTGAAGACGTGTGTATGTAGTTAATGGGATCCTCCAGTCCCTATCGACTCACCACTGCTGACGCTACATTACGCTGGTCTGCATCGATCAAGCGAGCTGCTGCACAGCACTGTGGAGTAGAAGTGGGGTCCAGAGACTTGCAGCCTAGACGTTGATAACTCGGGCAAGCTTCTGGATGCGGTTAAGCAGCAAGTCGCCCTTCTTGATGGCGTCCTGGTACTGCGCGTTCTTGGCATCTGGGCGGTTTGTCTCAATCACGCCAGCCACCTTATCGATCTTGGCGTTCAGTCGGCCAGCGGCAATGAAACGTGCGAGCTCATTGTCCAGGAATTCAACGCTCACGCCAAAGGCAGTGGCCATCGAGGCAATGGTCACACTGCGGTAAGCCTCCAAGAACTGACCATACGCGAGCACGCGCAGCTCGCGGTACAGGAAGCGCGAGTGGGTCGACAGGTACTTGTCACGCAGAATGTAGGGCTGGATGTCCACCATGGCGGTGAAGAATCTCTTGTAGTTGCAGTCGTACAGTCCGTTCAGGAAGTCTGTCAGACACGGAATCTCGTTGATGACCGCGAGGATCTCGGGCGAGTCCACAATCTTCTTCTTGAGGTCCACGCGACTCATGCTCAGCACGCACGTGATGACGCAGTAGAACACCATCGTGTTGTAGGGCATGAGCTCCGTGGCCGTGAACGTAGCCACTGACTCCTGGAAGAGCTTGGACGCCTTCTTGAAGTCGCGCGCCATCAGCAGGTAGCAGCCCTCGTACACTTTCAGGCGGTTGCGACGGTCCCAGTCGCCGCCCTCGTCAATCAGCCTGCAAACAAGCAACAATAGCAGCGGTCAGTCAGTCGTCTAACGGTCCAACCTCTCTATTTCCTATCCACCCTTGTTAACGTACGCCGTGGCCTTCTTGATGTACGTCTCGACCAGCTCCAGGTCGGAGAAGAAGAGGCCGATGCGGATGATGTGCAGCGCCACGAGGATCTTCTGGTTGATGGACTGAGGCTTCTCGCCCGCCACCTTGAAGGCCTCCAGCGCCTTCTCCTCGTCTCCGATCCGCGAGTACATGCGCGCCTTGGCCAGCAGCGCCTCCAGCACCTCAATGTCGCCGAGGTTCTGCTCGGCGTCGGCCAGGCGCTCGTCCAGCTGCGCCAGCTCCTGCTCGTTCTTGGCGCTCATCTGGGCCTCGAGCGCCGCGTCCACGGGCCACTGGAACTCGGCGCACACGAGGCGGTAGAAGGGCGCCATGTCGCTCTGCTGGATGATCTCCAGCACCTGCTGCTTGGCGGCCGCGGCATCCGGCTCGCCCAGCGTCGACGCGCCCGAGTGCTGGTGCCGCAGCAGGAAGTGCAGCTGGCTCAGCTTCATGTTGGGCAGCGTGCTCAGGTCGTCCTCGATCTCCTCGGAGATGTTGCCCACGCTGGCCTGCTTCTTGAGCGTCGGTACCTTGGCGGCGGGGTCCGCGGGCTTCTTGGCGTCGTCGGCGGCCATGCTGCTGCTGCTAGATGGAGTCTTCGCTGCTTCTTGCGCTGAAGGATATTGCGATCTATATGAAGGGGGTCGGTGGTGTACATATACACAGGATAGGCATAGTTAGAGGCACCATGGTTAAGCATGGATACATTCTGTTGAAGTTGAAGTGAAAATGAACTAACTCAGCGGCGCTAATACTTCCTCGCGCATGAAGGCGATCTGTCCTAGCCTAGTAGCTGTGGGAGCGCCTCCAGGTCGATCTTCATCGCTGCTCTGTCGCCGAAGTTGCGGATGATAGTGATGGCGTCGTGCTGCGCGAAGTCGGCGACGAGGTTGCTCATCAACGACGTGAACTCTTCGGCATCGACCTGGTTCTGCTTCTTCTGGAGATCACCGACGTGTGCTAGTAGAGCAGACTTGTCGAGCTGGTCGCGCACTTTTCGCAGCACTGCAAGTTTGTCCGAGCGCGCAAACTTGGCTGGGCGTGCCTCCATATACTTGGCGCTATACTCGTCCATCTCGAAAAGCACGAAGACGCGGCCTACCATGCGAACGCGGGCTCCGACGTAGAAGTCGTCCAGACCGAGCCACGAGCTGTGACCATCGGTGGTTTCAACGGATCCATCGGGCCGGGTGCGCTTGATTCGCGTGCGCTCGAGGAACTTCCCGCCCACGATGCCGGAATTGCGTTGAATGAACTCAATAATGGACACACTCTGGTCGGACACGATGAGGGAGATAACAAAGCGGCGCGCAACGTCCTCCGGTGCGTCTGTATCGAAGCGCGCGCGGAAACGGAGCACCTCGGTCGTGTCCAGCGACTCGATGCTCTTGAGCGGCGCTTTTGGCAGCAAGTGGTAGCACGACTGCAGCGAATCCTCCTCGGAGCCCATACCATCGTGTGCAGGTGGTGTGAAGACGGGTGGCGGACGGACTTCCTCCTTGACGGTGACAGCAGGAGCGAGGCGCATGTTGTGTCTCTCGTACCAATCACGTGTGGAGTCGTCAGCATCCAGCAGTAGAATGCGTCGGTTATAAATCTGCAAGTACTCGCCGATAGCCAGGTCTTCCCATGAGTAGTAATTATGCTGCACTGTCGGGGTGACGTCTTCGCCGTCGACCCCTTCCTCACACACGGCTGCGCAAGCTTGACGCTCTGGGTCTTTCGATAGCTTCGTGCGGTTAAGTAGCTTCGGGAACGGGTCGCACCCCGAGTTGCGCTCGTAGGACTCGAGAATCTCGATCGTGTTGTCGGCCAGGAAGAAGTGCAGCGTGTAGCGGTGGCGGATGCCGTAGAGCTTTTCCGTGTCGTCCCAGATAGCGAAGAAGCGCAGCACTTCGCGGTCGTGTGCCAGAAAGCGGCGCAGGTGGTCGCTTGGCCGTGCGAACTTGCCCAATGTAGCCTCCATGAAGTCCTTCATCGGGTACTTCTTCTTGCCGTAGTGTGCATCAGGGTCCTGGCCAGTCTCACGGGCCATGTGCGCTTGACGCAACACAGTGTATGGGTCGCGGGGTACATCCTCATCAGGAGGCACATAGATCCCTTGCGAGACGAGATAGTTTCGTGTGAACTCGTCAGCTGAAATGAGATGGAACGTTCGTCCGTAGAAGGTCAGCTCTTCGCCCACGTTGAGATGACGCACAGTGAAGAATTGCATGTTGCCACGATCATCGCTCTCAGGCATCGGGATGCGGTGCCGCTTGACAAAGTTGCCCTGCAGGATACCGCTGTTCTCGACTTTGGGCTCCGTGATTTGCAAGGTATCGTCTTCGAGGTAGTATAGCACTTCGCAGCGCCGCACTCGGTAGTTCTCCATATTGCTCTCATGCACTGCTTCAAGGAAGTACGCTTCGAAACGCAACACTTTCTTGTCGTTCGCGATGAACTTCGGATTGAACGGGCGAGTGGCCGTGAGTACAGATGCGGCCAACAGCGTAGAGCTCCCCGTGTCGCCTTGACGCTCGAGCTCTCGGATGTAGAACGATGCAGGTTTAGCGTTACCCAGTGCGTGTCCACGGGTCTTCGGTGCTGTGTCGCCGTGGCGCCGGAAGATCATAGGCACCACCTTTTGTTTTTCCAGGATCGCCGGGCTCGGCATGGTCGATGGCCAGTAGCTAGTGGGGCTTCCGTGGTCTCCTCAGGTGTGCTAGCTGGCCTCTCTTCTGCTTTTGGCCAGCCTGCGCCGTCTTGTTGTTGCTGCATTCCCATGGACTATAGATAAATCGCCAAACGAGCGGTACCATGTCTTCAAATAGACTTCGTCGCCCGAATATTTTGGTTTGCGGTTGTAACAGCAGTTGATGCGCTTGAAGTGGTCTTCGTGAAAACCGGTACCTACGTTATAGGAACTCCTCAACGTAGATGCTATCAACTCGCGGTCGCATGCGCATAGTAGAAGATCCGATCCTAAGCAACCGCTGAGTTCGTTCGCTTGGACCACCTGGCTCATGCGACGTTGTGTCCTTTGGGTTGGAGGCGAGTGCATCCTCCGGGATATCCGGCTTTCCCGATTGGGACCGAGATTTCAATCGTGCTGCGTCTTCGAAGTAGGCTTCGACCACGAACGCGACTACAAGGCTCAGCACCACGACAACCCCAACAACATAGAAACTCACGAAGTAAATACGACTCCACTTCGTCGTCACGGCCACTGCACCTTCCATTGTCACAAACCACTGCAAGCAGAGTAACAAAAGTTAGAAGTGCATAGTAATTGTGGCGGGAAAGTTTTGCATGAACTGACATTATTCACGATCAGGAGCTCAAATAGAGTCGTCATTGATGATGCGAAGTCGTTGAAGTTGTTGCTGTAAAAGTTAGCCTGGCCGTACGTGATGTCGGCCAACCGTAGATCGCCAACGACCAGTTTCCCTCCAAAGAGCTGCATACCCACTGCTGCGTATACGTACATGAGCACCCCTAGCATTCCTGTGCAACAACAAACAAAAGCCGAGTGTGAAGTCAGTGCTATATGTACGCAGTGCTGATCTCATAAAACCCCGATCGTACCATAGAGAGTCATGAAAGCTGGGATCAATCGGACAACGATGGCAAACATGGAGCTGAGAGCTTGAAGTGCAATGAGTAGTCGTAGACAGCGCAAAAAGCGGAACAGCAGAAGGAGTCGGATCCATTGCCACTCAATTTCAGAGCTGTTGGTGTGCACGCTCACCTCCGCGACAAATATCACAAGCGTAACTGTGCAGTCATAGATGTTCTTGGGTGTAGTAAAGTAGCTGCCCGAGCGAAAAACATATATCTTCAGCAGCATTTCAATGATATAGGCGATTGAAAATGCAGGCATCCATCGCTCCCACGAAAGGCTCACAGCCACGTCGCCGCGAATCTTGGCCTCGATTTCCACAAGAATTGCGACCAGATTTAGTAAGATGATCAAATCGACCGATCTATCAAACCACCCCCGCGCTACAAAGCGCTGAACAGCGCGAATGATCACATAGTTGCTTGGCTGCCGCAGTTCACGCACAACTTTGGCTGATGCTTTCTCGCGCGCAATGAACGCTTTGATGAGAACCACAAATTCTTCAAAGGCGATCGGTTCGTCTCTCGCGTCTTCGATAGCTATGAAAGTATCTTCCATAGTAGAAGACTCATCATCACGGAAAAGCGACAGCGTTGGACGCATAAGCCTGTTCACTAGATGATTGTAGGTCACTCGACCGACAGTTTTGGTCTGACCTGCATCCTCCGGCGCATCTTCCTCAAAGATAACTCGTTCGGTCGGTAGTAGATGGAAAGCAGCTTGCAGCGCCAAATTTCTCTTGGTAGAGTAGTCCACTGCACGCTCAGCGATCTCCTGTCGATAGTGCTGATAGATGGAGGCAAACACGAGATTCATCACGAGTAGCTGACCGATCATTAAGAAGCTGATGAAAAAGAGGCTATACACCCGCGCCTGTGAGTAAATGGGCATCATGACATCCGGAAAATTGGCGGTCGTAAGAAGAATGATGAGACTCATACATGCGTCTTCGAACGACTTGAAATATGTCTCAGCTTCCGAACTCCCGACGAAGAGTACCATGCCAAGAACCGCGTATAGTACGACGAGAAAGACCAAAGTTATTAGGCCGTCTGCAAAGCGTGGTAAAGCCCTCAAGAGGCTGGAGAAGCCCGCACGGAGGCGGTGACTCATGGTGATCATGATGAACGGACGAATAAGTGGTGCGAGCACAATAGGCTTGGCTGCGTTAGTGGCTGGGCCATTTCTGCCGCCCTTGTCGTAATGAGAATTTTCCAGGCCTTGATCCTCCGGTGCAATAAGCACTGTGACCACTGCCACAAAATCCGCCAGTACGAACACGATCTGTAAAACATGCCATTTATCCACGAAGTATACCCGCGATCCCATGTACTTATACTTCATGGAGAGCTCCAAAGCCAAAAACGCAAGACACGTCAGCTCGATTGCGATAGAAATGTTTTGAGGGAGCATCGGCAGACCCCACGTAAGAACTTCAGAGTGGTCACCACACGATGGCAGGAAAAAGCACCACGATGGAGTTTCAAAAAATGCCAGCGTCATTAACACGCACATATTGGCGGCTCGGATGTACCACAGACCATGAAAGAGCTGCTTGTAATGCATCCTGCTCAATCCATCCACCAGGTATTCCTCTCCAAGAAACCGTCCACGGATAGCATCACGCACGAACAGAGCTGCCAATTCAATCCGCTTGTCGTCAACTTCCCGTTTCCTACTATATCGGCTGGATGGTCCTCGTGAAAACGATCCTAACGGCGTTGCAGCTTCATCAGCCAAAATTTGTGCGTAGACCGGATCTTGTCGGTGAAGACTGGGGCGTCCATTGTGGTCGGGACCGCGCAGCTCGTCGACAAAGCGCGTGAGCTCGCGACGATAGAAGACAATATACCCGAGCAGCAACACACTAGTAACGGATACGAACAACATCGAGACAACCATGAAGAAAGCGCTTAGTGATAGCACGCAGCCCGCGAAGGCTGTCCATTTCGAGTACTATAGAGAGTAATACGTGGACCCAGTTAGCACGAGTTAGCAAACACAAACACAAGCCACTTTACTTACCATTCGGAAAGACGGGCGAAAGGCTGAAGATGACAAGTCCTGGAAGAAGCACGCGAAATTGAGCAGGGAGAACGTAAGTAGAAACGTCGAGCTTACGACAGGAACAACGGCGTCCACTGTTCCGCATAACAAAGCGGCTTGGCACAAAATCCAGGTGGACACAAGTGCAAGCACGGAGGGCTTGTGTTCTGTAGGAAAGTTGCGTGGCGACTGAAAACGCTCGCCTTCTGCAATTGCCTCTTTTGTCATAGATGAAAGCCGAGAAGCATCGGGCCGTGGTGGTTGAGTGTAGAGCGTCGCGAAAATGGTGGAGGCCCCTTTAATGTTAGAGAGCGCCGATGACAATGTTGTGGAGGCAACGCCCAAAAAGATTATCGGCACCCCTAGAACGGAATCCACCACAAGAGGTACCACGAACGGTTCCTTCTCCAGCACGTTATTTCTCACACAAGCAGCGAGTACGAAGCCAAGGCCCAGGTACACCAGAAAGCTGAACGCTAGCGCTTTGTGTATCCCCAACAAGAAATACTGGGATGCCTTTCTCACAACCGCAGATGACGCTCGAGCCGCCGTTCTTTCGGATACATACTCCGCCAAATTTGCCCCGGCAATAACCCCACAGAACCCAGGAAAAAACGTAGCGAACATCCGCCTGAACATCTTTGGCGTGTGCTCGACCGAGTTCTCTCTGAAATAATCCATTGACATTCCCGTGTGCTTGGACGTGATCGGAATCGACAGAAACAACACATTGCACGCTACTGCCACCATAACTAGCACGAACGCTAGCCGTAGAGCTCGTAACGTGATGCGGATCTGCACTCCATACATCAGTCCGGCGAGTATCGCGCTCGCTACAGCCACAGTCACAGCTGAGGCGTCCTTGTTCCAGGGCAGAGGGTACCTCTTATTATCTTGGATCCCCACCACAACCATAGCCAGCTCGCTGAACCCCAACAGGTAGAAGGCCGCACCGATCCCGAAGGAGATGTACAGCATGAGACCGATCATGTGTCCCAGTCGATGGCCCAACGATCTTCGCAGCGCGTTGAACAGTCCACCACCAGCTTGCGCCACGCCATCTCCCGTGGATGCCAACGCGGACATGGACATAACTGTGAGGAAGGTAATTATGAAGGCCGCGGAGATGACGAGCGCGGCGTAGTAGACGCCCAGCGTCCCCACGACGACTCCGAGGCGCATGAAGACGACGACGCCCAGAATGCTGCAGACCACGGGCGCGAACGTGTTGCGCTCCAGCTTGCGGCTCATCGTCTGCAGAGAGTCTACATGGGTGGCCTGACTCGCGAGGTGCTGCATCAGGCCCTCGCGCGGCGGCGAGAGGGTGCCGTACGTCGCCATCGCGGCGGGGCAGAATTGAAAGAGTGATGGTCACGACTTCAATCTCCTTCTAAGTACGATCTGGTGTGGTGCACTTCGGGGTGTAATTTTCTTGTGGTGGGCAGTTCTGACTGGTGGTGGGCGTAGGCAGCTCTTCCACCCCAAGAGAGAATCCTCCCCGACGACCGAGAGCGAGCAAGCATGGCTGAGACCCCCAACAGCGCGGCCGTGGTGCCCGGCGAGGAGACGACGCAGGCGCAGGAGATCCTGCACCTGCAGTGCCGCTTCTACGAGCAGAAGTTCCCCGAGATCGATGAGCTGGTCATGGTGAACGTGCGCTCCATCGCCGAGATGGGCGCGTACGTGTCGCTGCTCGAGTACAACAACATCGAGGGCATGATCCTGCTGTCCGAGCTGTCGCGCCGCCGCATCCGCTCCATCAACAAGCTCATCCGCGTGGGCAAGAACGAGGTGGTCATGGTGCTGCGTGTGGACAAGGAGAAGGGCTACATCGATCTGTCCAAGCGTCGTGTGTCCCCCGAGGACATCGCCAAGTGCGAGGAGCGCTACAACAAGGCCAAGACGGTGCACGGCGTGCTGCGTCAGGTGGCCCAGGAGAACCACCTGGAGATCGAGGACCTGTACTCGAAGGTGGCCTGGCCGCTCTACAAGAAGTTCAAGATCGAGACGGTCAGCGACGACGAGAAGAAGGTCGAGTACGTGCACTGCTACGACGTGTTCAAGATGGGCATCACGGACGACTCGGTCTTCGAGGGACTGGACATTACGCCCGAGATCCTCGCGGCGCTCAAGGCTCAGATTCGCCGCCGACTAACCCCTCAGCCCATCAAGATCCGCGCGGACATTGAGGTCACGTGCTTCACGTACGAGGGCATTGAGGCCATTCGCTCGGCCCTGCAGGCTGCTCAGAACATTGGCACGGACGACGTGCCCGTCAAGGTTAAGCTGATCGCGCCGCCGATGTACGTCATGACCACTAGCACGCTGGACAAGCAGAAGGGCATCCAGAAGCTGCAGGAGGCCATCGAGGCTGTGCGGGAGCACATCACGGCCAAGAAGGGCACGATGTCCGTCAAGATGGAGCCGAAGGTGGTGAGTGTGAACGAGGAGAAGGAGTTCCTGCAGATGATTGAGAAGCTCGAGAACGAGAACCGTCTCGTGGACGGCGACGCCCCCGAGGATTAGAGAGGCACAGATCAGACAGGAGCGAGTTCGGTTATGATGGACGATGCCGAGGACTTTTCGTTCGAGCTTAGCAACTTGCGCGTGCTGCGGGCTTCCTGCCGCACCCTCGCCGTGTACACCACTTGTGGCTCGAAGCTCGTCGGTTCGCCTGTGACAGATTAGATGGCAGCGCTCTGCATGCACACTCAATACAGCTGAATGCACTGCGCACCTTTGTGGTGGTGAATTCGCGCTTTTATATACTGCTTGTTTTCTTGGTTTCTGAACGGTGGTTCATGTCGACGCAAGTCAAATAGAAATCATATTACTCGCACGCCCAAAATTACCAGCCTCTCTTCCTTTACAAAGTTGACTCCTCAGTAATCCGCATGCGTTTGTACTCATTGTACTTCTTCGAGGACCCTCGAACCTGCAACCGGTAACAAACAACAGTTAGGCAACGCCTTGAAGCCGAAATACCAACTTGCGCATATACGAACCAACTCAGCAGGGTATTTCCTGGCGTTCTTGGCGATCTTGTCGTTCAAAGCAGCAGGCAGGTTGACATCACACTTGTCAGCAAGACGCACAAGGTAAATCAGCACATCGCTGATTTCCTCGCCCAGGTGCTCCTTTTCCCTGGCAGACCAATCTGTCACAAAGCAGAGCAGCACGTTAGCTTGACAGTAAAACACGTCAACGGATAGCGAAGTCGAAAAGTACCTGCAGTGTCCTTAACCTCGCCCTTCCACTGGAAAATCTCGCACAGTTCACCCATTTCTCCATTCAGGGCCAGCAACAGGTTCCGAGGTGTGTGGAACTGTAAGAAAGAAACACAACGGGTTAGTATTGCGCGGGGTTACAATTCATAACACCCCCAGTCTTACCTGATTCCAGTCGCGTTCATCAGCAAAATCAGCAATGCGCTTGCGAAGTGACTCCAGAGTCATGGTTTCTTCAAATTTTGCAGGGGGCTGAATGCCGTTCGTAGGGGGAATGCCGCTAACGGTAGTGGCAACAGCAGAAACATCGGTGGTGGACGTCTGGCCAGCGGAGCTTGAGAATACGTCTTCAGTCATGGTGCTGTCCATGGTACCATCCAACAGCGTCTCGCTATCGTGGCCGGATGAGGTCAGGATATCCGTTGCATCAACAGATTGGGCTTGCGCTTGGCTGTTGTTGTGCTGTAGCTGCTGCGGGGATTGCAACATCACCTGGGCCCGAGCTTGAGCGTCTGTCATCGCCTGCAACGCCTGGGTCTGTGCAAACTGGTAGACCTGTTGAGCCTGGGCGTCCGCTTGAGCCTGAGCTTCCGCACGTGCCTGCGCCTCATGGTGTGCGACGGCCTCAGCTTCCAGGTCCTCTCTCATTTGCCTCTCGTACGCCGCTTGCGCCGCCTCCGCCGAGCTTTCATGGTCCTCGGATGTCATCACGTGCTCAATCTGATGCACGTGGGTACTCGTCGCCGCCCCCGCCGTCTGTCCAGCCGACGCCGAGTCATTTTCGTCGTGCGTGCCCAGCTCATAGTCCGACTCATGCAGAGCACCACTCATCATCTTCATCGAGTCCGGGCCGATGGGGTGGTTGTGCTTGTCATGCATGCGCACCTTCACGCGGTACGTGGGGCCGTACTCCACCGCCGACGCGTAGACGTGGAACGGGCAGCCGATGTCGCGCAGCTTGTGCCGCAGCCGCTTGCCGCTGCCCCGCGAGCGGAACTTGATGCCGTGCGTGCACTTGAAGGTCTTGGACAGGAACTCGGCGATGTTCTTGCGGTTGTGGCGGCCCTTGGACACCGTGCGGTTGTACACCTCGAAGGTGAGCGACGAGCGCTTGCGGATCGGGTGGTACGCCGCCGTAGCGCGCACGATGGCGGCGTCGAACGCCGCCCAGTCGTCGTAGAACTCCTCGAAGAGCGGGCGCTCCGGCTGGGCGGCCTCCACCGCAGACGCCGCGGCCGTGGCGAGGCTCTCCTCCGTCACGGAGGCGGCGGCCGAGGCCTCGGCCGCCGCCTTCATCTCCTCGAGCGACTTGTTGAGCTCCATGACTGGCAAAATGACTGGGATGGGCGCTAATAATAGCGAGTCCAGTATGGATACAAAGTTCAAGTGTAGTCAGAGTGATGGTAACTGCAACGCGAATCAACAGCATTGCGCACTCGGCTTAGTGGGGTAAGACGATGTATGGCGCGCCGCCGCCCCCGGACGAGCTGCGGCAGGCGCTGCAGCGCCTCCAGCGCGAGAAGGGCGAGGCGGACGGCATGCTGCAGCTTTTGAGGTCCAAGCTGCACCAGGTGGAGGAGGACAACTTCGATCTGCACTCCAGCATGGCGGCGTTCGAGGCCGAGACGCGCTTCGAGAGCGACAAGAAGGAGCGCGAGCTGCGGGCGCAGATCACGGCGCTCGAGTCCAAGCTCTCCTTCATGTCCTCGAAGCTGCAGAACGCCGAGCGCGTCAAGCTGCGCGCCATTAACGAAGTGGAGGAGCTGCAGCAGAAGCAGCTCGTGGAGAGGAAGCGCCGAGACGCCGAGAGACGGCTCATGGCCACCAAGCGCCGCAAGCACGAAAGCTTCATGGCCAGCCAGTCCATGATGAGTCAATCCATGATGATGTCTCAGAGTCAGAGGCAGTCGCAACAGTTCGCCAAGCCACCGCCCGCGCCAGTGGTAGAAACTGCGGTGCAAACAGAGCTCAAGCTTGACGACGAGGGCGGGAAGCAAGGCGGTAACCAGCTCCAAGAGGAGAACGCCCGGCTCGTGTCTTATTTGTTGACGGGGACTTCGAGGGATTTACTTACGCTTTTGAACGGAACGGTTGCTGTTAATGTTGGAGAGGACGCGAACCCCTGTGGCGATGAGGATCGGACGCAGCCTCCGCAAGGCTGTCATAGTGCTACGCCATCGCAATATTTCCAGGGCTCATCGGGAAATTCCTTCAACGACTCGATGATGCAGCAATCGCCGGCTGGAGTACCATTTTCGCAGAGTGTTTTCTCACAAGTTGCAGGACGTGCATCTGCCCAAGCCCACGCGTCACTTGTGAGTTTTGCTATGGAGACAAAAGCTGCGCAAACGACGTTGGCAACCGATCGTGCACGAGAGCTGTATGATGTGATGGGGAGAATGCTGGCAGGAGACGTATCCGCTGTCGCGCTTGCACCTGTGTTTGTGAAGTATCTCGCGGCGCCGACAGACCTCGAAGTGCCTGTGATCTGCAGTGTTTTGCGCGTTATGTACTCGGTGATACACCACAGCACACACTTCCAGCACTTTCTCCTAGTGGCGTCGTCACCTTCCGATGAATCATCATCGACTTCTGTCGGACTCCAGAGAGGTGCAAACAACATGGAGCATTCACGGATCGCTTTACCGGGGTTGCGCTTCACCTCGCTGGATGACTATTTGTCGGCTCGGACGGACTATGAATCGGTTGTACACAGCGATTTACTACAACTCTCAGCTGTAGAAGTTGCTTCGGAGCAGCGCCAGCTTCGTTACAAGTTGATGACAGGACTCTGCCGTGTTATCAAGAACAATCTTAAGGAACCTGCGGTCGTCAAGGATGGCCTGTGTGTGCTTTGCTTGTGCGTCGACCTCGGACTTACTCATCGGCCCGCGTTGACGCCAGACTTCAAGCCCTTGCTGACAACTAATGTAATCCCAGCTATATTGTTGGCACCTAGGGGCCCTCCTGCAGTCAAGGCACAAGCTGTTGGACTACTCTCTCAGCTGCTGCGTGTGCCAGAAGTATTTGCTGAAATCGAGACGGAATCGAAGAAATCATTGGTGTTCAACCGATGCGCCAAGATGTTGGCATCCGAAGAAAATACAACATTGGATGAAGCGAAAAATATGCGAACGCTTCAACATCAGATTGTCAAGCTGCTGCTATCGATCACCACGTCGTTCCCATCGGTAGGGATCCGATTCGTGCTGGAGAGCACCCGTGGTTTTCCCAGTGACTCGGACGGGTATCGCTCCGTTATTTATTATTTGGTGCAGCTACTGCATCAGGAGACGTTTGATCTACGGACATCAAATTCTGGTGGAGACTATTGCGTTGCGCGACAATTGCAAAATGATCCGTTTCGGTTGGATCTCATCCAAGATGCGTTTGCTCTGCTTGGGCTTCTATCGCGCTACGTGGATATTCCGAGCGAGCTCAATGGCGATGATCAGGTCCAAACGTTTCTCGCGGTTTTATGCTTTCTAAGCAACCTTACTCAAGACGATGGCAGCGGTGTGCGAAACGACTCGATTGTGGCAACGGCACGCGCCTTAGTTTCCATGATGAACTTACCGGGGCAGTGATTTCAGGTGAATCTGACCGGTAAGATCAGTTGAGCCCTGCGCTCGAGCGTATTGGTTAGAGATAGACGCCTCTTGATCGAGCATCTCCATCGCGCAAATTTCTGGAGACCTGCGATTGTGCTGTCGCGCGTATTTCGAGGAACTGAATGGAACACGAAACTAACTTGCAGTCCCATCGACTACGTATATTGACTATGTCATTTTCTATCGTTGGAGGAGCATCGGGAAGCTGTTGGCATTTCACAAATAGGAAGCAAACCAGGAAGCGCTCGGCCCAAGATCCAACAAATTTCTTCGCGGTCCTGTTCGCTGAAGGAGCATGGGGAAGTTTGCAGTCTTTCAGACGCTGCTGTTTTTCCTGGTTGTGGTATGCGTTGACGTGGCGCTCGCGTCGGACAAGTGTATGCTTCTCTACGCGCTTGAAATCAGCTCGAGTTGCGGCAAACTAACTTGTAATGTGTTTTGTTTGTCTAGCATGTTTTGAGCTGCCGATCGTGATCGTGTCACCAAACAAGGTGAAGTTGCCGACTGAAACCTGCAATCAGCCTCGCCTCCCCGCGCCAGATTGCATGAGGGACCCTGTTGAAGCCAATATCGAGGTGATCGACAACCAAGGTTCATTGAATTGCCTGGGAGGAAATCGGACCGCAGTTTATCCCGCAAGCGTTCACTACCGGGGGCAATCCAGCCTCCATTTCACGAAGCACCAAATGGCGGTCGACTTGGATGAGGACGCTGAGCTCCTGGGATTTCCAGCAGATCGCTCCTACATCCTGAATGGTCCTACTGTTGATGGAAGCTTGATGCGGAACCACCTCGCCCACTGGATGTACCGTGGCACCGGGCGTTATTCACCTCGGACGCGCCATGTCGTGGTGTTTGTTCGCGATGAGCTGGATGCAGATGACTGGAGCCCACGATACCGCGGACTCTACTTGGCTCTCGAGAAGATCGCGTACACGCCGAATCGCGTAGGACTTTCTGTTTTGGACAATTTATGTCAGTCCAAGGAAGAGCTATCAGGTGGTTGGGCGTGGCAAAATAATCCACTCGGGTATGGTGACTACTCGCCCAATGTCGTGCTGAATGAAGCAACGGGATTGTTTGGTGCTGGTGCGCGACCGATTCTGACGTACCCCGAGCCGAAAATGCTGACACAGACCATGCGTGATTACTTCATCTCCCCTGAAACCGGCCCACTCCCGCGTCTGTACCAGTATCTTTATGATAACATGACCCACCCGGATGGACTCGAGGAACACATTGATATCGGGTCATTTGTGGATTACTTCCTGCACTCTGAGCTGTCGGTGAACTCAGACGCCTATCGCCGCAGCACATACTTTTTCAAGGACCGCAACCAACCCATCAACGCTGGACCTGTCTGGGATTTCAACTTGGCGTACGGGCTGGGTGGCGCTACGACGACTTGGATGTACACGATTCATACATTCTGGAAGAGGCTGGCGTGCAACTACAAGTTCGCATCGCTTGTTCAGCAGCGTTGGGTGAAGTTGCGGTCCAATACGTGGAGTGACGAGTCTATCCAATCGTTTATTCAATCAAGCGCTGAGCCAATTCGTCGTCAACTAAAGAACTGCGCCGACTGGAAGAGCGATAACATTCAGTGCGCGAACGTGGAGGCTAAAACGAAGGGTGGCTTCGACGACATGGTAAACCAATTGCTCGAGGCGGTGCTCGCTCGTGCGCGTTGGATGGACTCGAGTGTGCCTGGATTCTACAAGACACTGGACCGTAACCTCTGTGTGGCTGCTGGTGAGCTCCCTGCGTATAATTGCGCGGCTGACGGTAACGACAAAGGTTGTCTGGTGAACCCGAGCACCTACAGCAGTGCGGTTGAGTTTCCTGAGCCTCGCAAGCCTGCTGCCGCTGAGTCCTGTGGCTCATCCCAAGTGTCGAATGCTGTGACAGCAGCGGTGGAGAAACCATCGATTGACCCTTGCTGGCTATCTGCAGGAGTGTACATGTCGGACGGATCGATAACACCTTTCTGCTCGGGCTACGGCTTTTGCCCCGAGGGCCCAGGCGCGAAGTGCACATGCCACAGTGGACACCCGGCTCCAACTTGCGCTCGTGATGACGACGCCATCATCCCTCGTGGTGGACTCATCGAGGAGAGTGTTGTCTCGCAGAAATCGCCCCCAATCAAGCCCTTGGATGAATTGTCAAGCTTCGACGAATATCTTCGCTATCCGCTCTTCTTCCTGTGCGCTGTTCCAGCAATGGCTCTGGGAGTGGTGTTGGCAGCTCGTCAACGCCGTCGCCAGCACTACGTTCGTCTGCGTCACCGGGCTGTTGGATCGATGACTAGCCATGGCCACGATGGGCATGAACTTCACTACGGAACTTCGTAGGGAGGGCAACGCTGCTTCTGCTTTGCTGGATAAGGCGCTACCTCGCCAATCTATGAATATATGAATCTTTCGACTCAATTTACTATTCTTTGTTTCATCCATCGCAGCTTGCGGATTGAATGTGCCTCGTAAGAACAAGCATAATCGGCGCCTGCTCCCCCACGTCTATTGATTCACAGAAGACTGATAACGACAATACATTGTAGCTGTTTGGAGTTGCAATCTTCCTGTTGATGAATATACCTATTCAATTGTCTTGTTCTTCCTGCCTTGGAGCAGGGATCTTGGTGCTGTCTTGCCATTCTCTCTCCGACGCATTTACTTGTCTAAACGTGCCAGAACTTCGGTCAGGTTTTCGTCGGGTCCAATCTTACCCAAGCTCTCGAAAAGAAGCACAACCGCCGTGAACAGATTGTTCCCCACTTCGGTCTCAACTTTGTGCGCCATGGAGTAGCTGAACGCGTTCACTGATGACACGAAGATCGTCGCGGATGGAGCAAGGTGGGGAAGCGCCTTGTATACGTGCAAACTCTCGACTGACAGAACGTTGTGAGGGGTCGAATACATGCTCTCCAGGCGCCACGATCGAGTCAAAAAGTCTTCTCCGTCGCACGGCACCACTGACTGGCGAGTTTTCTTGTACGATAACAGTCCTCGACGGCTCTCCGTGTCGGTCGTCGATGTCAGCAGGTGGTGCTTCTCGAACGGATACTGGATCAATTCAGCGATGTCGACATCGGCAGTGATCGAGTGCGCGACGCGTACGTTCTTCAGGAATGATGCGTCCATCTGCGCGTTGAGTTTCTGGTCGGCCGTGATAGTGGGCAGTGCCATGGACATCGTGTTCTTGAGGTTGGCGTCGATCTCACGAGTGGCACGGCCGGCCAAGTCCCAGAACCCCGTCGTCAGCATGTCCACCCCTTCCGTTGTGAGCCAGTCGAGGTCGGTGGTGGCTGTGAACATGCCCACTTGGTCTTCCTCTGCGGGGTGCTGCACGAGCCTGCGCATGTTACAGTCGACATCCACCGCCAGTCGGAACGGGTTGAAGCGTCCGCGTTGCTCCTTGCTGCTGCGTACGCGGTAGAACGCCAATAGGGCGACGACGATCAAAGCTCCGTCCAAGGCCACGCACTCTTTCCTGCACTTGGCTAGGGCGTCACGCATGCACTTGGACTCTCCATCAGCGAACAGCGCACTGGTCGTGTTGGTCACAGGAGGAACTGCAAAGTCCTTCTGGTCCGCTCTTGCGGGCAGCAGAGGTGTGAACTTGTGGACACTTCCTCGGAACCTGCGGCGGCCGAAGATGGCGTTGGTCCCCTTGAGCAGTGGCTTGGCCCACGTGATCTTGTTTAGCCACATGCGGTAGAGCGACGGACGCAACGGGAACTCCGTGATCAGCGAGGAGGTTGGGGTCGTTTGCTCCGACGATTCGTGCTGCGAGGCTTGTCGAGCGAGTCGTGATACCTGTTCGAGGATGCAATTGAGCACCACGACACCGGAGAAGCCGTCCGACATGTACTGGTCCGAGAAGAGCATGAGGCGCGCAGTGTCCTTGCGTTTGGCCACCCACGCGACAAGGTAGAACGGCAGTTGGCAGTGGCGGTCGAAGCCGACGCTGCACTCCTTCTCCACGAAAGCCTGCCAGCTTGTGGGGCTGCCGTCTCCGTAGTCTGCAGGTGACAGCATCCGCACCCGCAGTAAACTGTCGAGGGTGTCCGCCGTCACTGGCGACTGAATCTCCGCCGTGAACGGCTGGTCCTTGAGTTGAAGGGCTCGCATCCGAGGGTGCATGTTGAAGGTGTGGATCACAGCAGTGGGCAGGAAGCGCAGCAGAACTGCCGTGTCGCCTCGGACGAGCATCGAGTGCGCGATCTTGGTGGACACACCGTCGGTAGCGGAGACCATGCGCTCAACGCCTCGTAAAGATACTCGACTGCCGGACGCACTAGTCGTATCAGTGCTCATGGTCGAGTTGATTAGCTGGTTGGGTAGGTAACAAGCCGCAGGTAGCTGGGGTGCTCGATAGGAGTCGAAATGGAGAGTGAGCGAGGACTGGTGCCAGCAATTAACGCCCAAGGAATGCCAATAGTGATGGTTCGTAAGGTTGCAACCCTTAACTTACATGCCGGACATGCGTCTCTACCTTGGATGGCCGAGTCGCTGTCATGGAACGAAATGTGGAAAACTGGATGTGCGAGTGACCAGTTTGTGGAACCCATGCTGTCATCGGAGGTGCCTTACAAAAGGGGGTTCCATCAAGAGTTCTGGATCGTGTCGTCGAGAGATCTGCATAGTTGCAGCAGTGAAGACGATTCGTGTCTGCGCTGGCGGTTGAGGTCTAATTTTTGCGAGGAAGTTTTGCATCGTCTCCTATTCATAGCTAGCCTGGTTGACAATGTCAGTGGCAGTCCGTTCACTCCTTGAAAGTTGGTGGCCATGAGCTGGGTGGTGGCTGAGAACACGCCGACGGCGACAGTCGTCTGGATGGCGGCCGAGCTGATCGGCAAAGCGCAAAACCACGAGCAGCTCCAGAGAATCTGCGACTACCTCGTCAAGTTCGTTGAAAAGTCATGCAATGATCGGCCACATTCGATGCCATACATTAAATATTATCTTGCTCTGCCGTAGCAAACACTGGTTCCAGACGGCCGCTGACTTGAGAAGCGCTCGACGAGAGACGACGGAATGGCAGGCGTATGCTGTCAAAGCCACTTCTTACTTCTTGTCCTTATAGCACAGTTCTCTAATAATGTTTGTGTGATCATTTTGAGCAGACTGGAGGTGCCCGGGCGGCTGAAGCTTGCCATCCAGCAAGTCCTCGACCAGACAACGCCTCACCAGGAACCGTTCTCAACATTTGGCTACGAAGACTACTACGCTGCCGTTCGTCCCTCAATTTCATCAGAGGGTGAAGCAGCGACTCAGTCGTGGTCGGACGCCACAGCTGCGTATGATCAAGCTCAGACCGCTGCAGCGGACTTTTACGCGGGTAGTTATACCTACCCGGTCAGTGATACAACAACCGGCACAACCGCAGAGCGGTATAGCTACGACCAAAGTGGATACGCCACCAATCCACCGACTTACGAGGAAAGCTATGGTGCCGATCACGAGACCTACTGCAACAGTAGCGCGACCTCCGGTTACAATGAAAGTGGGGCGGCAGCGACTACCTTGTTAAGTTTGCAGAGCAGCTCTGAGCAGGTGTTGCTCGATGACAGCGACGTCGTTGAAGCACAAGTCATCGACGCGGAGGTTGCAGAAGAGTGTGTAGAAGCCGAGGCCGCCGAAGTTACTCCAGAGCAGCCTCAGGACATGTATGCGGAGCCTGCGCTACAAGATCGGCCTCAACTAGACGCGAGGGACACAGTTGGGACCTGGAGCTGCGGGCAGTGCACGTACATGAACCCGATGACATCCTCATTTTGTGAAATGTGTATTGGCCACATCTCGCTGTCACCCGACGTTAAGACTACGGCTGGTACCAGTGTTTCGGCCTCCTTGCTCATTCCCGCCAAGCCGGTGGTTGACGTGGAGATGACCTCGCCTCGGGTAGAACCTTCTACCGATATGCGCTCTCCGCAGCCAAGCGTGACTTGCATGCTGCCTTCTGTTGCCTCGCTGTACTCTCCTTCGGCACCAGACTACGAAATGTGTGAAGACGAACGAGTAGATTCAACTCCGCTGCCCCCGCCGCCACCATACCCAGGTACAAGCAGCTGTGGAAACGTCGACTTCTTGGCACTTGCCTTCAGCGGCAGTAGTGCCCCCAAAACTCAAGCATTAGAGTCCCCTCCAGCAGCAAAAGCCAGCCAGATGCGGTGTGAAGAGGCCACCACCATCACTGAGTACACATTTTAGACTAGCTCCAAGATGCTCTTGACGCTCAAGGCGATAAATTCTACAGAACTCACAAAAGTTTCGCCTTACTTTAGTCTCTAGTCTATAGCCCAAGTTTTACTAAGCGGTCTGTTCCTCCGAGTGCTGGCGGGGGCGCTCGACGAGCTGCTTGTCTTTAATTTCAAATATGCTGGAGAAGCACGGAGTGATCTCGTCCTCGTGGTGTGTGATCAGCACCATGTGCGTCTGCTGAGCTGCGTGCTGCCCAATGGCTTCAATCACTCGCAGCACGTGAGCGCGGTTGAACGGGTCCAGACCATGCGTGATCTCGTCCAAGATCAGCAGCTTCGGGCGTGCAGCCAGAGCCCGAGCAATCAGCACAAGCTTCTGCTCGCCCTGCGACAGCTCAGACAGACTACGCGTCTCGATGGCGTCGGGCAGCGCCAATAAACTCTTGGCGAGCTTGGCCGTTTCTGGGCTTTCAGCGTTGCTCGCAATGAGGCTGAAGGCAGTTTGGTCTTCTGCGGCTCCATCGCGCTGCAAACTTTTGTGTAGAAGCTGAATGTGCTGATCAGTCGAGATGGCTTCCCTTCTCGGCTTCGAGGAGGCAGTCGAATCCTCGTTGGATGGGACTGCGCTCGAAGGGCGCACCGGCTCTCCAACGACCACCACCTCGCCCTCAGTTAGCCCATGGCCCGGGGTCTGCATTAGCACTCGCATGAGAGAGCTTTTGCCGGACCCGTTCGGTCCCAGCAAAACCCAATGTTCGTGGGTCTTCCGCGCGAAATCCACATTATCCAGCAGGATACGCTTCTGGTCGTACGAGATCGAAACGCCATTAAGCTGGACGGCAGGTGTCTCTGTGGAGCCAGTCTCAGCTTCATCCTTACAGTCAAATAGTTGCTCGACGAGCGACACCAGTTCCGTATCCGTCATCTTCAAGCGCTTCTCGTGCTCTTCACCGTAAAATTCTTCCAAACGCTTCATCATAGCCTTGTTGCGCACGTCGTCTTCCTTGTCCTCCGGCCACGCCACCACTTCCACTGTGTCCTGCTCACCCTGTTCATCTTCACCCTGCTTCAACAAGACCGTGTGCGAGAAGATCTCCGGGAAGACCTGCTCCAACCTGTTTGCGACCAGCAGCACCTGCGTCTTGTACGCGAACGCCTCGTGTTTAGCACCCGTCGTCTCCACCAGCAGCCGCGTGAAGCCCCTCGTCAACTGCCCCAGCATCCACTGCAGCTGTCTCCTCGCCTTCACGTCCAGCCCGTCAAACGGCTGATCCAGAATCAGCACCGTGGCTCTCGGCGTCTCCAGCAGCGCCACCGCCAGCAGCAGCTTCCGCATTTCTCCCGTCGACAGGTGACGCACGCGCTGCTCCCAGACGGGGAACAGTCCGAGCCGCACGATCAGGTCCCGGGCAGTGGGCGACCCGATGCCGCCCAGCACGTCCGCCACCACTCGGTGGCCGTTCTCCGCCACGAACTCGCGGTGGGCGTCGAGGCTGAGGCTCGCGAGGCGGCAGGAGGCCGGCAGTTCCCCTCGCTGCTGCTGGGTCTCGACGTGCTGCTGCAGCTTGGCCAGGAAACGGGTCTTCCCGCTGCCGTTGAGCCCCACGAAGCAGTGGACGTCGTCCGGCAGCAGCTCGTACGTCGGTGGCAACGAGATGACGGGATCGGACGCGGCAACGGGCGCCGACCGCCGCGGCGCAGCGCCGTTGCCCAATAGCGTGCTAAACTCCCGGGTTGCGCTCGGATAAAGTGGAATATCGAGGCCACTACGCGGCGGTGAAGAGTGCAACAAGGCTCCAGAGCTGCGCAAGACGGAGGCGAAGCAGGTCGGCGCCTTGGATGCGCGCGCGCATTGGCCTGGCCGCCGTAGCGCCGCTCGAGCGCGTCGCAGCGACAGCATTGATGCGTGTTAAACCAAAAGGCGATTGTGGGTGGCAGATTGTGAGGACGAAAACGGTATCGCCTGTCAAATCGAATACGTAAGTACGCAAATGTCGTTTCTTACGTTCGCCCCCAGCCGTTTCGCTGCACGAGCAACGGCCGCTCATTTGCGGATCCCGAGCCAAAGGGCAACACCAGCATCAGTATCCATACGCTGTGTCAATGGCGTCGCGCGTGGTCAAGTCCTTCATCAACGGCAAGTACGTGGCCGCCAGGGCATCGAGCCAGCAGTTCACGCTGCTGAACGCCACCACGCGCCGGCCCGAGACGTCGTTCCAGGCCGCGGACCGCGCGCAGGTGGACGAGGCCGTGCAGGCCGCGCGCTCGGCCCAGCGCCACTGGCGGCGGCTGAGCCCGGCCGAGCGCGGCGCCATCCTGCGCAAGGCCGCGGACATTTTGACGCAGCAGACGGACGAGATCGCGCGCCTCGAGACGCTGGACACGGGCCGCCCCATCGCCGAGACGACGGTCACGGACGTGCTGAGCGCCACCGACTGCCTCAACTACTACGGCGGCGTCAGTCCGTCCGTGGGCGGCCAGCACCTGGAGCTCACGGGCGGCAGCTGGGCCTACACCAAGCGCGAGCCGCTGGGCGTCACGGCCGGCATCGGCGCCTGGAACTACCCGCTGCAGAGCGCGGCGTGGAAGTCGGCGCCGGCGCTGGCGTTCGGCAACTCGATGGTGTTCAAGCCGTCGGAGGAGACGCCGCTCACGGCGCTCAAGCTGGCCGAGGCCTACATGGAGGCCGGCGTGCCCGAGGGCGTGTTCAACGTGGTGCTGGGCGCCGGCGAGACCGGCCAGGCTCTGGTGGAGCACCAGGACATCGCCAAGGTCTCGTTCACTGGATCCGTCGGCACGGGCAAGAACGTGTACGCCGGTGCGGCCAAGGACTTGAAGAAGGTGACGATGGAGCTCGGCGGCAAGTCGCCCCTGATCGTGTTTGAGGACGCTGACCTCGAGGAGGCCGTGGCCGGAGCCATGATGGGCAACTGGTACTCGTCCGGCCAAGTGTGCTCGAACGGCACCCGCGTCTTCGTGCAGCGCAAGGTCTTCGACAAGTTTGTGCAGCGCGTGCACGAGCGCACGCTCAAGCTGCGCATCGGCGACCCGCTGGACCCGACCACGGACATCGGCCCCATGATCCACGAGAAGCACATGAAGCTGGTGCAGAGCTACATCGAGAAGGGCGTCGAGGAAGGAGCGACGCTGCTCAAGGGCGGCGGCGAGCGCTTCATGCCCTCGGAGGCCACCAAGGACGGGTTCTTCCTGACGCCGGCCATCTTCGTGGACTGCAAGGACGACATGACGATCGTCCGCGAGGAGATCTTCGGCATGGTCATGTGCATCCTTCCGTTCGACACGGAGGAGGAGGTGCTGGCCCGCGCCAACGACACGATCTTCGGTCTGTCAGCTGGCGTCTTCACCAAGGACATCACTCGCGCGCACCGCATGATCGACGAGCTGCAGGCCGGCACTACGTGGATCAACAACTACAACCTCGCGCCCGTGGAGACTCCGTGGGGCGGCTACAAGAAGTCGGGCGTGGGCCGCGAGAACGGCCTTGCGGGCATTGAGTCGTGGACGCAGCTCAAGTCGGTGTACGTCGAGATGAACGAAGTGTGGTGCCCCTACGCAAAGTAAGGAGGTAGGGAGTCCGTACGTCATCGATAAGGAATATACCCACCTCTGCGTTGTGAATGAATGCAAAAGTATCGATGGTTTCCTAGTGAACATGGGATTCAAAGTTCATATTACTAGTAGTACTACGTAGTACAACTTGAACATGAACATGTTTTAGTTTCGACTTACGACCTTCAACTTCTTAGACACTACGGTATGCATCCAGGCTTGACGCCACACCTTGACTTCACAGCAATGTTCAGGTGAACAGGTCGGCCTTAGGGCTTGTTGTCCTTGCCCCGAAGACGCAGCCTTCGATCGGCTTGGTCGAGTCCGTTGGCCAGTCGACCTTGAAGCTCTGGAAGGCCGTCAGGACCTGCTGCGTTCCGCAGAGCTGCGCCGAGCAGCTTTCCTTTCGGCCAGTTAATGGGTCCGTGCGGACCGCGCGCCCGTCCTTTAGGACCAGGTCTGGTGTTCCCCGCGTGCTGGAATCCTCCAGCCTCGTGTTCTTCTCCGTGACTCAAACTTCCTGGAGCTGAACCAGCCAGGTAGTGGGCGTGAGCTGGTGTCGCCGTTCCGAGAAGGGCTGCTACCCAGACGGCAGCGGTGAGTGCGCATGAAAGGAGTCTCATGTTGGTGACTTGTTCGCTTGATTCTTCGCTTGTTCGCTTCGAGGTTGCTTGGAAAATGGTGTCCTGAAAGCGAGCGCCGCTTGTGCTCCTCTATCGCATCTTGGCTTGGCAGAGTGTAAGGCTCACTAGCATCGGATACTGCAAGACGACAAGCTGCGCATCTGTGAGGACGAAATCCAATGAGAGATACTTCAAGCGAGAAGCTGCCTCGCCGTCTTACCCAATCTTGCTCCTCTTGTAGTACTAATTACCCGGAGCGCTAGTACTGTCACCAATTCTCAGCTATCAAGACATCGAGGACGGAGGCGCATACTATGTCAAACGATAATGACAGGGTCGTGCGGGATGCCTGCCCGAACTCTCAGGACAGCCACAATCTAAAAAGCCACTAACCAAGCAACCAAGCGAACGAGCAATCCCCAGGGTCTGCGTGCCTCCAAGCACCCGAGCACCATGAAGCTCCTCCACCACCTCCTCTCAAGTGCAGTCTGCGTGGCCGTCCTAGCTGCGACGACCGTCGCCAACGTCGAAGGCAAAGTGTACGACTCTGACTACGCTACGCCTGCAAAGGGTGAAGGTCACTTCGGGCCCTTCCGAGGCCCCGAGGTGGAGCACAACTTCGACCGGAGCGAGCTCTACCCCGGTCCAGAAGAGAGTGAAGACGACACCCAACTTGTTCCTGCCGCCGGTGGGGAATATGAAGACGACCTGCTGCCTCAACGACTCTCTGATGCAGGTATCGACAATGCTGGCCAGGCCACTGAGTTTGATCAAGAGGCATTCGAGGACCGAGTACTAGCCCCCGACGTCTTCCTGGAAGAGTTCCCGGCTGAATATCTAGTAGCTGTCGATGCTGAGGATGGCGGTGCCGCACAACCAGATCCCTTCGGGCAGGAGCTGCTTGAGTACACCCGCCACCTTCGCAGCCTGGTGGACCCGCCTCGTCCTCAGGAGCCCCTGGCATTCCCGGCCCTGGCTCTCGACGATCCCGAGCCTCCAGCGATTGAGCCGAAGCTCCCAGGAGACAGCGACTCGAAAGCCAACTTGCGCGGGCCCGAGCAAGATCAGCTATGAGCCCAGGAACGGGACCAAATGCGGGAGTCAGCTGACGTGTGACCTCCAGCCCACGTTGAATGTGTCGATGTTCTTGCAGTGCAGTGGTGTAAGTTCATGTAAGGTCTCGTTTCGTGTACCCAAAATGTGTATCAACGAGAATCATTCTTGCGTATGGCGTCATCCTCCATGTTGCACACTTCTTTCGCCCTTACTTCTTAAGCTTAGCCACAAGAATGCAACGAATTCCTCTTGGTAGCTGCCAAAACTTCACCCTGTGTGTGTGAGCGGCAGCGCGCCGGCAGCCCAGCGGAGTTCACTTCACATGGACGAATACCCGTCGTCGACTAACAAGTCTCGGGTCGGTCGACGCTCAAATCGATTGAGCACACGTCAAGTCAAACTCGGGGCACAAAGCGCGGCCTCGTGATTACTCCCTCCCTGAGCGCAGCACATCCAGCAACGCGGCTCACGGGCGCAAGCAACGCTGACCACGGCGTTTACTCGCACGAGAGAAGCTTACTGTACCTCGTTCCCATAGCTCCATTCCCAGGCTCGCAGCCTACCACACGCACCGGCACGGCACAGACAATGGCGAAGAGCTTCGACGTGAGCGGCCCTCGACACGTGAAGCTCCGCGGCCTGGAGCGCACCGTCACGATGGTGGACGGCGTCTCCGTGACGATCGCCCACTCGATGTTCGTGGAGGGCGACGCGCGCACGCTGGCCCAGCTCCTGCCGCTGGCGCTCATGCGGACGTTCAACAAGCACCCGCGGATGCGCGCGCTGCAGGTGCGGGCCGACGAGTTCACGGCCGAGATCCAGGAGCCCGTGGCCATCAGCGACATCTCGACGATGGGGCTGCTGCGGGTGCGGCGGTTCTCCCAGTCCAGCGACGACGCCAAGCCCACGTTCGACGAGTGGCAGCAGTACGCGGCCGACCAGTGCAACATCGGCTTCAACCGGTACACCAACTTCCCGTTCTACCTCACGGCGTGGGTGGACGAGAAGGCGGAGCAGGCGCGGCTCATGCTCTTCTCGGATCACTACATGTCGGACGGGCTCTCGGGTATTATCGTGCTCAACTGCATCCTCGAGCAGGTCGCACTACTGGCTTCGGACGAAAACGCTCTACGCAGGAGCCACGAGGTAGAATACCCACTGCACCCCTCGTTCTACGACATGTGGATGTCCAAGAAGTTCCTGTCCAAGGGACTGATGAAGGGCGTCATCTCGACCTTCGGCAAGGCGATCTACCGCAGCGAGATGAAGAAGTTCCACCCCGTTCTACCGATTCGCGACGACCAGCAAGACTTCGCGGTGCCTCCTGTCTCGAACCCGACCTCGGCCTCCTTCGCGCAGGGAGATCCGAACTGCATGCGCGAAGGGCTGGCGAAATGCAGGAACGAAGGCGTCACATTCGGTGGCGCGGTAGTGTGCGCTACCCTCCTCGCGTTCTACCACGCAGCTCAAAACCAACCGAGCTTCAAGCCGGACGAGCCGTTCAAGATCACAGCCGGGCTGGACTACAATATGCGCCGGCGCGTGCCTGAACCTGCAGAGGAGGACCATGTCGGGGCGTACGTAGGGTTCGCGCTGCTCGAGTGGCTCTCCAAATCGGGGGTCAATATGAAGAAGACGAAGTTCTGGGACCTCGCGCGCCAGGCGAAGAAGGAGATCGACGGGAACCTGGATCAGACTATGCAGATGGCAGCCGTGCCGATCGTCCTCGACCGGCGGTTCAACAACAAGATGGATCCCTCGTTCGCTGAAGCGCTCAACGTCCACCAGTCGCAGGCGGCAGACGCAAACATCTCCAACCTGGGGCGTTATCCGTACGCCAAGGAGTTCTCGCTCTCGTCCAAGAGCGAGAGCAAGGCCAAGCTCACAGTCACGAGTCTGCACGTGTACAACCCGAATCCGCACTTGAGTCCTTCAGCCATTCTCAACGTCACGTCAGTGGACTCCTTCTGCTACTCCATGGGCTACAAGTGCGAGGACGACGCGGCCAAAGCTCTCTTCACTGCGTGGGTCGCAGTGTGTGAGCACCTCGGCAATATTGGGCATGAGGATACAATGACGGAGGTACTGGAACAGCTCAACCTGTAGGGTGTTGCTAAAGAGTAAGAGTATATATATCAAGTCTGCACACGATCCAATTCACGAGACCATCGTCGCTAGAAGTACCTTGCACGTATCGCGGAACGCTCGAGAGAAAAGTCCTCAATGATGATTAGTTGCTTGAACCGAGCCACCCGTGTATGCGAGCGCCAAGCAAGGACAAGTTGTTCGCCATCGGAGATCCAAGCATCAGTGACATTGGCGATAAACTTATCACCAGCCTGCTGCCACTCCGAAGTTATTTGTCAAGTCGCGAGTTTCGAAGGCACCCGAGGGATACCACGACACGATGGCAGCAACGACACAGTGGGCCATTCCAGCCTGTGCCTGCTTCCTGACCAGGGCTTCGCATTAGGTGGTAATACTCCTACAATATTAATACTGAGCCTCTGAACTACTGTAGTGCTGCGCCGGTGTATTATCAGTATTCCTACCGCCGCATGCTATATTACTAGCGCGAAAGGGTTAATACTGACACACAAAGCAGCAACGTCCCATGGTAGAGCTAAGAGTCTTAAATTGGTGCATACACGACCGAAACCACTGCTGCGACTCTTCACATTGGCTCTCCATTCGGTAAGTCTCCCATGAGCGACGGCATCGCTCCTGGCGGCGCTTCTGCGCACATGGATGCCTCTACCAGCTCTACGGGCGAGGATTCGGGCCTCGTCGACAAGTACGGCATCCCCACCAGCATCCAGCACGAGTGTCAGAATGAGTTCACGGCTGTGTGGCACTTCATTCACCAGCTGAAAGCGCTCCAGCCAAACTTGCACCATCCCAAGCGGCATCTGCCTCGTGTGTGCTGAAGATCTCAAGACGAAGGACACAACAGCGATGTCGTGGCAGTCATGTCTTCAACGACAAGCCAACTCGTCCAACGCAGCATTGCACATGCTTCGCGAGCACGAAGACCATCCCTTCTCGCTGAAGGCAGCCAAAGCAAAACAAAAGGCAAAGATGAAAAAAATTCAAGCCCACGACGCTGCAGTCTCGACCGCCGAATCCGCTGCCGCCAAACCAAAGAAACAGCGCACTATTGAGGAGACCATGATTGTGAGTGACGACCAGATTCGCATTATGGCCACGCGCTGGCTGTTGTCGTCGGGTCTCCCACATACGACACTGGAAAATGGAGAGCTACTCAATTTAGTCAGACGGCTATCTCTTCAGCCAAGCCTTTCGCTTCCAGCACGGGAAACCTTTTATGGTTTCGCAGATGCAGATTTTCAATCCTTCGTCGATTTAGCATCGAAGTATTTGCAAAGTGAGTTCGAACTTGCACTTCGACTACCGTTTCTCGCCATGCTGCACGATTTGTGGACCAACGCATCAACCGTCAATGTCGTCGGAGTTACAGCAATGTTTATCGACTCTAAGTGGAGATTGGTCACTTTTTTTGCTGGCAGCTCCAAATCCAAGTGGTCACGCGACGAAGTCGGTTGCTGACCTGGTGAAACTTGAAGTCAACACACGATACGGGTTTGATATGAACTCGTATGCGCGCTTTACTGTCAGCGACACAACCGGAAGCGCTCGAAATGTATCCGACCACTTTGAAAACACAGATCAGGTCGACTGTCTCTGTCTGCTGTATGGGCTCGGTCTAAAGGAGAATACGCGCCAAGATGGCGCGTGCACTGTGCCACCTGGTGGTAAATTTGAGGAAGGACTTCGCGTAGTGAAGATGCTGCGTGATTTGGCCACATTTTTCAACACTCCAATGCGACTGCAGAAGTTGATGCAGCTTAAAGAGCTGTACAATCTTCCCCCGGTAAATGTAGCCATCGACGCCAAGACGAGGGTTGGATATGCCGTCACTCTGTTGCGACGCAGTGTCTACAACTACTTTGCTTTCGCTAAGTATTTCGATACGGCTACGTCCACGGAACAAGCTACTTGGGTGAATATCGCCGACGCTGACTGGGAGTTGATAATTAAAATGGGGGCAGTGACGAATCAACTAGCGCAATTTAGCCTTGGAGAAGTACAGAAAGAAGGCGTATCCAGTTCTTACGTTCTTCTCTTTCGTAAAATCCTGGCCATCACGCTTGACATGCAGCGTTTTCCTTGCCTCGTGCAGGAGAGACCTGATCCGTTTGTCGCGAGTGCCCTGGATGGGTTGTATGGAAGCTAAAACGGTTAGGCAGTGGCACAAATAGCGAGAAACAGAGTCAATATGCAAAAGCAATCAACTTGTTCTCTCCAGTGCAGATTCACGACTGACCCTACTTCCTTACCGCGCACGGAGCCTGACAGCTCGTGCTTCCTTCTTCTTTCGGCTCTCTGTCGGCTCACGTGCCGACTTCAACACGTCACCGGCTCACCTGGCTCTCGTCTCACCCCTTCGTCCTTGGCTCACCTCACAGCTCACGTCCTGAGCCACGCGGTGCTCGTGACCTCCGTCCTGCCCTTCGCGTCACTGCTCACCCATCCCTCGCGTCACTGCTTCCATCGCAGCCGAGCGCGCCACCTAACCGACGCGTCACCAGTCAGCGCCCCTCCGAAATGGATGACTGCCCGCTCACCGCATCGTCCAACAGCTGATCCTCCAGAAGTCGATAGCAGGTCGAACGGTCGTCCGTGTAGTAGGAACGGTGGTGACCGTTCCTACTAGGGACATCCTCCCCGACTGAAACTCGACGTCCTCGTCGAGCAGCTTCCAGCTTGTCGGCTTGCATCTTGGCACGCAGCTCTCGCTGTTCGGCGCGCAACCCACCGAGCGTCCTCACGGGTTTCGTATCGCCTACGCAGCCGTCTGCACGCCAGAACGCTTCGCTCAAGCGCTCAGCTTGCTCCAGCTCTTCCAAGTCTTGCTGCCATTGCGAGTAGCGGTCCTCGGCCATCTTCAAGGGCGAACGCCCACCCGAAGTCGCCTCATACCATTTCAGCAAGTGTGGTATCGGAAAGTTGAGATTACCGAAGCGATTGCCCGTCGCCCAAGAATCAAGGTACAATCAAGGAGCAGCCAAGTGCGAGATGGAAGTGGCTGCTTTGGTTAAGCTGACGACATTATCCTCGTTAGAGTGACGGTTAGTGGCCGGAGCCTCGTCGGGTCCTAATACAACCCCGACCGAGGCTTCATGGTGCCTACGTTTTGGTACAGATGCATTTAGTTACGTACTTCGGCCGCACTTATTAGTGTAGCCGCGGTCGTCATTTGATGTGTCCGGGATCGCCTCACTGCGGTCGTTCACACTAGATATTTGTATAGGGACATAGGACTCATCATAGGATGATCAGAACGAGGTCCCCAAGGCCTCAGAAAACTCAGTAATAAAAAGACAGTCTTCCCCCAAAGCCAACAAGGGTCAAGTCCGACTTCGGTAAGTGTAGCTAGCTTATCGTAGTGCCTGGACACGCTCGGCTGCGTGTGGATGCCTGTCGGGGAGCTTATCGTGCATTGACCGAGAGTTTCCTTGGCAGCACCAAGAGTTGGCGTGGCCGGAGAGGCAGGAACGGTATTAGAGTATCGTTCGGTATATATTTGTGGGATTAGAGTATCTCTGAGTGTATTAGTCTATCTACCGAGGTTTTACCTTGGTCCCCCTGTATAAGGCCTAACACGCCGGTACCCTTCCTTTCTGAGGGACTGCAGTGGGGTTGCGCGAAAGCGCTACATAGTATCCTAGCCTTAGCTCGTGGCTAGTGGTACAGGTTTTTGGGTTGACCGAAGACAACCTAAGGTGCCCAGAGGCGCTTGCAACCGACCCGGTGTAAGGGATCGTTCCTGGACTTCAGGTTTTGATCCAATAAGCGCTTACCTTTGCGGGTTAGCGTGTTGTTGGTGTCTCTAATACCTTTTGGTAGAGGAGGATTTTAGTGGAATTACCACACCACAACTGGTGCCGCGACCCGGGATTGGTGCGACCTTCTGTGTGTCTGGATTGTTGTAGGTCTTACCCCAACGAGCAAAGAGGAGAAGAAGAAGAGAAGCGAAGAAGAAGAAGAAGAAGAGAGAAGATGGCGAAGGGAGTCAAGTCAGCGGTACCAGCAACGCCGGCCAAGTCGAGTGGAACGCGCAACGAGACTTCGGTGCGCTCCGGAAGCTCATTCTCGACCCCTACGACGGATCGGATGGAGTCGATTGACGAGCGTTCGGTGAGCTACGACACGGCGATTGATTCCTCGGACGCCAAAGAAAATGACGAAGATGATGACTGGGATGTCCGGACAGCGATATCCGAGACTTCGGAAGCTGCGGTTGTGTCGGCAGGTCGCAGTGGAGGATCAAGGTCGATTACCCGCGACCTCTCCGACACGTTCAAGGACATGCCGGGCCCCGAGCCCGCCTACGACGGGGATGACGGCGCCACCGAGGACTTCAAACCCTCGGTGACGGTAGGAGGGGCAACCTCCAAGCCGGTTGGCACTCGGCCTCCCCTCAACGGGGATACTCCGGCGGCCAACAAGGTCCTAGGCCGGTGCCTAGACCTGATGAAGACCAAGGGCGAATGGATGCAGTTGTTCTCCCCGAAGCAAGTCCGCCAGGCCATCTGGATGGACCTCGGAGGGGCGTTGGCTACGCCGATCAACTCAGCGAGCACTCGGCACGTTGCGCAGAATACTGTGGACCTCCTGCGAGCTATGGGGTGCGAACCCCAGATCCTCCCCACGGAGGCTGCGCTCGCGAGTTGGACGCCGACCGCCGCTGCCACGGCGTTAACCAAGTGGAGGAAGAAGATGCGTAATGCCTTTGAAGTGACGGACGTCAGTTCGCGAGGCCCAACGATGCTTCGTTCGACCTCGGAGGCAGTAGACCCGTCGACGGTCCCGCTACCAGCGACCCCTCGGAAGGGAGCCACTGATGACGGTGTCTTTGCAACCAAGGGCGAAGCCTCGCCGTACATGCAAGACTCGCAGATGGTAACTCCACGATCTACGGACCGTAGTGAACGTCTGGCTAGGGAGAACGAGGCTTCATTCGCCACGCCTGGCACGCGCGGAGCGACCGGCCGTCGGTCCGGCCGACGTTACGACCTCCAAGATGATTCGTCGGATAGCGACGACGACCTCGGGCCCGACTACTACGAAGGGGACCTACCGAGCGAATGGGCACGTCAGGTGCGCGAGCTAAGCGCGACCGACAACCAGAGCTCAACCCCAAAGCTCGAGATAGCTACGCATTTGCCTCTCGCCAACATCAAGCCGTTCTACGGAACGCGCGACAAGAGCGAGCACTCCATGCAGTGGCTCCGAACGTTCATCTATGAGATGAAGGGAACGCATGCACCACCCAACGAGTGGTGTATGCCGTTCGAACTTAAGCTCAGGGATGGAGCCCTGCACTGGTGTCGCCAGCTCCCACGCAAGACAAGACGCACGTGGAAGTTGCTGAGCGAGGCGTTCATCAAGTACTATTGCTCGAAGTTTTCCCAGTCTGCGAAGGCTCGGTACTACTCGGCCAAGCGGGAAGACAAGGAACACGTTTGTGACTACCTCAACCGGCTCAACGGCTACGTTCGCAACGCCGGTGTGCAATTTGAAAACGGTGGTCGTGACGCGAAGGACCACGTGGACCACTTCTTGGTCACGTGTGACGACCGAAACTTAGAAGACCGTCTGTACCACGTCCGGTTCAAGAGCATCCATGACCTCGAAGATATGATCAACGACATCCTGCGTCACCGTGACCGAAAATCGAACCGAGAATCGTCGTTCCGCCGCTCTCGGAGTCAAGATGATGGACGTCGACGCGATGCGAGGTCGAACGAGGATTCTCGTGGTGGCTACCGCCGCGAACGACGCTACCACGACGAAGACCGCCGCGAACGACGTCGCCGTGACAACGACCGCCGCAACGACCGCAGTGAAGACGACCGCAGCGAAGACGACCGTCGCCGTGACCGACGCGATGGATCACCGTACCAGTCCCGAGTCACTTTGGTTGACGCGCTGGCTGATGTGATGGCGGAATGGAACGTCGGAGGCTCGGTCGGTGCACGCAACGAGGCTCCATACGCCCCCCGACGTGATGCTGAGGCGAACGAGGATTACTTCGAGGATGAGTCCCAATACTCGGACGACCAACGCTCGGACGAGGATTCAGACGCTGATTACGACTCGGATGGGTCTACCGGACATGTCGCTGCTGCTAACGATGCTGAGCGCAGGGCCGCAGCCGAAGGAACGCTCGCTCGGTCTGATAACCGACGCTTCAGGAACGGAGGAGGCCCGTCCAACCGTGAACGAGATGGTCGACGCCAGTATGGGCCGTGTGCCGCGTGTGGAAGCCCGTCCCACTCGGTGCACTTCTGCTACCGGCGGTGCAAACTGTGCAAACAGGTGCACGACGCTGGGAAGTGTGAAGCACTCCACGAGCTCACCAAGCTCCTGAAGTCCAAGGTCGACAAGAAGGATCTGTCGCCAGAGCTGCAAAGCCTGGTGTATGGAAGCCATTTAAACTAGGCAGCCCGCCAACTGAAACTGGGTTTGTCTCAATCGGGCTGCCACAGTTAGCTGAGCCTGCTGTTGATGTGGTCTATCTGTTCGCGTTCACAGGCGAAAGCAAACGGCCTGACGACCTGAAGAACAATGAACGTGTGAAACCGACAGATAATGGAGAGAACCGGGACGCAAGTCTCGTTGCGATTGGTATTGATGAAGATGATGATGATGAACCTCGTTCGGGCGGTGAAATTATTGCCCGGTGAGAGACTGGGGTGGTGGTCGTCCCAACGATACGACAAAAGGAAGCGAATGATGGCTTTGGTCAATGGCGCAGTGGACGACGCGCGAACGAGGATACTCCTTGACACTGGAGCGAATGTTAGCGTGATTTCTGCCAGCTTCGCCAAGCGGCTACGTGTGCGAGAAGGCCGGGACCACGGACGAAGTCTCGAAGTCCGCGGCATCAACCCAGGGGTGATGGAGACCCGGCGACGGACGCTCGTCAAGATCACCCTCGGGTGGGAGCAGGTCTACGAATTTGAAATGTGGATAATGGACCACAGTGCCGGAGTGGATGTGGTCCTTGGGATGGACTTTATGATCCCGGCTGGAATCCGGCTGAATCTGTTCCATGGCACCGCACGCATTCCAGACGAGGTCATGGTACCACTGCTGAAGTCACAGAGTGTTGGGGATGACGAACCTTACGGCACGCAGCCTTCGAGTGGGCCGACCGAGGATTTATACGTCCCCGGTCGCGAGGGGCGAGAGTTCGACTGCCGCGCCAGCGGCTCTCTCGTTCGGAGTACGATGTGTGGGTACGGCGCACGGACAAGCTTGTGCCGACCGTAACGAGGCTTCGCCGGGGGCAGCCGACGTGGGTACGACTCACCAATATAACCGCCAAGGCGGCACGGCGCGCCAAGCACGACTCGGTGGTGCTCTGGGTGCCGCATGGCGAACTACCGCGTGAGACCGGTTACGCAAGGTTGGACTCCAACAAGTACAAGGAGTGGCAGGTACTAGCCTACTCAACGAGTCGTGATGAGACTCTGCTAGAACGAGAGCGTCGTATCTACGAGCAGTGGTTGGCGGAACAGCCACCTGCGGTCGAGCGCAGAACTTACCCAATGCCGCGGAAGATCCTGACAAGTCCGCCGGATGCACCGAACTGGCCGAGAGGCCGCCAACTAGCACCGATGGGTGGTGAGTACTCGTCACCACACGTACATGGATATGGCGACGCCTCCAGGGTCCGTGAAGGCTCGGTCGGCGTTGCTCAAGCCGGTGCAGGTGGGGGAGCACGTGCCAGTGTGCCGAACGAAAGCTCGGATGACGAATCCGTCACCCTGGATGTCGCGGAAGCGCATGGAGAGTCGCCGCTATACCAACCGACTTGCACGTCCGCGAGGCTGAATGATGGTGAGGATGACACCGACCAGGGAGCGGTGGACGTCTCAGCCGAGGCGTTGGAAGCCAGTGATAAGATGCGTGAAGGCGGTAGTGTGACGAACGATGATTCGGAGGACGCCCATGACGAGGTTGCAGAGGCGGAACCAGCGGCATCGGATGTCCTACCGACAGGAGCCGCTGCACCAAGCCTTGGTCGAGCTGAAGCTGACACTGATTTCCAGGACTTTGGCGACGATTCGATTGACGACCCTGAGCGACTACTGGAGACGACCTATATCTCGGCCATGCATGCAATGGCTGCAGAGGGGTCCATTGAAGATGATGCCACCGCGAACGACGTTTCTGAGCCCACCTTGAACGAGATTAGTCTCATCGAGTATGCGCAGGCGCTTCTACCGACACCTCGACTGATACCTACAACTCGGATTTGGCCCTACATGGAACGAGGTAAAACAAGACAAGAGTGCTGATCCTCGGTGGAGGGCCGACCGAGGTTTGGAAGCGGAACATACCTGAGATGATGCCATGATTGCAGACGAGCGCCTACTCAATTTGGGTGGTGGCATGCATAAGTGACGAACTCACATGACGGGTTCGCACATGGTTCAAATTGTTGAGGATGGCTGGTTCCATACTCGAACGACGATTGACCTGTCCGCGAGGGTAACCCAGCTCACGACGACAGACGAAAGAAGCTACTGGAGATGATGATTGAACTGCCTGCGAGGGCTATCCTGCTCGCAGTGACAGACGTAGGAAATTACTGGAATTTGCATATTACATGTGATGTGAACGAGTCACGATGGAGTGCCATGTCCGAATGCCTCGGTCAGCACCTCAGCAGATGAAACGAAGAAGGATGAAGCTCAAGGGAGGGTGACCGAGGCTTCGGACGCCTGGAAGAAGTTCGCGCCCGTGCGCCGGACCTCGGCTTGCGACGATGTATGGATTTGATGACGAAGAGGAGATACGAGCGGATCTGGGACAGCTACGACCGACATGTAATTCTCGTTCAAGACAGCGGTACCTGCTGTAGCCTGCGCGAAAACTGTGGGAACCCTCAACGAGACTTGGTGCGACACGATTGCAACACGGCGAGTCGTCGGGTGGAGGCTGAGGCATCCAGACTTTACGTTACGACCACCGAGTATTTGCTGTAAGAGCACCACGAACCACGGTCAACATGATGACGGTTACCTACGCCAACAACGAAAAAGCTGAAGGCGCCACCGATGTTTCTGATGCGGTGGTTCCCGAGCCCAGACAGAGGCAACTAAGCCCGATTTGGTTACGACCACCGGAAAGTCCGGATGGAACTGTGGAAAGAAGGCAGCGAAGTCACGGTCTACACAGCTACACTATCTCCGAGTGATAACGAAGCAAGTCAAGGTGTGACCGACGTTGGCGATGCAGCGATTCGTGACCTTCAGGCTGGGGCAACCATTCCTGCTTCCTTTACGACCACCGAAGTTACGACGTAGGGATGGTGTGAGGCAGGACGAGTCATGGCACGTTCCCTGACTACTGCACTTGACGTTGAACCCTCGGACGACACAGAACTAGCTACTACCGATGCCGGTGATGTCGAGAAGTATGCGACCGAGGTGTGTCGAGTGGCGGTCCGCAGCCTGTCGATGGAACGTCGGACCATACGACCACCGGAACTCCGGTTGTTTTGCATTGCGGCCAGAAGTGTGGCAGGGCATGTTGCTCAGTTTGAGCCCCAGGTGATGCAGCACTATCAAAAGCAGACGCCAATGCTGCCGAGGAGACTGAACCAAGGCAGGCCAGGGGCAGTCAGCGGGATGTCGATCAAGCGACCAACGTCGGACCATACGACCACCGGAATTCCGGTGATGTGACCATGGATGGGCTTCCGCTTAGAGTGTGGCCGGCTACAGTACGTCGTTCCGATTAAGTTTACTCGCTAGAGAAGCCGCCAGTGAAGCTGAAGAGAAAGGAATCACGATGCGAAGAGCAGCCGTCAGCTTGATGTCGATGAAACGACCAACGTCGGATCATACGACACCCGGAATGGATCTGGCAGGATTCCTACTGCGCGCCCCGTAGCGGCTCCAAGCGTCATCAAACTCTCGTTGGTGCCAGCAGAAGATGCAATATCACCGGACGAACCTTGTGGTGTGTCGACCGACGCTTCAGCAGCGACGGAAGGTACTGGAGACGCGGTCACAGGTGCCGTTTGTGCCGGTACCGTATTATCAGCGTCAACAGGAGCGCCGGTGGGTAATGAAAGGTCTAGCGGCCCTAGCCAGCGTTGCAAAGTGTCGGTGACTACATTGGCAGCACCCTGGGATACCGGAGAGCAAGCTGGCGTCATTAACGAGGATTCAACGGATGGCGAAGAGCAGCAAGAACGTCGAGCGTACCGGACCAGAACACTGAAGGTCCAGGAGAGCGGCGGTCGCAGCGGTCAGGCGAAAGAGCGATGAATGAACCATGAAGTTTACGGACGGGAGGCGCCTAGACGCTCACCTGTTGCGGAGGCTCGTGTCCAGGCGGGGGCAGTTGTGGAATCGGAAAGTGGAGATTACCGAAGCGATTGCCCGTCGCCCAAGAATCAAGGTACAATCAAGGAGCAGCCAAGTGCGAGATGGAAGTGGCTGCTTTGGTTAAGCTGACGACATTATCCTCGTTAGAGTGACGGTTAGTGGCCGGAGCCTCGTCGGGTCCTAATACAACCCCGACCGAGGCTTCATGGTGCCTACGTTTTGGTACAGATGCATTTAGTTACGTACTTCGGCCGCACTTATTAGTGTAGCCGCGGTCGTCATTTGATGTGTCCGGGATCGCCTCACTGCGGTCGTTCACACTAGATATTTGTATAGGGACATAGGACTCATCATAGGATGATCAGAACGAGGTCCCCAAGGCCTCAGAAAACTCAGTAATAAAAAGACAGTCTTCCCCCAAAGCCAACAAGGGTCAAGTCCGACTTCGGTAAGTGTAGCTAGCTTATCGTAGTGCCTGGACACGCTCGGCTGCGTGTGGATGCCTGTCGGGGAGCTTATCGTGCATTGACCGAGAGTTTCCTTGGCAGCACCAAGAGTTGGCGTGGCCGGAGAGGCAGGAACGGTATTAGAGTATCGTTCGGTATATATTTGTGGGATTAGAGTATCTCTGAGTGTATTAGTCTATCTACCGAGGTTTTACCTTGGTCCCCCTGTATAAGGCCTAACACGCCGGTACCCTTCCTTTCTGAGGGACTGCAGTGGGGTTGCGCGAAAGCGCTACATAGTATCCTAGCCTTAGCTCGTGGCTAGTGGTACAGGTTTTTGGGTTGACCGAAGACAACCTAAGGTGCCCAGAGGCGCTTGCAACCGACCCGGTGTAAGGGATCGTTCCTGGTCTCAGGTTTTGATCCAATAAGCGCTTACCTTTGCGGGTTAGCGTGTTGTTGGTGTCTCTAATACCTTTTGGTAGAGGAGGATTTTAGTGGAATTACCACACCACACAAGTGGCTGGCCACGCAGGTCGCCACCACATAACAACTCCACCGCACTACCGTCTCGTCGGGCACGAGTCCGTCGCCGACGACTAGACCTCCCTCAGCCAACATGTAGTTCAGCGTCAGCAGGAGCACTGCTACGCCCACCGTTCCTTGGCACACTCGCTCCACGAAGTCGTACACGAACACAACTGTGTAGAAGAGGGCGTAAGCCAGCAGCGACGCGAACGCCCAGAACCCACGACACACACAGTTCGCACGGTCGACCGTCCGTCTGCACTCGACCTTGGACCCTTTCCAATACTTGGCCGTCGACTTGCAGCTGAGCTCCAATACGTCAGGCAAGAAGACGCACCACAACGCGTGATACGCCTCCAACCACTTGTGTAGCAGCCTGCCGAGGCCTTCGGTGTGCTCTTCACGAGCCTCCAACACGATCATGGGCGTGGCCCAGATTGCTTCAAACGCTTTCCATCTCCGTTCCGCAGCCTGCCGACCTTGCACGGCCGGACCGTTCACAAAGCGACGGTAGCGCCTCAGGTACATCCGCGCCAGCGTAGACCACTTGTAGACGAAGGCGAAGACTGCGCCGAGCCGTCGACCCGCGATACTCCACAGCGGCCTCGTCACCACTCCGCCAATCGCGCCAACGACCAACAAAACGGTCACCCACCAATATTTGCACAGCACCGTGAGCGCGACGCGCCACAGCACCAACGAACTCCAAAAGCACCACTCGATCACTTCAATACTCGTCTCCATCTCGCCACCGTGCGAAAGATAAAATGCAGCCCTTGGAGCAGCATGAGTCCACCGTTCCTGCTTACTTGCGAGGTCTACAGCCGTCGCACTCAGCACTTCGGTAGATCCAGCAACCCACCGTTACATTTCGTCAATTCACCGTGTTTGACACGACCGTGTCGCTCGGCAACCGCTTCTCTCCCTTCCCCGAAAGGAAATCACAGACCTTCAACTTCCAACGGTCAAGTCGTTGTCCATCAGTAGCTCACGCTCATTGGCTTCTTGTCCTCATTTCAGCTTTCGCCGAGACAAGAGCAAGACACCCAAGAACCCCACCACCATGGCCAAGTCTCGCGACGAGAACAAGGCCGTCATCATCCGACGACTGCGCTCGCGCTTGGACCGCAAGACGCGCGGCGCCAGCGCCGAGGCCGACGCGCGACTGCGCACGCAAGTCGACTTCTACCCCCGGCTGCGCAGCTCCATCTTCGTCAACGGCGACTTGCTTGGCGTCACTGCCCTCGACGATGTGGCCGTGGCCGTGCTGGCCGAAGACACGCTGTTGCCCGCGGAGCTCGCGCGCACGGTGGTGCTGTTGCCAGCGCCCACTACGATGGACACGGAGCCCGCGCCCGCGCACGACCTCTTCGCTGCTCAAGCTGATCCTGCACCCGCGACCAAGCGTCTGGCCGCTTCAAGCACTGATGACCAGAAGGCCCCCGCCGCCAAGAAGCAGCGCAAGAGCTCGCGCACCCAGCAGTACCTGTTCGACTTGCCAGACACCTGCCCCCGCGACGTTCAGCGAGACGTCGAGAAGCTGGTCAAGGCCGCCGCCAAGCAGGGCAAGACCCCGCCGCGAGCAGCGTACCCCTGGGCCGGGCAGCGCGCCTGGTACGACCCGGAAGAGTTTCTGGAGCTCCGCCTGATGCACTGGCGCTACTACATGTGCCACCGTGACACGTTCTTCGACTGCGCGCTGTACGCGCCAACGGACAACTCGGGCGCTCGCCGCCGCGACAAGCTCAACGCGAACCAAGGCCACCTCGTGCTGGTGAGTGCGAACGTCTGCCTCTTCGGCTGGTACGGCTTCGTCGACCGCTTCGAGAACACCGTTCACGACAATCTCATGTGGCTCGGAGGCAAGGCCGCCAAGCGTTCCGTGTCGGCCAAGGGCAAGGCCAGCTCGGCGACGGACCTCGTCACGCTGTGGCGCCACGACCGTTCCCGCTACGACAGCCTGATGGCTCGCATCCTGGATCCGTGACGCGTCGACGAAGACAGTTACCAGAGCATCCGTGAGCTGCTGGAGCAGACGGACGCTTTGGACCCGACTCGTCCCCCGCACCTTCGACTCAGCGACGAAGCTCTGGCTCGCATCGCGCTCGACGCGGGCCGCAAGTCTCCCAACGCGGCCTGGATCGGCAGTAAGAGCAGCGGCATCTGGAAGACGCTGCTGACGAACAGCCGGATCTGCGCGCTCCAGGTCAAGATCGCCAAGCAGCTCAAGGAGGGCACGTACAGGGTCGTCATGGACTTGAAGCCGTTCCAGCGCAAGGAGCAGGGCGACAACGACTCGGACTACGCCGATGACGACGACACGTACACCGTGCAGCCGCCGTCACCGCCCGTCGACGAGGAGCTCGAAGACGTCGAAGACGACGAGTCCGAGGACAAGCCGTCCACGTCGAGCCCCACGCAGGAAGACGAGCCCGACGACCAAGAGCAGGACGACGCCGATCAAGACGACCAAGCCGAAGACGACGAAGGCGGCCGCGGCTCGGACACCCACGACGCTCCCGAGGACGACAAGAAGAGCAGCTCTGGCGACGACAAGGGCGACTCGTCGGCCAAGGGCAACTCCAAGAAGAAGAGCTCCGACGCTTCGAGCTCCAAGTAGTTCTCCGTGAATCAGGGACGCTCCTGACCGTTCATTCTTTCCGTATTACTCCGTGCGTCCCTCCAATTAATCTCAATAACAACATGCAAACCGTTTTCCACTCGTTCCGTTCTTGAGTCTTGTAGTTCCACCGTTCATAACATCACTCCACGACCGTTTCTCCAAAACACAAACGCTCCCACGGTTGACCGTGCTACGCCATCAGCAGGTCATCATCCTCCACTTCTTCGTTGGCATCGGCCAGCCGCGAGCTTCGACGCAACTCGGGCAGCCGCAACTTCTTCCTCTGGGCTTGTTCAAAAGCCGTCACTAGGGGCTCATACTCAGGCATCAACTCTGCCCGAGGCACCCAAAACGTTTCATAATTCGCAACCAACACCAGGTACTCCACAGAACGGTCCACCGTTCGTTTCCCACACACTGCTAACAACGGCGAGTCGACACCAGTGAGGACCGTGTCTCCCTGCCAACGGTCAGCCGTTCCGTGAAACTTGACGCTGGGAGATCGGACTCCTCTAGAGGTCCTACATCCGCGTCTCCTTCACCGTTTTCGACACCGTCCGGCACGTCATCCATGTACGGCCGTGTCCACTTGCCACGAAACTTCTTCAAATGGTTCACATTGACCGTGACCACCTTGTCAGGATGCGACGGGATGTCAATCCGGTACGCATTATCGCCCACTTTCGCCACAACTCGGTAAGGACCGTGCCACGCGAACGCTAGCTTCTTCGTCCGAGCCTCCCCTCGCTTCTTCCGGAACAGTTGATACACCCACACCGGGTCTCCAACCTCGTACTCCACGGCTACACGGTCCCCCAACCGTTTTTCATGACGATCTTGAGCCTTCACCAGTTGACGCTCGACCAGATGACGAGAATCCCGCAGCAACCGGTATAACTCCCGTCGATACAGAGCCACTTCGTTGCTCTTCCACTTCTTCCCCAGGTTCAGGAACGCGACGTCCAGCGGTAGCGTCGCATCACGTCCGTAGAGAGAAAAGGTCCGTAGAGAGAAAAGAACGGTGTGTCGCCCAACGCCTCATGATAAGACGTACGGTAGGCAAACAACACTCGAGGCAAATACAGATCCCAGTCCGTTTGCGCTTCACTCACGTGCATCTTGACCATTCCCATGAGCGTTCCGTTGAACCGTTCCACGAGACCTTGAGTCTGCGGGTGATAGGCAGAACCGAACAGCTTCTTGATCCCGAGCGTTTGATAGAACGACTTAGCGATTTCCGGCGTGAATTCCGACCGTTGTCACTCAACAACCGTGAAGGCACACCGTGCCGGGACGCAACACCGTTCACCATGACGTCAACGAACGTGACGGAGTCCAAACGGAGAACTGCGAAGGCTTCGGCCCATCTCGTGAAGTAGTCCACGAATACAAGAATGTACTTGTTGCCTCGTTCAGTCTCCGGCAACGGTCCGACGGCATCGACCACTAGCAGCGAAAACGGTCCCGTGAGATCGGCTACGGGCAACCGTTGCATCTGCCCCCCTTGCCACGGTCTCGAGCCCTTCCCACTACCACAACGGTTGCACTCCCGGACGTACTCCGTGACATCCTTTCGCCATCCCGGCCAGAACGCATGTCTCCTCACCTTCTCCAGAGTCTTCGTCAATCCCAAGTGAGACGGCAGAACGTCAGAGTGACAGTAGTGCAACACGGTCTCCACATACGGTAACGGAACCACCGGAACGGTCAAGGACCGTGCAGGTCCGACCCGGGCTGGTAGAATCACGCGCCACATCAATAAACCGTTCCGCACTTCATATCGACGTCCCATCTTGACAACAGTCGCTCGCAGGAAGGGGTCGAGGGGCAAGGCACCATCCAGCAGGAAAGCCACCAGAGCCTTGATCCACGGCACTTCTTGCTGCGCTTCTACGAACTGTTCAGAGTCGAATCCGAACCGGTCCACAGGGGATATCGGCACATCCGTTTCCGGACCGATGCCAACGTCCTCGTTCGGACGGTCAGGTTCGTCATCATCCACATGTCCATCTGCACGCTCGCCAGCAACATCGTCACCGTTCGCAAGTTCACCGTTTGTACCAGGCTGCTCCCCGACTGAAGCCGGAAGCACGTCATCGACCGTGCTCTCAGGATTCAAGAGGTCGCTCATCGTCAGAGCTGCCACTGTGTCCATCGGCAACCGTGACAGACCGTCAGCATGACCCAAAGAAGTACCAGGCTTGTGATGAACTTTGAACTGGAGGTTCGAGAGCTCCATCGCCCACCGTGCAAGCTTAGCGTTCGTCGTACGGTTACCGGGGCTGAACACCCACGTCAGCGCCTGGTGGTCCGTGTACAAATCGAACTCACGCTTGTCCAGGTAGCAGCGGAACTTCCTCGTTGCCCAGACAACCCCCCAACATTTAATCTCCGATATGCCATCTAGGTTGTTAATCCAGTTCTTCTGCGATCCAGTCAACAACTTACTAGCGTAGGCCACTACACGGTCGCGACCGTTCGCCTCTTGCATCAAGCAAGCGCCAACAGCGTACCGTGACGAGTCTACGTACAACTTAAACCGTTTCTTGCCATCAGGATAGACTAGTATCGGCGGCTTCAAGAGCGCACGCTTCAACTGTCTAAACGCAGCTTCACAGTCCTCGTTCCACACGAACGGTGCGTCCTTCACCTTCAACCGTTCCAGGGGCGCGGAGATCGACGCATACCCCGGGATGTAGCGGCGGAAGTAACTCGTCAGACCCAGAAAAGAGCGGATCCCATGCACGTCCACCGGACGCTTCACGTTCATCACGGCCTTCACCTTCTCCGGATTAGGCAGGATTCCAGTAGGAGTCACAATGTGCCCAGGAACGCTACTTGACTACGCCCGCAGTGACACTTCTTCATCTTGAGCTTGAACCCAGCCTGCTGGAACCGTGCCAGCACTTGGCGCACACGAACCAGATGAGTAGGGAAGTCCTTGCTGAAAATCACACAGTCATCGAGATAAACCAAACAGATTCGCCACTTGAGATCCACCAAAACGGTCTCCATCAACCGTTCGAACGCTGGGACAGCGTTGCAAAGGCCAAACGGCATCACTAACCATTCGTACAGACCGTACTTGCACGTGAAAGCGGTCTTAGACACGCTGTCCAGGTGCATCGGCACGTTCCAATAGCCAGAAGCGATATCAATCGTCGAAAACAGTTGAGCGTCGCCCAACACGTCCAGAATATCATCAATCAACGGCATGGGGTAACCGTCCTGCACCGTTACCGCGTTCTACTTACGGTGGTCGATGCAGAATCTTATTCCACCGTCCGGTTTCCGAATCATCAGGACGGGGCTCGCCCACGGACTGTTCGAGGGTGGAATCAGGTTCAGCTTCAAGTACTGCTGGATCTCCGCTTCCATGACTTCACCTTCAGCTAACGAAACACGGTACGGCTGCTGCTTGATCGGAGCACTGTCACCGGTGTCGATCTCGAATTGCAACAGATCCGTCCGTCCAGGCTTCTTAGAAGAGTCCACAAATGCTGTGGAAACCGTTCAGTTCTCCTTGGAACAGTTCCTTCTGCTCCGGTGACAGTCTAGACTCCGAGAAATCGGCCTTCATAGCTTCCGCTTTGTCGGGCGGGATGTCCGGCTTCGTAGCCTTCACCTTCTCGCCGACGCCCACTTCGCGCGCTTCAGACACTGACGTTGCGCGCTCCCCCTTGGGCTCGCCACCTTCGGCTGGCACCGTTCCCATCGGACCACCCGTTTGACGCTCCGCACCCTTTGGATCGACCGTTGGCGGCTCGAAAGCCGACTCCGGGATCACGGAAGTGCACGCAATGACCGTTCCTTTCCGGATCCAGTACTCATCCGTAGACGCATTACAGACTTCGACGATGACCTGGGCTTCCTCGACCGTGCACAGCGCCCGTGCCACGCACAGCGTCGGAGACAGACCCAAAGCTCCTTCGACCAGAACGGTCGCCTTTTCGACGACGGCACCCACGACACGAGTCATCACGAGAGCTTGGCCACGCGGCGGCAACCGCACCGTCGTCGCCATCGTCGTCATGTACGACTCCTGCAACATGGTGAAACCTAGCGCCAGCACTTCGCCCGTACTCTTTAGAGTCAACGTCCGTTTCGACACGTCGATCACAGCGCCGAACGCTCCCTGGGCATCAACACCCAGGATCGCATCGACGTGGAGACGGTCAGCAACCAACAAGCTCATCGAGACTTCAACCGTTCCAAGACGGAGAGAGAGGGTAATCCAACCACGTATCCGCAACTTGTGCCCCGAGGAGCTCCTCACCAGGCCCTCGTACGGTTCCAGCGGCTCGGACGACCGTCCTAAACGCTTCAGCACGCGTCGATCCACGAGACTTAGAGTAGCGCCAGTATCCGCTAGCATTTGAGACGGTAAGCAGTCAATATTACCGCTCGAGAGAGCCTCAAAGTTGCCAACAGCACACACCACCCGGCGTCCGTCCTCAACAGCGCGATACACGTCATACTCATCTCCATCTTCATCACAGAGCCCAAATCCGTTAGGCAAGTTGACCATGACAACCTCCACGAGACCGGTCCTTGGTAACGGTGTCCGAGCAGGACGCTCGCACCGTACCACCTCAACGTAATGAGAAATGTCCTCTTCACGCTCCGGGTAGAACTCCACGTCACCCAGTACTTCGGCATACGGTTTGTACAACGCCGAAAAGTCAAAGCAACCCTTCTTCTCAGGCTGACGGCGACGGCGGCGCCTAGCACTAGGCGCCCTCGACCGTCCTGTACGGTCCCACAGTTTCGTCCACACTCGACCCGCGTTTTCCTCGAAATACGACTTGATACACGGTTCGAACCGTCCCCAGCAATCTCCCTTCAGACCATACTGCTCCACAACACGGTTGACGTGCTCGCGTAGCCGTTCCCAATCGGGATCAGGCACCTTGTCACGCAAAGGGGGAACATCCACCGTTCCTCCTTCACCGTTCAGCACTTCTTCAGAACCGTTGTTTCGAACTCCGTAGTCTCTCGCTTCCTTCAGCAATTGGAACACAGCTTGACGCGCGATCGCTCTCTTGATCTTTGGATCGACGCGATGTACTCCACTTAGGACAGGAATCCCTTCCCCCACCGAGACCGTTCCTCCCAGATCCTCGGGAGGGCGCAAGACATTCTCGCACACGAAAGACTCGACGACCGTGTTAACCACGCTTGAGACCGTTTCATCTTCAGAATCCGATCGTTCGGAGGAGACATCAGAGCTGCGGGTATCGTTGTCGACGCCTGACCGCTCCGAGGCCTTCCCCACCGTTCCACTTGACGCAGTTTGTTCACCATAGACGACATTCGCCACCGGAGTCCAGAAGTCTCGGTTCGCACGCTTGGCTTCTTCCGACTTCTCCAGCATATCACCGTACCAATCTTGCCAGTACTAAGGCGTTCCAAAGGAGTCGGAGGCAGCTTGGCGCGTCCGCTCCAAGACCTCCAGAGAGATACCCAAGAAGCGAGCCAGCTCTTCCGCAGACGGTTCGGTCTGAGCTTCAACGTTCTGCTTGACACGCTTAAGCAACTCGACCTCGTCCAGCGGATACAACCGGTCCTCAAGCTCCTTGTCGTACTCTTCCGGCTCGGCGGCGACATCCGTTCCAGCGACAACATACGTCTCCTGCCCGGGCTCACAGTCATCCATAGCATCCAGTTCTTCGTCCGTAAATAAACGGTCGTACTTCGCAGTGTCCTTAGCCTCAACCGTTTCGGTTTCGACCGTCCTGGCCTCGACCGTACTGTTCACTTCCTTGCTCTCAGCAAGAACGGTCTCTTCATCCGTTCAAGCCGCGAACAAGCAGTCCGATACGTCGTACTCTTCGTCTTCCCACACTTCTAGGGGCGCCATCACCTCTTCCGGCGGCGTCACTTCAACCACGGTACTTAGTTCTTCACGCGTCACGGTAGGAGGCTCCGACACTGTGCAATCCTCAGACAGCCCCGTGACCGTTGTCTCCTCACCGTTCCCAACCTCATCACACCGTTCAGGACTCGCAGCGACCAGATCTTCGTAGACCACTTCGACTTCCTTGCCTTCAACGTCCGCAACCAATCCTTCTCCTTCTTCATCCGTCCCCACGATCTTGAACCCGACTTTCTTTTTCTTGTTTTTCTTCTCAGCACATGAATCGCCACACATGGCAGACACCGGTTCGGTCTGCTTCCTCGATGCACCCACACAAACATCAACGGTGGTCACCGTTCCGCCTTCAGCTTCACGGTCGCGATCACCACCACTCGAGCCATTTACTAGACAAGAGGAAGGAGTGACTGTCTCCTCCCCTTCCTCCCGCCCCCGTCATTGGTTCGAAGCCGTTTGTGCAGACCTGGTCTTCAGATCCTGAACCGCACCACGGAGTGCCACAATGCCAGGACACGCACCGATAAGGTGACCTTCTTCCTCGCAGAACGCGCACTTGGTAACGCCACGACCACCGTTCCGGCCGACCGTTCCCGGACCGCGTTGGTAGTTGTTGGGTCCCGCTTCACACTCCACAGCGATATGACCGTGAACACCACAGTTGTGGCACGTCATGGACTGGCGGCAGCAGGTCTCTCGCGAGTGACCCACGTAGCCACTCCGGCCACACTCTTGCGTTCGACTGTCAGCTCCCATACGGATTCCTCGGACCGGTCAACCGTTCCCACGAGGACCTTGATCGTTCATTCCAGCGCCAGGACTCGAAGTCGTAGCCGAAACGTTGGACATGCGGTTCCGCGGCGAGCGCGGAGGCTGCCAGCGGTTCTGCATCATTTGCTGCTGCCACTGCTGTTACGTCATGAACGTCGTCATCTTCTCTGCAAGCACGCCCACAGCCGCCATCGGGTCGTTCGCGGGCGAGGCATCGCTCCCGCTCGACTTTTTCTTCTCGTCCGAGAACTCGTCGTCTTCTTCAATGGAACGCGACATCTCCTTAGCCAATAGCCATTCGCAGGCCTCCGGAATATCGCGCGCCGGTCCCGAGTCGAGACACGCCAATATGCGCTTGTTTCGGAGTCCGCGACGGAACAGCTGATAGCTCATCTTCCTGTTCGGATAGTCCAACGAGTCACAAAGATCCGTCACACGGTCACACCACTCCTCAACGGATTCGCCACGCTCATGGTGAGCGGACTGCAACCGTTCCCAGGGCTGGTCAGCCGTTCGGCTGAGGAACAGGTTGTGGAATCGGACCTTCAGAGTCGCGAACGTCTTGATAGTCGAGTTGTTCCACCACCGTTCAGCTTCAGAGCCCTTGATCCGTTGTCGGAACACTAACAGCCGAGACTGGTCCGGGAGGTGGCTGGTGTGAGCTTCGAACAGCTCCCAGAAGTCACGCGCCTTGTCCATGCTGGCCGTGTCCGAGTAGAAAGCAGGTAGGACCTTGATCGCATTGGAGACCATAGACGACAAGTCACGGTCGTTTCGAACGGTCGGGTTGTTCATGGGGGCACGATAGCCACCGTTCCGAACTTGGGTAGGCATCGGCCGTCCGTTCGTTGAGGCACTCACCGCAGTTCTGACAGGTGCTTTGTTGTGCACGACTGTCTTCACCGGTCCCGTCGGTTGGGTCTTCACCGGTCTCATAGGTTGGGGCTTCACTGTAGGCTCCATTTTCACCTTCCGTTCCATCTTCACCGTGGGCTTCGGCACCGTTCCCCAGCCACCGTAGCCTCCTTGCTGGGCACCGACGCTCCAGCCAAACACAAGACCGCCAGGCAGACGCTTCTCCGTTCCCGTGTACACCGAGATGAAGCCACTCGGGGTCCTCTGCTGCCGCACTTCTTCAGGTTCTTCTTTCACGTATAGGACGGTTCGTACTCAGCAAGTTCACTGTAGCCGTAGTCCTCCGCCGACCAGTACTGTTCCGTTTCATCAAATTCGGCATCCTCACCGTTTTCCTCGACCGTTTGCACAGCCTCGGGGCCCGGTGATGGAGCCATCCTCATCTCGAGTTCTTGTTCTGCTTGAGCTCCGACCGCATCACCGTGTTCATCTGCGGTCTTGTGTTCATCATCGTCTTCATCGGCCCAAAGAGCCTCCCTCGTTTCCTGGCGAAGCGAGTCACGACCGGCAGCAGTAGCTACCTGCGCCGTCGCGTCCACTCCGCTCGCATCTCCGGACGATCGCGGGCGTCGCTGCCCCAGTAGAGCCGACGTGGTCCCACCGTGTTGCAGCCGTCGCAACCGTTCCACTTCCAACCGTGCCACTTCATCCTGCACGGACCGCTGATCCCCATTCTCTCCTTGCTCTCCGACAACCGTCATCTTCTTCAGAAAGTCTTCTTCACTCGACCTTCAGCACGCGATCTTCTTCACTCGAACGCGCGAAACAAACTCCAATCTCCAATCTCCAAACTTCAAACTTCCAGGCTTCAAACTACTTCAGGCTCCGAGCGAGCCGACCAGAATTACCAGCGGAACCGAGCGTTCCGTTCACCGTTGACTTGACATTGACCTTGACCGATAAGGGCTCCGAGCGAGCCGACCGTTTTCTTCTTGCCCTTCTTGACCTTGACCAGTGGGGGGACTTCGCGTACCGTTCTCCAATCCCACAGTGGCGCCGAGCGCACCGTTCACACGACACAATTCCAGATTCAGACCGTTCACGCGTCTGAGGCGAAGACTGGGACTCCAGGCAGACTCCCGAAGACCAGACGAAGCTCCAACGACGCGAGGACTTGACCCGTACTGCCGTCGTTAAGACTTCACAACGGTAGGCAGTGGCACAAATAGCGAGAAACAGAGTCAATATGCAAAAGCAATCAACTTGTTCTCTCCAGTGCAGATTCACAACTGACCCTACTTCCTTACCGCGCACGGAGCCTGACAGCTCGTGCTTCCTTCTTCTTTCGGCTCTCTGTCGGCTCACGTGCCGACTTCAACACGTCACCGGCTCACCTGGCTCTCGTCTCACCCCTTCGTCCTTGGCTCACCTCACAGCTCACGTCCTGAGCCACGCGGTGCTCGTGACCTCCGTCCTGCCCTTCGCGTCACTGCTCACCCATCCCTCGCGTCACTGCTTCCATCGCAGCCGAGCGCGCCACCTAACCGACGCGTCGCCAGTCAGCGCCCCTCCGAAATGGATGACTGCCCGCTCACCGCATCGTCCAACAGCTGATCCCCTAGAAGTCAATAGCTGGTCGAACGGTCGTCCGTGTAGTAGGAACGGTGGTGACCGTTCCTACTCGGGACACGTTGTGTAGCGAGTTCACTCAGCGCCGTGTTTTGAAAGAAGTGTCCAACTTTTCGGATGAAGGAAAACGGTGTCTTTTGCGAATCAAAGAGCAGTGGAAACTACGCTTCCCAGAGCCAGAGGACCACGAGATCAAGGCATTGCTTCTAGACCCCAGAATCAAGTCTAAAGCGGACTCTATTGTCGATGACGCTCCGCGCTTCGCTCGAGTCGAGCATGAATTAGAGCATAAACACGAGCATATCTACAATCTGCAAAAGGCCAAGAATTCCTCGACCAACGCACCCAGTACTTTTGAGAGGGGTTTTAATTTTCCGTAACACCCGTTTAGTGGTAGCCAGGACGCTAGTATCGCTATCCAAGCTCTTTTGGACATTGATATGCCTTCGGAACGTAGCACGGCGAGTCGTGAGCGCTCCAAGGCAGCGGCATTGGCGTGGTCAGATTGGAAGGAACTGTCAGTGAATTGGCCCAGCCAATCTCGGGATGGCAAGTTCAACTGTTGGGTTTGTGCGTTGACGTACTGGATTGGTTCCGCGACCATGGAGAACGCGATCTCCCGGCTATTGCACTCCTCGCTAGAATTTATTTAGGCAAGCCGATGTCCACAGCAGCCCAAGAAAGGTTTTTTAGCCTGTCAGGCTACGTCGTCAATGATCTACGTACATCTCTTGACGACAAACGCGCCGAGATACTGTGCCTAATGAAGGCAAACTGGGCGGATTACAAGAACCTGCTTCAACGCCAGCAACTCCACTAGATTACTGCTGTATCTACTACTGTAGTTCAGTATTACTACATACACTTGCTCATTTCTATCTATATGCTACAGTGTTACTGCAGTGCATCCATCTGTATGATCGGTAGTGTTATAGCTCGGAAGGCACTTAATGCGAAGCCCTGTTCCTGACAGCGGCGAAATGTTGAATGACTCACATGTGTGGAGTCACGGGCCACGGATACAAAGTTGACTGGAACCTGACGAAACGCTGATGAGCCGGACTCGCGTTACAGCACCATTAATGCAACGGCACAACATCTGCCTAAAGCGCCTTTAAGCCCTACGGCGCCTTTAAGCCAAAAAGAGGGGGTGAATCTGGGGTGCTGCAGTGTACTGGAGCAGACCCCCACAATTAGAAAACTAGCATCGAGTTGCGGAAACGGGTCCATCCGCTGGAATGCCTGGTGCAGGGCCTACCGCGCAGACCTGCTTTACGAGCACTCCGCGCAGGTTTGCTTGCTGTGGCAACGTGTCCTCACAACAGCTCACAACGCGAACAGATGAGCCCATGACACCCGTCCCGATTCTATCTGTCAATACAAATCCCTTATTATTCTGATCTGTGTAAAGATTTGCTTCTGTACACAGACTTTGCACAGATTACTAGGGCGCCCTTATGTAGGAGGGATGACCTCCAGGCCTGATGGCTTTGGAAATGTGCACCCCGAAGGAGTCCCTGAGGAGGCGGGGGTCCTGCTAAGTGCCCACTTACACTCCGCCGATGCAAGCTAGTGCGTTCGATAGCTCTAACATACCTCTATGAAGTAGGCAGTACCAAAAGTTTGTCCAGGTGTAGGCTTACGTGTTGCGTAGAGTCAAAGTTAGCGCCCGTTTCGGACTTTGGAAAGCTGAGGCAACAGTCTATATATTCCCCTCCTACCTGAAGACCAGCGGCTTTACTAATGGCGCCTTGGGCGCCATTAACGGTGCTGTTGTGCTGTCGCATTAAAGGTGCTCTAACCACCTCGGATGAGCCGGGCTTAACTTGAAGGTGCAGCCAACAAATGTAAAGCCACTTGCCAAGGCTTGAATGCTCCGGAATTTATTAGATATTAGACAAGACGAGAAGTATCGGTATTTGTTGAGTCAATTAAGTCTAATAAGTCTAATAAGTGACGCACTGCGCGCTTTTGAGTGCTATCCGGATATACTTGTAGAGTGTGAAGTGACAAGAAGAGTTTTACAAGAGCTCTCAGCATGGGATATTTATCACTACTGACCTTGATTTCGTCGTACTTTATCAGTAGTGACCATGATTTCGAATTTCGGCCAATGAGAGAGGTGCGTGCGATAATCTTCAGGTAACGATTATGTAGTCATAAATTGTCAAAACGTGCTCTACTAAATTGTACTTCTACCAAAATGTGAAGCCAAGTTTACACAAGAAGCGTATAAAAAAATAAGAGAAAAAACAACTTAAGCCCTGTACAAATTCGTTTATTCCAAATGATGCCTGCCATGGTAAACGTTGGGCGGACTACCATGTCACGCTAGAGCCGCCTATAGGACTGCCTACCATGTTGTGCTAGCGCTGCCTACCATGTTGTACCTCGCCGCCTACCATATTGTGCCTCGGCGGCCTACCATGATGTGCCTTGGCGGCCTACCTTGATGTGCCTTGGTCGCTTACCATATTATGCTAGAGCCGCCCATAGAACTGCCTACCATGTTGTGATAGAGCTGCCTACCATGTTGTGCTAGCGCCTGTATTAGCCACAGGTTCGTTTTCTTCAAGTCATCATGGCGTGTATTCACGGGTTCCTTCGCGTGTGGCGAACCGTGTACAGTCACAATAGCCCAAAACGCTTCGTGGCAGCGCATTGCTAAGACACATCCAGAACAAGAGAGATGTAAAAAACATTAGAACACTGTCATGAAGTGACTAGGCTACAAAGACACTACACCTGCGCAACACAGCAGTAACCAGCTAGACGGCAGCGAGGCGGCAGCTAGACGTGGAAGGCGATAGCGCGAAGGAAAGCAACTGGTCTCTGAGCGCAGAACTCTCGATAAGACAGCAGTGGCGTTCGACCAATCAGCAGTCGTCTTCTGAAATCAAGGTCACTACTGATAAAGTACGACGAAATCAAGGTCAGTAGTGATAAATATCCTTCAGCATGCGCATGGCCAGCAGCCACAGTACAGCACAAATCCTTGGCGCCGCTGTTGATGCGGGGATTACGCAGCGCGGTGATAATTACACGGTGATGATGCGGTCGGTCATGCAGTTGTCTGCTGTTGCTTTCAAGGGCTTCAAGCTTGGTTTGCAGTACATGTACATGCATGTGGTGAGGCGTGCATATCAGTCGAAGCTGCACCACCACGATTCCCTACATGTACTTCACGTCAAGAGCTTGCGCCGAGCAAGAATGACGACCTTTGACCTCAAAGACTTCAAGCATAGACGATGATTGGCGATGCAATTGACCACCAGTGGGAGCGGAGCTGTTGAGGATTTGCACGCGATAGGTAGAGTTGACATAGACTACTGTATGTCTACTCTACATACATATACTGTACAGTATCGCGTACAAATCCTCAACAGCTCCGTACATGTACTCTACAGTAGAGTCTACTATGTCACATAGTAGAGTACATGTACCTCCCTCTTGCCGCCCGCCCTCGCCGCTCTCATTCTCGAATTCGCCCGACACCACCGACCGACGGACGCAATTGGATTCGCGGAGAAATGGCAGGTAGCGCTGAAGCACGGCGAGTAATGCTGCGCGGCGTCGAGCGGATGCTCACCATGGTCGATGGCGTCTCCATGAAGATCGTGCACTCGATGCTCGTTGCCGGAGATGCCGAAACCCTGTTGCAATTTCTGCCGGTCGCACTCTTGCGGACCTTCAACATGCACCCGTGTATGCGCGCGCTGCAAGTGAAGGACGAGGACCTTACGGCCGAGATCCAAGCCCCCGTGACTATCGACGACATCGCCAGCAAGGATCTGCTGCGAGTCCGAAGGTTCTCGCAGTCCGAGAGCCCTGAAGGAACGTTCGAGGACTGGCAGGCGTACGCTGAAGCGGAATGCGACGTGGGGTTCGACCGGTACACGCAGTTCCCGTTCTTCCTGGTCGTGTGGATCGACCACGAGGCGGAACAAGCTCGCCTGATGCTCTTCTCCGACCACTACATGTCGGACGGGCGATCGGGTATGGCGGTGCTGAACTGCATCCTCGAACAAGTATCTGCTCTATCTGACAGCAATGCAGCAGATAACCAAGCGGAGGAATTGCCACTTCGCCCTTCATTTTACGAGATGTGGTTGTCCAAGAACGTACTGTACACAGCACTGCTGAAGGGCCTCATGGCATTTCTCGGAGCGACGATCTACCGTGGCGAGCTCAGGAAGTTTAAGCCTGTGCTACCAGCGCGAGACGACCAGCACGACTTTGTCGCCCCTCCAGTCGCAAACCCGAGTTCAGCGTCTTTTGCTCAAGGAGAGCCTGCTAGAATACGGGAGGCGCTAGCAGCGTGCCGAGAGCATGGTGCCACCTTTGGTGGGGCGCTGGTGGCTGCGGTCACCCTCGCGTTCTACCGTGCCGCCGAGGAGCAGCCGGACTTCAAACCCGGCCAGCCATTCAAGGTCCAGGCAGATTTGGACTTCAACATGCGTCAACGCCTGCCCTGCCCAATTGAAGAGAACCAAGTCGGAGTGTACATTGCTTCCACTGACCTCGCGTGGCTCGCCTCTGAAGCAGGGCCTCCGAATATGGCATTTTTATTTAGTAGGTTGGGCGTTGCTGAATAAATTATCCCCTGACGCTCCTACCAATACAACAGTACATTATGGCATTGCCCCCAACGTACCACAATAAATAATGCCATTATGAAAAACATGAAGTCTATTAACAAGACACCAGTTAGCTTATCATCTAGCTCAAATTGTCCACAGTCGTTGCATCCCAGTACGACCGATTCTGGCGGAGAAACAAAATCGTCTCAAGCGTGCGTGGCAGCAGGCCGTGTCGTTGATGACCAAACGTCACCCGAGCAATGCTGAAGAAGCGTTCCACCACGCTCGACGTGGGTGGGATGCTCTTCAGCTGCTCATACTTGACACGGTCCTGTGCAAGCCGCCGGCGCTTCCGAAGACGCTCCACGAACGACGCGCCTGGATCCTCCTCCTCCTCACTCGCGGCCGCGTCGTCCGGTCTGGCAGCTTCGAAGGGCTGCAAAGCGGCCTTTTCAGCACGCGTCAGCCGCTGCGCCTTCCCGCGGAGAACGCGTACACACCCAGCCTCAAAATCTGGGCTGTGCACAATGTTGGCCCGAGGCCCCGCAAAATAAAAACCATTATACAATTGTTAGTGAAAATATTAAACACAAATTCAACAGTTATAAACTTACCAATGTAGCACCCATATTGTGTCTTGACAGCGATCAGCTCGTCGAACCACTCGCGAACGTCCAGCAGGTCGACGTCGTGGCCTTGAAGGGCCTTCGAGCCGACTCGATGTCGCACAGTTCCTGGTACAATGCCCGCAGTCGCTTGTTTATCGCCGGCGGCGGCAGCAGGTCCATGAGGTCGTCGTCTTCGGCGTCAAGAAACTCGAGGAGCTGGAGGTAGCGCCGTACCATCTCGAACGTAGAGCTCCAGCGCGTGTCCTGGCGAATGACAGGCCGAAGTGGCGTTTTCAACCTATTTTGTAAATTTTTTTACAAAAGTACACAAATTGTGTTAGAGACATATTGACACACCACACATACACATTGGCGCTCACCGTAGTTTGGCAGATTGGGTGAGAGTACGCAATTTTACCATGAGCGCCTGCACAGCAGCCAGGTCCTCCTCATGCGACGCCATGTCCGCCTAAACAGCAAGGTTCAGGCGGTGGCTTGCGCAACCAACAAGCGGCACACTCATAAGAGTTGCCAGCCGCCGGTCTACGGCGCAGTTGTCAGCTACGAGGAAGCGACACTGCGCCAGCTGTACGCCGTAATCGCGCTGCAGCATGGTCGCTAGAAACTCGAGATGGCCCTGTGCGGAGAGATCGTCGTCCAGCGCGTCCAGCAGCGGGGCCATGCTGAGTAGCGTTGTCTTGGGACAGCCGTTCACTTCATAGCACGCGAACACGGCGATGTAGTGCTCAGATGCGTGTGCCCAGCCGTCGAGTATGATGCCGAAGCGTGCTGGGAGCTCCGACGCAATCGAACGCTCGACGGCGACGACGACACCGTCCATGCCAGCCCGCAGCGTTTCCTCCGAGATGGGGTCCAGGCTGGAGTAGCTGAATAACATCCATATAGTAAAGTTGTTAGTTTCCGTAGTAATGTAAACACAATGACCTTATGCATACACGTACCGCCGAGCTTCTCGGCTCTCACAAAAAGAGAGTGGCAGGTTGCACATGACAATCCAAACCATCCAGCCGTGGAGGTTGAGCGCCGAGTGGCGGACGAAGTTCACGAGGGAGCCTGTCTCCGCCGTCGTAGCGTCGAGCATGACGGTCTCGTAGTCAGGGTGTTCCCGCCTTATATGTTGCATCAGGTTGGAGTACCCGTTCCTATGGGTTTGCTTCCGAACCGTGCCGCAACGGCAACGGAAATACTCGAGAATCACCTCGTCGTTCTCGTCGCGACACGGGCGGAAGTAAAACCCCGAGACTTGGGAGTTCGTGTAGGTAGGGCGAGGGGGGGCGGATAGCGCGAACCATGCTGGATGAGGTCTTGGAGGATTGAGAAGTGAAAATTGAAAAGTGAGCGCTGCCAAATGAGCTGCAACTAGCAACACAGACAACCAGTGATTCCAGTTCTTCTGAACGACTGGAAGCGAGAAGATGGCTGGTAAAACACTAACATTATTATATAAAGGTAACTGTCATAAATTATGTAATATCACAAAGCACACCAATAAATTATCACGGTAGATGGCTGAACCCGCCGAAATGCGTAATTTATTGTTATTTTCTGAAATAATGTTATTGACAATGCTATTTTCGGAGGCCCTGCTCTGAAGGTGTCGACGTGAAGACCACCCAGTTCTGGGACCTCGCGCGTCGGGCCAAGAAGGAGATCGACGGAAATCTCCGTAGCACTTTCTCGATGGACGCGGTGGCTGTCGTCTTGGACCAAAAGATCAATGCCAAGATCAAGCCCTCGCTCGCAAACTACATCAACATCCGCCACTCGCAGACGTCGGATGCCAACATCTCCAATGTCGGGCGTTACCCTTACTCAAAGGAATTGTCGCTAGCCTCAGAGTATGGTAACCAGAGCAAGCTGGCGGTGAAGAATCTGCACGTGTACAACCCGATTCCTCACTTGGGCCCTTCAGCAGTTTTCTTTGTCACGTCGGTGGACTCCTTCTGCCACTCCATGGGCCACAAGTGCGACGATGCAGCAGCCAAAACGCTCTTCACTGCGTGGGTCGCTAGCTGCGAAAAAATCGCGAACATCAAACGTGAGGATACATTGGTCGATGTACTAGACCGCCTGGGCCTCTAGAGGACACGGCTTATATCTAACAGGCAAGATCTATCAATTCACTCAGTGTTATATATTATCATTCAATCATATAGTTATTTCAGATCCACTGCTTCTTTCCCCGCTGCACTGCGCCACCATTCGTGCACCCGCCGCCAAACACGTCGGGGGTGAATGACTCACTGGGTACTGTACACGACCGAGGACTGCCTTACCCATGTCTACTTCGCGGCCGGAGTCTTCGTAGGCGTAGACGTCACTTTGGGGGTGGGCGCCGGCGTGGCCTTCACCGTCGCGTTCGAAGGCTTCCTAGCCGCCGGTGTGTTGGTAGGCAGCACCGTGGCGTTCGTCGGTTTGGGCGGAGCCGCCGTGGAGTTGGTTGGCTTCGGCACTGCCGTCGAGTTGGTCGCCGTCGGCTTTGTCGGTGATGGCGGCGTGGTCATGGGCGTTGCCGTCGTGGCTTTGGGCGTCGCCGTGGTGGCCTTCGGCGCCGCGGTTGTGGCCTTTGGCGGCGCTGTCGTAGGCTTCGGGGTGATTGCTGCTGCCCTCAGGCGGCGGGAGTCGGCTGCCACATACTCGTCGTCCGAAATTCCGTCGTCGTCCTCGTCATTGTCGTCGTCAATGTCGTCGTAGGGGACGGCCTCGGTGCTATCGTCGTTGTCGCTGTCATCCGAACCGGCGAGGACAAAGTCGTCGCTGTCGTTGGGGCCGCGGAGCAGCGTCGAGACGCCTTTGTCCGTTGTCGTCGCCGTCCCGGAGTAAACATCATCATCTGCCACTTGGGCCGCCACGGACGATGTTGTCGAGGCCGAGATGAGGACTGCGACGCAGACAGCGCTAGTGAGGAGGTGGCGCAGGAGCTTCATTGTGCTCGGCTGTGGTGGCCTTGCGGCTTGCTGGACTGGTTGCTTAGTTGCTTGGTGCTTGGCACTGGGCGGTCTGAGGAATGGGAGGTTTCAAGTCCTTTTGGCCTCGAGCAGGGCGTTATTGTTTTTTGCTTACAATAACTGAGGCGGATGTCAATGCAGTGACGGATAAGGTTCCGAAGACTGCTTTCATCGGCCACTACGTCTCGTCCTCGTGGTTCTTGTGCGGTTGATAGTATTTGTGTTGTAAGGGACTAAGTGAGATGGCTATGTGAGCTTGGCTGCAGAGGAGGTGGGTGGGTGCAGCAAATTGCGGATACGATTCAAACGAAAGAAATGTAGAGTATGAACACGGAGTTGCTCTAGTTGCATCGGTTTCAGTAAGGATCATATTAGGTCTCATACCAGATCTAGTGTACTCTATGATATCGAGTATCAGATACTGTACTTTATTACATGGTGGACGACGACGCTACGGCATACTACAGTACTATTTAGTATACTCAGATAACTTCAATATGCACTACGCACACAGAGACGGCTACGCATTCACACTGAGAGGAGGGCAACGCACAGGCAATGCCGTAATGGATAAGTTCATTCATCCATTCATTTGTTCACTGTTATATATTATCATTCATTCATATAGTTATTTCAGATCCACTGCTTCTTTCCCCGCTGCACTGCGCCACCATTCGTGCACCCGCCGCCAAACACGTCGGGGGTGAATGACTCACTGGGTACTGTACACGACCGAGGACTGCCTTACCCATGTCTACTTCGCGGCCGGAGTCTTCGTAGGCGTAGACGTCACTTTGGGGGTGGGCGCCGGCGTGGCCTTCACCGTCGCGTTCGAAGGCTTCCTAGCCGCCGGTGTGTTGGTAGGCAGCACCGTGGCGTTCGTCGGTTTGGGCGGAGCCGCCGTGGAGTTGGTTGGCTTCGGCACTGCCGTCGAGTTGGTCGCCGTCGGCTTTGTCGGTGATGGCGGCGTGGTCTTGGGCGTTGCCGTCGTGGCTTTGGGCGTCGCCGTGGTGGCCTTCGGCGCCGCGGTTGTGGCCTTTGGCGGCGCTGTCGTAGGCTTCGGGGTGATTGCTGCTGCCCTCAGGCGGCGGGAGTCGGCTGCCACATACTCGTCGTCCGAAATTCCGTCGTCGTCCTCGTCATTGTCGTCGTCAATGTCGTCGTAGGGGACGGCCTCGGTGCTATCGTCGTTGTCGCTGTCATCCGAACCGGCGAGGACAAAGTCGTCGCTGTCGTTGGGGCCGCGGAGCAGCGTCGAGACGCCTTTGTCCGTTGTCGTCGCCGTCCCGGAGTAAACATCATCATCTGCCACTTGGGCCGCCACGGACGATGTTGTCGAGGCCGAGATGAGGACTGCGACGCAGACAGCGCTAGTGAGGAGGTGGCGCAGGAGCTTCATTGTGCTCGGCTGTGGTGGCCTTGCGGCTTGCTGGACTGGTTGCTTAGTTGCTTGGTGCTTGGCACTGGGCGGTCTGAGGAATGGGAGGTTTCAAGTCCTTTTGGCCTCGAGCAGGGCGTTATTGTTTTTTGCTTACAATAACTGAGGCGGATGTCAATGCAGTGACGGATAAGGTTCCGAAGACTGCTTTCATCGGCCACTACGTCTCGTCCTCGTGGTTCTTGTGCGGTTGATAGTATTTGTGTTGTAAGGGACTAAGTGAGATGGCTATGTGAGCTTGGCTGCAGAGGAGGTGGGTGGGTGCAGCAAATTGCGGATACGATTCAAACGAAAGAAATGTAGAGTATGAACACGGAGTTGCTCTAGTTGCATCGGTTTCAGTAAGGATCATATTAGGTCTCATACCAGATCTAGTGTACTCTATGATATCGAGTATCAGATACTGTACTTTATTACATGGTGGACGACGACGCTACGGCATACTACAGTACTATTTAGTATACTCAGATAACTTCAATATGCACTACGCACACAGAGACGGCTACGCATTCACACTGAGAGGAGGGCAACGCACAGGCAATGCCGTAATGGATAAGTTCATTCATCCATTCATTTGTTCACTGTTATATATTATCATTCATTCATATAGTTATTTCAGATCCACTGCTTCTTTCCCCGCTGCACTGCGCCACCATTCGTGCACCCGCCGCCAAACACGTCGGGGGTGAATGACTCACTGGGTACTGTTCGGCCACTACGTCTCGTCCTCGTGGTTCTTGTGCGGTTGATAGTATTTGTGTTGTAAGGGACTAAGTGAGATGGCTATGTGAGCTTGGCTGCAGAGGAGGTGGGTGGGTGCAGCAAATTGCGGATACGATTCAAACGAAAGAAATGTAGAGTATGAACACGGAGTTGCTCTAGTTGCATCGGTTTCAGTAAGGATCATATTAGGTCTCATACCAGATCTAGTGTACTCTATGATATCGAGTATCAGATACTGTACTTTATTACATGGTGGACGACGACGCTACGGTATACTACAGTACTATTTAGTATACTCAGATAACTTCAACATGCACTACGCACACAGAGACGGCTACGCATTCACACTGAGAGGAGGGCAACGCACAGGCAATGCCGTAATGGATAAGTTCATTCATCCATTCATTTGTTCACTGTTATATATTATCATTCATTCATATAGTTATTTCAGATCCACTGCTTCTTTCCCCGCTGCACTGCGTGCACCCGCCGCCAAACACGTCGGGGGTGAATGACTCACTGGGTACTGTACACGACCGAGGACTGCCTTACCCATGTCTACTTCGCGGCCGGAGTCTTCGTAGGCGTAGACGTCACTTTGGAGGTGGGCGCCGGCGTGGCCTTCACCGTCGCGTTCGAAGGCTTCCTAGCCGCCGGTGTGTTGGTAGGCAGCACCGTGGCGTTCGTCGGTTTGGGCGGAGCCGCCGTGGAGTTGGTTGGCTTCGGCACTGCCGTCGAGTTGGTCGCCGTCGGCTTTGTCGGTGATGGCGGCGTGGTCTTGGGCGTTGCCGTCGTGGCTTTGGGCGTCGCCGTGGTGGCCTTCGGCGCCGCGGTTGTGGCCTTTGGCGGCGCTGTCGTAGGCTTCGGGGTGATTGCTGCTGCCCTCAGGCGGCGGGAGTCGGCTGCCACATACTCGTCGTCCGAAATTCCGTCGTCGTCCTCGTCATTGTCGTCGTCAATGTCGTCGTAGGGGACGGCCTCGGTGCTATCGTCGTTGTCGCTGTCATCCGAACCGGCGAGGACAAAGTCGTCGCTGTCGTTGGGGCCGCGGAGCAGCGTCGAGACGCCTTTGTCCGTTGTCGTCGCCGTCCCGGAGTAAACATCATCATCTGCCACTTGGGCCGCCACGGACGATGTTGTCGAGGCCGAGATGAGGACTGCGACGCAGACAGCGCTAGTGAGGAGGTGGCGCAGGAGCTTCATTGTGCTCGGCTGTGGTGGCCTTGCGGCTTGCTGGGCTGGTTGCTTAGTTGCTTGGTGCTTGGCACTGGGCGGTCTGAGGAATGGGAGGTTTCAAGTCCTTTTGGCCTCGAGCAGGGCGTTATTGTTTTTTGCTTACAATAACTGAGGCGGATGTCAATGCAGTGACGGATAAGGTTCCGAAGACTGCTTTCATCGGCCACTACGTCTCGTCCTCGTGGTTCTTGTGCGGTTGATAGTATTTGTGTTGTAAGGGACTAAGTGAGATGGCTATGTGAGCTTGGCTGCAGAGGAGGTGGGTGGGTGCAGCAAATTGCGGATACGATTCAAACGAAAGAAATGTAGAGTATGAACACGGAGTTGCTCTAGTTGCATCGGTTTCAGTAAGGATCATATTAGGTCTCATACCAGATCTAGTGTACTCTATGATATCGAGTATCAGATACTGTACTTTATTACATGGTGGACGACGACGCTACGGTATACTACAGTACTATTTAGTATACTCAGATAACTTCAACATGCACTACGCACACAGAGACGGCTACGCATTCACACTGAGAGGAGGGCAACGCACAGGCAATGCCGTAATGGATAAGTTCATTCATCCATTCATTTGTTCACTGTTATATATTATCATTCATTCATATAGTTATTTCAGATCCACTGCTTCTTTCCCCGCTGCACTGCGCCACCATTCGTGCACCCGCCGCCAAACACGTCGGGGGTGAATGACTCACTGGGTACTGTACACGACCGAGGACTGCCTTACCCATGTCTACTTCGCGGCCGGAGTCTTCGTAGGCGTAGACGTCACTTTGGGGGTGGGCGCCGGCGTGGCCTTCACCGTCGCGTTCGAAGGCTTCCTAGCCGCCGGTGTGTTGGTAGGCAGCACCGTGGCGTTCGTCGGTTTGGGCGGAGCCGCCGTGGAGTTGGTTGGCTTCGGCACTGCCGTCGAGTTGGTCGCCGTCGGCTTTGTCGGTGATGGCGGCGTGGTCTTGGGCGTTGCCGTCGTGGCTTTGGGCGTCGCCGTGGTGGCCTTCGGCGCCGCGGTTGTGGCCTTTGGCGGCGCTGTCGTAGGCTTCGGGGTGATTGCTGCTGCCCTCAGGCGGCGGGAGTCGGCTGCCACATACTCGTCGTCCGAAATTCCGTCGTCGTCCTCGTCATTGTCGTCGTCAATGTCGTCGTAGGGGACGGCCTCGGTGCTATCGTCGTTGTCGCTGTCATCCGAACCGGCGAGGACAAAGTCGTCGCTGTCGTTGGGGCCGCGGAGCAGCGTCGAGACGCCTTTGTCCGTTGTCGTCGCCGTCCCGGAGTAAACATCATCATCTGCCACTTGGGCCGCCACGGACGATGTTGTCGAGGCCGAGATGAGGACTGCGACGCAGACAGCGCTAGTGAGGAGGTGGCGCAGGAGCTTCATTGTGCTCGGCTGTGGTGGCCTTGCGGCTTGCTGGGCTGGTTGCTTAGTTGCTTGGTGCTTGGCACTGGGCGGTCTGAGGAATGGGAGGTTTCAAGTCCTTTTGGCCTCGAGCAGGGCGTTATTGTTTTTTGCTTACAATAACTGAGGCGGATGTCAATGCAGTGACGGATAAGGTTCCGAAGACTGCTTTCATCGGCCACTACGTCTCGTCCTCGTGGTTCTTGTGCGGTTGATAGTATTTGTGTTGTAAGGGACTAAGTGAGATGGCTATGTGAGCTTGGCTGCAGAGGAGGTGGGTGGGTGCAGCAAATTGCGGATACGATTCAAACGAAAGAAATGTAGAGTATGAACACGGAGTTGCTCTAGTTGCATCGGTTTCAGTAAGGATCATATTAGGTCTCATACCAGATCTAGTGTACTCTATGATATCGAGTATCAGATACTGTACTTTATTACATGGTGGACGACGACGCTACGGTATACTACAGTACTATTTAGTATACTCAGATAACTTCAACATGCACTACGCACACAGAGACGGCTACGCATTCACACTGAGAGGAGGGCAACGCACAGGCAATGCCGTAATGGATAAGTTCATTCATCCATTCATTTGTTCACTGTTATATATTATCATTCATTCATATAGTTATTTCAGATCCACTGCTTCTTTCCCCGCTGCACTGCGCCACCATTCGTGCACCCGCCGCCAAACACGTCGGGGGTGAATGACTCACTGGGTACTGTACACGACCGAGGACTGCCTTACCCATGTCTACTTCGCGGCCGGAGTCTTCGTAGGCGTAGACGTCACTTTGGGGGTGGGCGCCGGTACGTCGCTAGCGCATATGACCCGCTAACTCCACAGGTTATTGGCTGCACACAACACGCTAAAAAACACCAACGAGTTGGTCTATAATCATCTACGATGGTGTAGCTTTGCTTACCTGGAGTAAAACTGCGCTCCAGCCGTAGCTGAGCCAGGTAGGCACGGTATCTGCTCTTGATATACTCAGGGCGATCCAAGATCAGATAAACGTCTCGGATGTCGGGGTACGGGACTCCCAGGTCGCGAAAGCCGAACGCGCGAATTCTGCGCCGTGGATCGAGCTTATTGCTCTCGACTATGAGAGCCTTGATGGAAGGAGGAACTGGTCCACCACGAAGCAACTGCTGGACATCAGACTCTCCACGTGTCAGCCATCTACCGTCCCTCTTGGTCAAGTACGGGGCCATCTCATCGATTGGGCATCCAAACCCCTTGTGGCGGTCCTGCACATATTCCTTCAGATCACTTAGAGTCTTGTCCTCTCGAATATTGAAGCGCGACGGCCCGCCCCTCCACCGCCACAACCGTCACAACTTTCATCACCGGACGCCATTGTGCGTCCTCTTTGTTGCCTTTTCCTGCGTCTCCTCCCCATGCTTGGACGGTGAGACCCAAAATGACGAAATTGTAGCGGGTAATAAATCTTCAACTGTCGATCCGAAAGGCATTCGAATCCGGCCAAAGCGATGACTTCTTTTCGGCATGCCCCTGCCAACGTTTCCGTCGAGGTCGCCAATTGGCTACATTTGCAGAAATGGCTACACAAATGCAAAAATGCATTTCGTGCCCGAGAATGCGGAGCACTCGTCCTTCCGCGGCTACGTGCGCGTTGCGGGGGACGAGTTCGCCGTGCGCGTCTCAAACGTTGCGTACGACCCACGCACAAGTCGCGTCGTCTTGGACGCCGCGCAATTGGACGTGGAGAGCGCGCTGGCGGCTCGCTTGAAGCCACACGGCGCCACGCTCAAGCTGCGACTGGCGCAGGCGGCGTCTCTCGAGGGCTTCGCGACGGAACTGGAGGAGCTGGTGGCCTTATGCTGCAAGCCACAGGCCAACAGCCAAGCCGCACTACCCAACGCCAAGTATTACGCCCGGCTGATGGCGGAGCTGGACGCTGTGGGCTGGAACAGGCTGCGGCAGCTGAGCAACGACTTGCGCTCGCTGGAGCTCGAGACGAAGGACCAGGCAGGACGCACCCACGCCGTTCGAGTGCTGCTGCCATTGGAGTACGAGGCTCCAGGGGTGGCAGCCAAGCCGGAGTGTCTGGTGGACGCTCCGGAGGCTTTCGAGCTGCGGTGGCCGCCGGACGACAACCAGTCGGTGCTGAGTGAAGTGGTGGCGCAGTTTGAGGGGTTTCTGGCCAAGTTTCAGGGATTTTGGGACGTGTTAGATGTGTTGGATGCAGCCACGTGTGTGTTGGAGCCGCAGCATCCGACGAGGGCCACGGGACGGAGAAGGTTGGCGCTGGAACGACATGCGTCCGTGCAGTTTGAAGTGGACCCTGCACATCCGACGGCCATGTTGAGTGAGCTGAGCTTCTTCGGCAACCAGGCGAACGTTGGAGCGTTGAGGGAACGGTGGGGGAGCAACGCATCGCGGTGGGATGAGACCAAGTCCTTGCAGAAGAACTTGGAAAACGTGCTGGGGGTGGCGCTGCCGTCGCCGAAGACGACGAAGCCCGAGGAGTTTGCAGTCGAGTGCGGCATCTGCTACTTGTATCGACTTGAAGGGGAGGATGAGAGCACGGGAGAACGCAAGGATGGCAACCAGCGCAAAGCAGTGGCTGAAGAGGGATCGAGGATTCCAAACCGACTGTGTGAAAACCCAAACTGCAACAGACCATTCCACGCCAAGTGCCTGTTTGACTGGCTGCGCGCGCTGCCAACGTCACGGCAGTCCTTCCACACGGTATTCGGCGAATGCCCCTACTGCCGTGAAACTATCAGCGCCAAGTTCCAGCCAGGTTGCTAGAGGTAACGACGACAAATTAGCGGTAACTTATTGGAACAGACTACGGACTTCCGACTGGCTGGGGTCTTGGCCTGGCTCTCTATCTATGTGTGCGTATCGTTGGTTGTTGACATCTTTCGTACCGCTTGCTAGCGAGCTGGTGGGTGGCTAGGCTTTACTCGGCAGCCGGAGCAGGCTCAGACTTGACAGCTTCCGCGGGCTTACTCTCACCCGCTGCTCCATCAGAAGTCGGAGCCGCTCCAGCTTGGTCCTCGCGCACAATGTTGATGGAGCCGTCAGCGTTCACGCGAATACGGCCGGACGGTTTGCCGGTGTCACGGTCCTCGTTCTTGCCGCGGCGACGACGACCACCAGCCGGCTCCTCACCACGGCGATCCTCGCGGAATTCACCGTACGGATGAGCTCGGGAGCCACCACCACGTCGTCGCGACGAAGATCCATACTCCCGGTCATTGCGACGACGACTACCGCGTGAGTCGTTGCGCAGATTGCTGCGAGAGTGATACATGCCCTTCTTAGGGAGCTTCTCAGGCGGGAAGTCCTCGTCCGTTGCCTTGCGCAGCAGGATTCGCCACTTCTTGTCACGAGACTGCGTTTGGCTGCCGATGGGGTTGTTACCGAGATACCACTGCGATCGGTTGAAGGCAACGTCAGGGACCTCCACTTCCTCGTCAACGTCTTCCATCGCCGTAGCAGAGTCGTTGTCAGCAGGTGCCTCCGCATCCGCCATGTCGACATCTTCACCGGACGCAGCCTCAGTCTTCACCTTCTCCTTCTTCTCCTTGAGAGTCTGCGATGGGATTTCCTTGCCAAGCGCAATCAGAGCTCGGCTAGCGGTGAAGTTGTCTTGGAACACGACGGTGCACGAGCTGTCGTTCAGCCACTCCACGTACGCCGGGCCGTAGCCCACAAAGTACTCCAGCACATCGCTCGTGCGGACTTGCTGGAATTTATCGTCCAGGGAATACATGTGCAGCGCGTCGTTACGGAACGCCACCGGCTGTCCTTCCACATCGGGGGCCTTGACGTCACAACGCTCACGAGCCACTTTAGCAGAAGCCGGCTTAAGACCCGAAACAACAACCTGAGAACGGTCTTCTTCCGCGGAGAGTCCGAACTTCTGCGCGCGAGCACGCAGTTTCTCCTGGTCGCGCTGCTTCTCGGCCCACTCCTCCTGCGTCATCCCCTGCTCCAACGCCCTCGCACTCTCAGCCGAGTACTCGACAGCAAACTGCGGCGTGTCGAACCTCTTCATGCGCTGCTCGCGCTTGCTCTGCTCCTCCTGGCTCGTGACGTCAATGCCCGTGGAGAACCCGGGCACGATGGCGCCTGTGCGCTGCAGCTTCCGCACTTCCCTCGGGTCCAGGAACTTCTTGATGTCAGGCGGCGCAAATGGCGCGCCGAACCTCTCCGCGCGGCGCTTCGAGGCCGCGTACTCCGCCTCGTACTGCTGTCTCTGCTCCGCCGTGAGCAGATCCTCCTTACCCCAAGGATCAGCCCGCACCATGACCCTGGGCGCGGGGAAGGCCGCCACATTGGCAGCAGCCAGAGCCTCGCTCTGTCCCTCGTAGACGCCGTGGACCTGGATGCCGCGCAGCGACACGGGCGAGTCCCACGCCGTGAACGCCGTCTGCGTCACGTGCACGAAGTCCGGGTCCTGGCACGAGGCCAGCACGTCCTGCCCCACCTGCGGGCCCACGCCGACGGACAGCGACCCGCTCTTGACGTCCACCACGACCCAGTAGGGCACGAAGTCCTGCGCGGAGCACGTGCGGCCCGTGAAGACCCGGGCCAGGACCACCTCCTTGCTGCGGCCCGAGGCCGCCTTGCGCCACACCAGCTCCGTGTTGCCGCTGGTGCCGACCGCCACCTCGTACTTCCACTCGGTGTGTGGCTTCCTGCGTCGCTCGGCGTCGTCCGAGCCGTCGCCTGGGGCCGCGGGGGAGGGGGCGAAGCCCACGCGCAGATCCTCGCGCGCCGTCGCCTCGAACTGCACGACCAGAGCGCAGAGCGAGGCGAGCGGGACCTCGACGGAAGCACCTTCCATCGGCACGTCGGATGGGGGCGCGGGCGGCGGGCACCACTGCTTGTAGCGCCCGTACAACGCGCCCAGCTGCAGCTCCGAAGGTGACGCGTCCGAGTCCATGACGACTAGTGCCGTTATGCACAAAGTGGAGTGATCTGGGGTAGTGCACATCAAATTGAGGTGGAGTACACAGGTCGTGTGCGCCACACGATGCCCATGCGCGTCAGTCTCAAAGAGCTCCGAGACTGAAGACCATGGCCGACTCGAAGCTGCAGGACGCCGTGAACAAGATGGTGGACCGCCTGGACCGCAGCGTGCTGCGCGGCATGCAGCGCGACGGCTACCTATGCGCCGCCAAGGTGTTCGAGAACAAGAGCTGGTCGTCGGACCAGCTGGCGGCCGCCGTGGAGCGCTGCCAGATGCCGACGCAGCAGATCAACCAGTTCATGCAGCAGGAGATGCAGAACTTCCAGCACCGCATCCAGCGCGGCGTGCAGGACTGCCAGGACCGGGCGCAGGACTCGCTGCCCGCCGGTGGCGCCCCCAACGAGGCGCAGATCGCGCGCGCCCAGAAGGAGATGGAGAAGTGCGTCTCCTCCTGCGTGGACGCGCACATCAAGCTGCTCCCCAACATCAACGCCCGCATCGAGCAGGCCGTGGCCCAAGTCAAGCAGCAGCAGCAGTAGGCGCGCACTGGAGAGAGGCTGGAATATAGACGCAGAAGATATGAGGTCCGGTGCGGCTCTTGCTAAGCTTTGTGCTTTTCTGATACTATTGTTTACAGTTTTGTTTAGGTTGGGAGTGTGGCTACTGTGGCTACTACAGCACCGTGAGCTCTCGCTCGCGCTCTTCAGGGTTCACGTCCTCCACCTTGACTACTGTGTGGCTGCTGCACTCTATTGACACGGACTCGTGCGTGCTGGTGGAGCTGACCTCCTCTGAGCCGCCCATGTTTTTCTTCTTCTTCTTGGCCTCCAGCTTGGCCCGTTGCTCCTTGCGTCGCCGCAGCATCCACTCGTACGTGCCGTAGCCCAGCACCATGAGCCACAGGTGGAACCCGAGCAGCACGAAGTACATGAACATGCACGGCACCGAGATGGCGAGGCACGCGATCAAGCAGCCTTCCACCACGTACTGGAACGCGCCTGCGTCGTCCAGCGGGTTGTGGTGCAGCCACAGCAGACACAGCGCGGCGTACGCCACCTGCAGCACGAACTGCAGCGTACCGGTACAGGCCACCGTGAAGAACTGCGCGTAGTTGGCCTTGCCGATGCACGTCTGCAGCCACGTGCAGTGGTGGTCCAGCCCCGGCACGGCCTTCCGACACAGCGCGCAGTAGCGCGTCTTCTCCCACCGCGGGCCGTCGAGCCGCACGCCGCACCAGCCGTTGGGCAGCGAGTCCTCCACGGGCGCCGCCGGGTCGATCGACTCGCAGGACCTCCAGGACGCCAACAGGATCGTCGAGTTCACGGTGTGCACCGCCACCGCCACAATGGTCTGGCACCAGGACAGCACGAATAAAGGTGGGTTAGTTCTCCATCTAGTCATTGCATTGCAACTGCGGTCGCTCTACCATTGTGGTGACTGTGCTGTTGGTATTCGCCTCCTCGACGGCGCCCTCGCCCGTGCACAGGAAGACGCCGGCGGCCCCCACGAAGAAGCTCAGCGCCGAGAGCGAGTGGCCGAGCCACGAGATCACCTGGTCGCGCGAGAACGGCCGCTCGAAGCCGTTCTGCCGCTGGTGGCCCAGCACGCTGCTGGGCGCGTCGCTGGCGCCGCCGCCGCCGCTGCTGCTGCTGCGCGGAGACTGCTCCATGGAGGAATGGCTGCTCTGTTGACCAGCTAGCTACTAGTTACCTATTTGCGGCGAGTGGTAAAGATAAAAATCCATCTAAGCTGCTCGGAAATGACTTGGTCTCAGTATGGAAAAGAGATGTAGCCATGTCGACTCGATCTGATATTTTTTTGAGCGAGAAAAAGGCAACTTGTACCGTTGGAAATGGAGCCAAACGTGTTGGGGACAAGGAGGAGGATAGGACGTGCGCGGACGCACATCGATCTAAAGTGGCATTTCGGCATGGCCGTCGGAGCCTACACAGACAATGATCCATTCAAGGCCTGACGAATGTACCTCGTGAATCACGAGGTACACTACTGTATGCAGTGAATGCACCTGACAAGACTTACGATCTCCAAACCAACGGTATGTTGTACCTGACCGGAGAAGGTGCTAATAGAATCCAATGCAGGCGGCTCGTGCTTCCGAGTCAAATGGGGCCAGGCTTTCATCGTCAAGTTCGGTGCTGTCTCGATGGACCCAAGGAACCGCCCGAAACCCATGGTCCGCGTAAACATCGAAGCGCTCTTCACTGCTGCGATGCTCACCTTCGATAACACGAGCAGCTGGGACAGCCGCTGATCTGTCATAGGCTTTGCATCGGGCTTTCATAGTGAAAGCTTGACGATCCTCGCAGCTCGCCAGAGATACAGACAACGACTTACAAAGCCGGCAGACGAAGTCAAGCAAAGCTTAACATGAGCAAACCAGCCAATCAGATTCAATCAAATGACTTCATCTTTGTATATCATCTGGTTTTGTGTACTTTATATGCTTTCTTGTGTACTTTATGCAACCCACCGTGTGTTTTATGACAGTTTTACAGATTTAACGGGAGGGAATTTATCGTTGTTTTTATACAGGAGGATGGCATTAAGCATGCCGGCTTTGTAAGTCGTTGTCTGTTGGTGTTACGGGGAAGGTGCGTTAGCACTAACTCTACATGACTTCAGCGAGTGTTGCCCAGTAAGTCGTCTGGTTCTTGAACTGTGCTCGGTGCGCTAGGATGGGGAGTTGTCGTGGACCGGGGACATTGGGAGGCCCCATCGGAAGCTGCTCCCCTTCCAGGCTGAAATTCAGCGGCCCGAAATTTCAGTCTTCCGTACAAAGAGCTCCGTCGGGTTGATTCAGTCATGCACGTGGCCCAAGCCTTGCTCGCGATCACTGTCATACTCCTCGCAAGCAGCGCAGTTCTCGTAGATGCCAGGAAGCCTCAGGTTTCGACGGAGATTTCGATCAATGGCCAGCCCTGGAATTATGTAGCTGGGCCCACCAAAGCAAGGGCGCTGAGAGCCACCAGCGTGATAAATACCGATGATTCTGCTTTGTCTACCAGCGAAGAACGCTCCTTCTTCTCCGATCTCTTCAAAAAAATCAATGTGCGGTGGTGGCTCGAGACCGGAAAGTCGGAAAAAGACGTCATGAAGGCGCTCAAGCTCGACACGCTCTCGGGAGCGGCTCTCACGTCCAACTACAAATACTTCCAGAAGTTCGTGACTAAGGCGGAATTCAACAGACTTAACAAGTGGCTGACGCGAGACGTCTCCACGTTCCAGGCCTGGAAGAACCTCGGCCTGCATAAGCTCGACGAGAATCAGCTCGTGAACGCTCCCGGCCTCGCGACTTACAAGCGCTACGTCAAGATGTACGACGACGACGTGATTCTGCAGCTCGGAGCGTACAAAGTGCCCTCCATGACCAGCGTGGGCTCGCCAGCAGAGATGGCGGTCAAGACGCGGCTTTGGGCACAGTCGAAACGGAGCGTCGACTACGTCAAGAAGGTCTTGAGCTTGGAAGGGCTGTCGGATAGCGCGATGAAGTCCCACGAGAACTACAAGTACTTCAAGCAGTTCCTGGATGCTAGGAAGAGCGTCAACTAGTTCCCTGGTACGCGTAGCTAGCAGGATTCTAATGGTAAGCTGAAGTTCGTGGCGAAAGTTTGGGCTTTGGTGAACAATCGTTAATTTCTTTAGAATCGTTAACTTGAGAGCCAAGCGAACTGGAAGGTGAAGTCGATGCCTAAACACGAAAAAGCATAATTCTCAGTAAACAAAACCCATGGAGTTGGAGCTGAACGACGCACTTACCGAAGTGGACCACCCTGAACGCCATCGTCATTAGCATCCACGTCAGCAACTTGGCTCGGATCAATTCGCTGTGCGCCTCCAGTACAAACGCAACGTGATACAGAGCGTTCATAGCCAAATTGCGATAGATCATCCAAGCTAACGCCACAAGCGACACGACCTCAACAAGAGAATAAACGAAAATGGTGTCCACTAGGCCGCCAATATTTTCGATCGTGGCACCAGCTAGGTCGGTGTGATATTTCCCGTTCGGTAGACGCACCATCAGCAGAAGAAAATTGCCATAAAACAACGGCACAAGCGCATCAAGAGCTGCACTGAGCAAGAGGCACTCTGTCGTGAACAGCAGCTCCAGCGTCTTGTGCAAATTCTCCGGATGGGGCTTCGTAGTCATTCTTGACTCGGCAGCAATGATAGTTCCCGCCGGTGTCACGATAGTCGGCGTTCTACGTTCCACCCATGTCGACGCCTTACTGATCTTCTGTCGACTCACAAACAAATTCTGCTTCGAATTAGCTGGAGACGTGTGACGCCTACTCGTATCGGAACTCGTACATGTATATCGAGACGCAGATTCCAAGCGAGTGAGAAGATCACGGCCCTCTGGCGATATTTTATACGGAAGACACGACCGAATGCGTATGCGTTGGCGGTTCTGCTTTCGGAACTCGTCGGTAGATTGGCAAACGCGGAATGCCACGCTCAAGAGGTCGTTGTCACTGATCCATACATCTTTTAGACGGGAAGTTCGCTGGTTGAGACGGTAAAGCACAATCATCGACTGGATGATGTCGATCAGCACGACAATCACCACGGTGGATGTCGACGTCGCGGACTCCATGCTGGTGGACACGTACAGCGCGTTGAAGAAGTCGACGGTGAAGATGACGGCCTCGGGCATCGTATCCTCAATATGAGTCACGGTGCGTAGAATAATATTCTTCAGCAGCAGCTTGATGATAGGAAGAAGAAGCATCACTGGAAGCTCATACTTTGTCTTGTGGACGTAATGGAAGAATACTTGGTAGATAGGGTAGATGACCGCCATGGCCTGCAATGCAGCTGTGAACTTGAGATACCTCACAATGTCGTCGTAATGCTGCAGCATCTCGCGAATGACGTCTCTAGGGACGACGATGCAGAACAAGACAAGCAGAATCGGGTAAAAGGTCGGAGCCATTGTCAGGATGGAGAATGGTATCGGGAACGTAGTGTAAGCTACGACCAGTACGACAAGCGGGGTTTCGAAGACAGCAGCAAATAATATCATGATGAATAATTGTCGTGACGAGATGACACAACCTTGGACAAAGTGCTTCACTTGGACCAGGAACGCGTTAGCGATGACCATGGAGAAGACAGCGACGCGAATCCAGAAGCCATACTGCTCGGACCACCTTGCGTTTGGGTCTTGCAGAGGAACCGACTCGAGCGCGATGACAAATAGCGCCACAGACAGCGAAGCGGATAGACATACACCCATCACGTGCACTGCAGACGTACTTGTAGAGTACTCGTGTAGTGCAATCAATCGCTCGATCGAGTAGGTTCCGCCTCGATAGCCCACGTGTAGCTCGGCCCAATACCGCGAGAGCTGCTGCGTGACCTCTGCTGTTTGCTGTAAGAGGTGGGACGACGTCCGCAGTAGCGAGGCGTCAGGTGCGGTGGTCGATGAGGTGGCTGCATAAGGCACAATCGTGTTGTTCATGAATTAGGTTGGAGGACTGGCGCGGACTGAGGACCAAAATGCTTCAATGGCCAAGTTTTCAGCCTATTTCGAGACTTTTAATGAAGGGCATATTTATCTACCTTCGCTAGTCCATGGTTTAACTCAGAAGCTATTTGTACATCGCACAATGGAATGAAAATGGACAATACAGGCCAATTCGAGACTGAACGACACATTAACTTTAGCTCACACGACAAACCCGTCACGCATTCCTGAAAGTGATTCCTTACTTTATCACCTGTTGAAGTTGTAACACTTTCCAACGAGGTTGGTAGCTAGCCTCCTTTAGCCAGCCACGCAAACTTGAACGTGAAATCGATACCTTACAGCGACAAAACAGATATGTTAATGAAAAAAAGCAGGCTCATTTCTCTCCGCACTCTTTATCATGAATAACGTACCAAAGTGCACCACACGGAATGCCAGCGTCATCGTCACCCAAGCCAGCAACTTGCTCTGGATCAGCTCCGTTTGTGTTTCAAGAACAAACGCCAGGTGGTACAGCGCGTTGATCCCGAGGTTCCGGTATATGAGCGCTGACAGCAATCCAAACGCAACCAGCTCCACACTCGAGAACACAAAGATGGAGTCAACCACGTCCCTAATCGTCTCAGCCGTGACTCCAACGAGCTCGGAATGGTACTGGGCGCTCTGTAGGTGGACCATGACAAACATGAAAATCCCATAGAACAGCGGAACGAATGCGTCGAGAAATGCGCTGAGCAGGAGGCACTCGGTTGTGAAAAAGACTTCAAGAGCTTCTTGAAGCATTCGCGAATTCAGAATTGCGCTGCTTCTTGCTGTAACGGGACATTCTGGTGCAGTCGGTTCTCTTGGCGACTTGTTATTTAGCTGGCTTGGTAAAACAACATTTCGATGAGCCCAGGTCGCCCCTTTGCTGATTTTGCGCCGCTTTTCGAATATGACGGTGCTCTTAATCCCCACTCGTTTGGTCGGGGCAGACGATCGGCGATGCACTTGTAGAGAAATTCTTTCCAGCCGGTCGAGAAGTTGGCGGGCCTCAGTCGAAATATTGTGAAAAAGGCACGAGCGAATTCGTATTCGTTGCCGATTCTGCTTTTCGAAGCCATCCACACTTCGACAGAGTTGAGAAGTTCCGCTGAGTAAGCTGGCAGCACTATGACAAGGTGTAGTCGTTTGATTCAACGTATTCAAAATTGTCGCCGTCCCCTGGTGCAGGCGGAACAAAACTGTAGCGGACTGAGCGGTGTCGATGAAAACGATGACAATGACCGTCGACGTCGTCGTCGCGCTTTCCATACACGTAGCCATGTACAACGCGTTGAAAAAATCCACCGTGAAGATGATCGCCTCGGGCATCATGTCTTCCAAATGAGTCACGCACCGCAACGCTATATTCTTCACGGCGAGCTTGATGATCGGAAGCAGAAGAATCACGGGAAGCTCGTACTTTGTGTTGTTTGCAGCTTGAAACAAAACCTGGTAAGCGGGGTAAATTAGGGCCAACAGTTGCTGAGCAGCGATGAAGCTGCCAAATCGAAGCAGGCGAGCAGTATCTTTCAGCACAGATCGGACGACCGTCACCCCAGCTACTAGACAAATGAACGTGGCCGAAACCACATAGAAAGCTGGTACCAACGTGATCACAGTGAACGGGATCGGGAACCAGACGTTGGCCGCAAAAGTCACCGCGAATATCATTTGGACGATGACAACGCACGTCAACAGCACGAAAAGCTGCCACCGAGAGATGACAAAGCCCTTGAGGAAATATTTGGCTTGGACCGTGACAGTGTAGAGCACAGCGCCTATCACGATAGCTGCTCGGACCCAGAACCCGTAGTTCGCTCGCCATCCGAGTGCGGGGTCTTGGAGAGGCACAGCCTCCTGCGAAATGATAAAAATCTCGGCTGGCAGAAATGATGCGACGCACACAGTTAGCGCATGCAGTAGTGAATGCTCTCGTGTGTATTCGTCCAGAGCGAGAAGCCGCTCGATTGAGTATTTCCCTCCGCGATAGCTCAAATGAGCTGCTGACCAAAACCGAGAGATTTTGAGGAGCCATTGCCGGAAGCAGGAGAGACTGATAATCCGAGATGGTGGGGTGTTGGCTTGAGCCACATCAGGGATATCCGATGAATCCGGGTCCGGGTGAATCATGCTATTGAATGGCGGCCATCGAGCGCTGAGCTCGGACGCGAACGTGTGTTTGCAGGGAGGAGCAAGGTCGCCTTTATTTTGATCGCGTGCAGGATAACAACATCTGAGCGACTGTGCTGTAATTAGACACCGACCACAAGTGAACCGTGAATGCAGCTTATACCTTCTATCAGATACACGGGTAGATGAAGCGCTTGCATCATGTCCGCGGGAAGCAAAGATAACACGTGCTTATACGTTCGTTGATCCCACAGCAGGTTTGATTCGACGATTCAGTACCCGTTGCTGATCACAACCAATATGCAGCGCCTCGAAAAAATCAGTACTAGGACGAGCGTTCGTTCACAATACGATCTCACAGCCATGTTTTGCCAAAGCCATGGCTGAATTTGATTCACTGAGAGTAAACATAACTTTTCGCACTACTCACGCACCTACATTTTGCTACGTACAGCGGCTCCAGAAAGTCACCGCCCACATAGTATACAGCTAATATATTTGGCAACTGCTCACGAACTAGATCATATTTTCCTGCCGGAGAAACACGACTTCGAAGTACAAGTAGCTAATTTGTGTTTCTAAGCCACGCAAACTTGAACGTGAAATCAATACCTAAATACAACGACAAACAAAGCTGTTAAAATCAAGATCATTGATCGATGTGATCATTAGCAAACAAAGCAAAAAAAAGCTGGCGTACCAAAGTGCACCACACGGAATGCCAGCGTCATCGTAACCCAAGCCAGCAACTTGCTCTGAATTAGCTCCGACTGGGTTTCAAGAACAAACGCCAAGTGATACAACGCGTTGATCCGTAGATTTCGGTATATCACTGCAACCAGGAGTCCAAATGAGATCAATTCCACGATCGAGAAGACAAAGATGGAGTCAACCACGTCGCCAATCGTTTCAGTCGTGACGCCGACCAGCTCGAAATGGTACTCAGCGCTCTGAAGATGAATCATTACGACCATGAAGATCCCGTAAAACAGGGGTACAAATGCATCAAGGAATGCGCTGAGGAGAAGGCACTCTGTTGTAAATAACACCTCCAGTGCTTCACGTAAAATATGCGGGTGTGTTACCGTGCAGTCGCGCTGTTTCGGAGAGTAGTCTGGCTTATCTGATCCCCTAGGATTAATTATCTGGGCCGGAAAAATAATGTTCCGGTCATGATGCTGAGTCCAGGTGGCAACTTTATGAATGCGACGCCATTGGATTAGTTCGATTCGGTTAACAGGGGCAGAGCGGTGCCTGTTTACGTGGTGTGATCCAGTACGAGCGGTCATCTGCAGCCGTTGAAGCAATTCGCGAACGTCTGCCGAGACGCAGTGCGAAATGCAGGATTGAATTCGAATACAGAGCCGTATTCGCTGGCAATTTTGCTCCCCAAAAGTATCTGCGCTTCTACAAAGTTGAGTGGCAGCTTCAAGTAAATTATCTGCCATGCCCAACGCTGCTGAGGCCTCGTTCACCCGTCTCAAAAATGACGCAGTTCGTCGGCTCAAGCCAAATAGTACCGTAGCGGATTGAGCAATATCCACCAGCACGATAATTACGACGGTGGACGTCGACGTCGTGCTTTTCATACAGGTTGCCATGTACAGTGCGTTGAAGAAATCAACGGTGAAAATGACCGCTTCTGGCATCATATCCTCCATGTGGGCCACGCATCGCAACGCGATATTCTTCATAACAATTTTAATGATGGGGAGAAGAAGAATTACCAAAAGCCCATAGCGCGTATCGTGGGTGGCGTGGAATAATACTTGGTAAGCTGGGTAGACAAGTGCCATGAGTTGTTGAGCAGCTATAAAGCAGCCAAATCGCGCAAGGCGCTCCTTGTTTTTCAGAACCTTGCGAATTATGGGCATTCCTGCCACTAAACAAGTGGACCCCGTTGATAAAATGTAGAAACCAGGGACCAAGGTGATGACAATGAACGGGATCGGGAACCAGAGGTTTGCAGCAAAAATCATGGCGACAAGCATCTGCCCCGTCACGGACATTGAAATCAGCAGGATCAATTGACGCCGAGATATTACGAAACTCTTGAGGAAATATCTTCCTTGAACCAGGACGGTGTGCAGCACGGCTGCGATCACAATTGGTAGACGGACCCAGAAGCCGTAATTCGCTCTCCATCCCAGTGCCGGATCTTGGAGAGGCACGGCTTCCTGGCAGATGATTAGTATCTCCGCAGGCAGGAACGATCCGAGAATCACGAATACAACTCGTGAGAGCGATGTGTTTCGAGTGTACTCATCCAGAGCAAGCAGACGTTCGACAGAGTACTGCGCTCCACGGTTGCTGATGTTGGCTGCCCTCCAAACGTGATGAAGTTTTAAGCTCCAGATTCGAACTCTAGAATACCCGATAGGTGAAGCCGACAGAGGAGTTCTATGAAGCACTTCAGGGATGTCGGCAGGCGCTGGGTGGATCATACTTTGGTCGCCAAGAGACCACCCGATCACTCTTCAGCTCTATTTCTGCTAGCTCAATATATATCATCACCATCTATTCCTGCCTGTGTGCGGCACGGCTCTTACCTGGTCCGAGTCAGGTTGATTTATGCGCTGAATTTACCTACTAGTTGCCTCCCCCAACCACCACCACCACGGCCACACAGGCAATCAACCAGCAAGAGCTGTTGGCAAGGCAAAGAAATACCACGGACACTTTTAGAAACCATTTGGCTTGATATCGAAAAAAGTGCTCGAATCCAGCAATTTGCGGGTTTAGATGAAAATCAAACCAGCGCTTCCTGGCAATCCAATTCTCTCCACAAGGCTCTGCTGAACACCCTCGACTCGGCTCTTCACACGGTGCCCCATAGAACGCAGGATCGAGTTTTGGAGCTTCACCGACGAGGAACTGTGAATTCCGTCACTGCTGGCTGAAATCCGGCAGCATGTTCGTAGGCTGGAGGCTGCGTGAGGACTGGTCGGCGATTTCATGATTACTATCCACCCCTCGGACTGAAATCGAAGTTGCTGATGCGTATGCGTGATCATCGAAGTCCATGCCAAGACGGTGCGATCGTCTTCGTCTTTCCTTTGAAGCAAGGTAGCTCCATTCAGACTGAGCTCACTCGGCTCAAGACCCATCGAGTACTTCAGCTCCATCGATTCATTCGAGCTCTCCTTCGCCTGCCAGACACAGAAAAAACTTTAGTACCTAAGCGGGTGATTCTGCTGTCATGTTGAGTATGCATAGCGTACCTTCAGGTCGAAGGCCTTCTGGTCGCCAGGCCACTTCTTATCAGCGAGGACCCCCCAGAGCACGCGTTTAGCCGTCTGAAACCCACAAGCTAGCGGCGTAGCGGTGAGTAGCTCAATGGACTGTCCACCACTCTGGTCTCGCTGCTTGACCCGCGAGATCGACTCCACAGAGTCAAACCCACTTGCACGGAACGAACCAAAGACTGCGTCCGTGGAGTCGAAGACGCGCTGGACAGCCAGCCGCAGTCCTGAAAGTCGGCTGTCGTCCGCCGATAAACTCGACTTGAGAGCGGAGGACGTCATTGAGGCCATCACTTCTTCCGAGGATTCAAGTTTCTAATAAAAAGACACATTTGGCCAAACAATCAGCTCACGAATAAAGTTCAAGGGGCCAACTATAAAACTCACCGAGAGCAGCCTCTTCTCCTTCGCCAGCGCGTCACGCACCGCCCACGCTGTCTGCCGTCTCTCAGCCAGCAGCTGCCTCAGCTTGGCATTAATTTGCTCAGCCTGACGCCGTTTCCGCTGCTCTTGAATGACCGCGTGTAGCCATGTTCGCTGCGGTGTCAACGCCCCAGCGTCGGGTTGGGCCTGTCCGCAGCGCTTGAGCCGCTCCAGCTGAGCCTCGTACTCTTCCACTTGGTCCTTCAGCTGCTGGCGCTCCGCCTTCCTCCTCTGGCGCCGCCAGACGTCGTTCAGGGGGTTGCGCACGCGCTTCTTGGGCTTCGTGGGGTCTTCACTTGAGGCTGCGACTGCCGCTTGGGAGGCAGCCTCCGGGTCATTGCACGCAGGGAGATCGGGGGTGCTGAGACTGGAGACGACGTCGCAGGTGTCGATGAGCTCCAGCGCCTCCTCCAGCGTCAGCGTCGGCTCGGCCAAGTCGCGCAGTAAGTCGTCCATTATTGCGATTCTGATACTGGACGACTGATGAGAAACATATGCAATTTTGCAATTTGGTGCGAAAAATGCGTTATTTTAATTTTTTATAGTAAAACTTAGATTTCGGAGATCTACTGTAGTTCGCGTTGGCAAGCCAGGCAAAGTCGAACGTGAAGTCGATTCCTGCAAAATAAAAGAACAACGAAAAAAAACGATAAGGAATCATCTGTGTTGCTCGGTGGAGCGCGCCACCTTACCAAAGTGCACCACTCGAAATGCTTGGCAGAAGCAAACCACTTGCCCTGGATTAAATCCTACTGGGTCTGGCAGATGAACGCCAAGTGATATTAATATAACGCGTTGATCCCAAGATCCTGGTAAATCAACGCTACCAGTAGCCCAAGCGCAACGCACTGCACTAGAGTGAACACTAGGATGGGGCTAACCACAGCCGCAATTGTCTCTGTGGTGACTCCATCCAACTCCAAATGCTACTCGGCACTATGGAGATGAACCATTACGAGCAGGTAAATGCCATACACGTAGGGGTCGATTGCGTCGACAAACTCGCTGAGGATGAGGCATTCTGTCGTGAAGAGAACTTCTAGCGCTTCGCGGAGGATGCTGTCGTGGGGTGTGTCCGAGTGTCTGGGTGAATTATTCGTCTTAGCTGGAAAAAAAAGCGTTCGGCGTAAGGGGCAGTGTCCAGGTAGTTCCTTTACTGATTTGGCGCGAATTAGTGAACAAAACTATCCCATTCAGGGCTGGCACATCACGTTTAATCATTAGGTTTTAATATAGGTTTTATAGTAAAAGCTGTTACCAAAACAGCCAACAGGTTTTTCCCAGAGTCAGTTGACTTGGAATTAGAAAAACTAGCTTGACCAATCTGTGCTTTATTAATCTCTTCTCCCCAGGTCGAAAGCATACCAGTAGCATGGGTACAATCCTACTAGTAGGCGTGCATAGATTAATTTTAATATGGCGTTTAGTATGATGCAACATATGTATGTGAAGAGAAGGTTCAGATAGAAGGTGATGCAAGATGCTCACTGAAGCAGGCACGGTGCGATCTTGGCCCACACACACCGTAAAACGACTTCAAATGGACATCCGAGCAGCCTACACAGTAGTAGGAGCACTTCTTGTGGCACAGGCGGCACTGCCGCTGCACACGCTTGCCTGCCTTACGCGCTTCACTGTATTGTGGAGATCTCCAAAGGCTTTCAAGGTGTGGCTAGGCTGGCGATCACATAACGACGCACTGTCAGCATATACTGAGTAGCGAATAGAGTCTAGCAAATACGCACCTCATCCGTACTGGTCGACCCGCTGTCGGTTTGCAGAGTTCGCTTCATGGTGTGCTCGTTGAAAATGTGTCTCTTTGACTCACGACAGAAAGCTGGCGGCATTCTGCTATTTTCTCCGTCCAAGCGGAGCGCAGTATCCTGCTCGAAGAAGCATGGGCCTGTTCCGATTTGCGCTGATCATTGCCGTCACAGTGGTCGTTCTCAGCGATGGAGTTAGAAGCGCCGCCGACAACGAGATCTCCGCGACAAAATCAACGCAATTGCGGCACGAGACGCTCATCTCTGCGGATGCACCGCCAACACGCGAGCTAGCGAGGGATGATCCAAGTTTGGAAGAGCGAGGGTTCTGATCCTGGTTGCGCTCTTGCTCGGGCGGTGACGCGGCCAGCAGCTCGTAGTCGCCCTCAGCGGGCGTGCCGTCCTCCAGAGCGGGCAGCTCCTGCTCCGGCATGTCTGCACCGAGCTGCCTACGCGATTGAGGCCATGCAGCGTCGCCGTGGTGTCTGCAATGGCACTGCTCGGCGAATGAAGATCGGGTTGCGTCCCATGGGATAAATTGAGACCTGTATTTATCCCAAGAAAAACCCACGCAATAAATTACCGTTTTAATTACTTACATTCGCATGTAGCGCGAAGATGGACGCGTCGCCGACAGGGTCAACATTCACGTGGGTGATTCATATAGACTAGAGGTATACGATATTAGGAGTTTTTCATAATGCAGTGGCTCAACATCTGTTTACTTTGTAGACTTATGTATAATATTTTCGGACAATCAGACCCTTTAAATTGCGATGGCTGTGTTTTTTAACAAAAAAATATTATGAAGTTTGAGAAATGGGTGACCCGTCAGCTAATGAAGCATTTGAGCAAAGAGGTTGATGCTATACTCTAATATATCAAAATGGCGCGGAAAGTGGTAACACCAGTAGACTCTGAAATAATTTTCAGAGAATTTATAAAAAATTGTTGAAAACATAATTGGGTACTAAAGCAGTAATATTGACATTATGAAACTATATCACTATTATTGATTGACCTAACAAGTATGCCGGACGACGTAAAATATAAACGCCTTTGATTAGATCCGTCAATTGTCACTGTAGCACAAGCAAGGCCAATGGTGCACTGGGGGACGGTCTTCGTGACGGTGACGGCGTCGAGCTTCCTGCTGGGGCGGCGCGAGCTGCCCAAGATCGGGCGCTTCTTGGGGCTCTACAGCGGCCGCTCCGTGGGCGCCATCCTGCGCGCCAAGAAGGAGTTCTTCGACGCCACCAAGGACAACGACCTGGTCAAGGTGCGTGTGCAGCCATTCAGTCTCTCATACTTGTTCATTTCCCGTTTGTGTAACTTTATATTATTTCTGCCAGCTTCAACGCGAGTTCCAGCGCGGCATCGAGGAGCTCAACGAGATCCGCTCCGAGCTCACGACCGTCGGCAACATGCGTCGCCCCCTGCAGCCCTCAGGAGTGCCGTCATCTGCCCCTAAAGGCGCCACATTTGACCACTCAGCCGCAGCAGCTACGAATGCTACTGGTGCGGCATCCGTAACATCGACGCCGGCAGCGGACCAGGCGCAGTCTGCAGGCCGCTCCAGTGTGTCGCTGGCCTCGGCGGCCGCGTACGAGCTGCAGGACGGTGTGCGGCGCAGTGCCGAGGCGAGTCTGGCCATGGCTGAGCTGAAGCTGGCGGAGCAGGGCAAGTTCGCCCCCAGAGTGGAGAGTCAAGAGGGCGGCGCTGACTACGTGTCCGCCAGCATCATGGACAGCCTGCTGCTGGACCAGAAGAAGACCCACAAGACGAAGGGTTGAGGCAAGCGACGAAAATGTATCAAAAATTGCGGTTGCCTTTTGTGCTGTACTGATACAGTAGCTGCTGAGGTAGACTTTCGTTTGATTTGGCTTGGCTTGGCTGGACGAACTGATGCTTTTTAGGGTCTCGGATGTGAGTGATGACAAGGTGGAGAAGGAGAAGGTTGAGGTGGCGGGGGTGTGGTGGTCGTGGTGGCGTTGGTATTTCTGCCGGCGTTCGTGCTGGCAGTGAGCCAGGCAAGCTCGGCGCTCGTGGCGTACGCGGGGCTCAACGCGACGCTGAACGAGCTCTTCACGCAGGCGCTGTTCGTCACGGCGCAGGGGTTCCTGCCGCTGATCGCGAACGGCAGCATCGCCTCGGCTGAGCTGTACATCCACACGGCCACGGAGGACTTTGAGCTGTTTCAAGACGACTCGCTGTATCGGCGCACGACGGGATTCCACGGACCGCTAGCGTTTGACGTCAAGGTGGAGAACGAGGACCCGCCCAATGTGCTGCTGGTCGTGGTGGAGTCGTTCCGGTTCCACGACTCGCGCTACCTCGTGGGGGAAGAAGACCCGTCCAACCTGTTCCGAGGCAGCAACATCACGGTCACGCCCAACTTTGACAAGTGGGCCAAGCGCGGCGTGGCGCTCACCAACATGTGGTCGAGCTGGCGGACGAGTCGCTCCGTGGAGAGTTTGCTGTTCGCGCAGGTCCCGTACGACAGCGTGGCGGACTCGGGCATGACTGGAGGCAAGAAGAACTACCAGCTGGACGGCCTGCCGCAGTTCTTCAAGGCTAAGGGCTACGAGCCGTTCTTCACGACGGGCTGCAAGACCGACTACGACGACTGGGACACGTTCCTCCCCTCGCACGGCTTCGACACTGTGTGGGGTCGGGACGAGATGATCAAGTTGGCAGAGAGCGACCTGGGCATCACGCACGACCAGTGGTTTGGCAAGGAGCACCGCGAGCTGTACTGGGGCGTGCACGACGACATCAGCTTCCAGCTCTTGGGCGATCTGATGGTGAACAAGACCAAGGAGCAGGCGGAGCGCGTGGCTCGTGGTGAGCCCAAGAAGCCGCTGTTCTTGAACCACTACACGATTTCGAGTCACGTGTCGTACGAAGAACGCCCGACGTGGTACGCGGAGTCCAAGAAACCGGACTTTTCAGCGCTGTATGATGGCCTGGAGAACGCGGACAGCATTAAGAACTACGTGGAGATGCGCTACTTCTCGGACATGGAGTTCGGCAAGTTCATGGACCGCATGTCGGCTGCTGGAATTCTGAACGACACCATCGTCGTTGTGGTGGGTGACCACGGCCAAGCTCCCGAAGCCGGTAACTACATTCCCGAGGCGCGCGACGTGTCCGTCCATCATGTTGCGGGCGCGCTCGTTGCTGAGGGCCGACTGGGTGACGCTGTGGGGATGAAGATCGAGGATGCGACCGAGCAGTACGATATCCTCAACACGCTGGCCGATATCGTCGGCGTGCCGGAGGAAGGGTTCCTGCAGGACGGAGTGGGCCGGTCACTGAAGCGCCAAGCCAAGTTCGGCGAGCGCGTGGTGTACAGCAACAACCCGAGCCGAAAGATGTCGGTCGTGCGTGGAACCGAAAGGCTACGCTACGACCGCGCTGCAAGGTCTGTGCTCCTTCACGACGCCAAAGCCGACCATGACATGCACATAGATCTGTTCCCGGACCTGACACCGGAAGCGCAGGCTGAGTGGCTCAAGTGGCGAGACAACGGCCGCCAACTCACCGAGTATTACACCAAGCGGTGGGACAAGAGATGCCTGTTCGCGGGGCACTGCTGAGCAGCACGATGTACTAGTAGGTTTTTGTTAGTAGGCTACAATTCAGCCACCGAGCAAGGTGCAGTCGGACAATTATAATGCACTCTAAAGTCGAGCCGCCAGCAGGTCGGTCGTACAATATCTCGACTGAGGTCGGTGATCTCCTCGATCAACATGACAGAATTCCTCAACAGAAGCCATTCTACTCTTGTCAAGCGAGCTGAAGCTAGCGAGGGCTTCGAAAGATGTTGAGATCATCTCAACCAGAAATTCTGCGAGAGGCGCTGGAGCTGTTGTTCACAACCGAGTGTCGTATTCTCAGCGCTGTCACCAATATCTTCGCTCCTTTGTGGTATGGCTTGTATCTGCTTATGCCGGTTCGCCTCCCAAGCGCGATGTACCCCATTCCGAGCTAACGGGGGTCACAACGAATTCAATACGAGACCCATCCTCGTCTTCTCACCGGTGGAGCTCATTGCACTTGTGCTGCTCGTTGCGCTAATCTATCGGAGCCTCAGGATCGTTGGTGGCAAGCTCGATCATGAGTCTGGCATTCCGTGTCGTACACACTGGTACGTTAGATCACGGTAGCGGGACCTATGGCTACAAGCGTGTTCTGGCAAGACGGTTTGTGTAGGGGTGGACTTCACGTTAATTTAAGCAAGTTCTGGAACTTCGATCTTCCTTCATCGTGTGTCAATAACAATGGACAAGCTCCAAAGTTTTGGTTTTAGATTCATTTAAAGATAAAATAGAGTAGACGCAGACGAACGTCCCCTTGCTGAACCTCAGCACGTCAAAGTCTAAAAATTCATTACATTGGGCGCCTTCCAAAACCCTCACCAAAGTTCGCGCATAAAAGTTTAATCACGGGGAATTGTTTGATGAGACCACTTTTTGGTCTCATCAAACAATTCTAATGCGACTCTTAACTAGCAACGTGATTAAACAGGTGACTGAACTCCACTATTCCCGAAGGTCGCGTTCCAGCAACCGTTTTAGGGCACATTAACGGTTCAGTAATTTAAAAAAAATAACGGATTAAACTGATCAAACGGTTTTACATGTGTTTTGGAAGGCGCCCATTGACTCAGCGCGACGAGCGAAACAAATTCAAAGCTATCCCGAGCACGATCGATCGTCACCATGATTCACCCGCTGCCAGCGCGAACTTCCGAGGAAACGCGACGGGCTTCATCGCCAACACCCACTGGCAGCTCTTTCGCGCAATCTTGCTCAAAACTGCACCACACGTGGTCGACTGTGCATATTAGCTCTCGTGGACAGGGGTTGGAAAAAATAATATCTATACAATAGTTATGGCATTTTTAGCACAGAATAATTTATTATTGCTTTAGGATGTTCCCATACAAGTACAATGGAAAATTGTCCCAATAAACTAAGCTTATTACGAAAATTCTGTATATATTTATTGTCAATAATTGTGAAAAATACTGTATTATTGGCTGACCCTGTATTGCAATGATTATTACTGTGACTCCAAGACCAAAATACAATATGATATTTTATTTTCCGACCTCTGCTCGTGGAGGACAGTACTCCGTCGAACGACTTCTTGCGCTGGAAGAGTACACCCGACAGACGCCACTTAGTCGAGTTCTGTTCGTGGTTGTTGGGACCTTTCTCCCAGTAGAAATCTTCGTCTTGTGCCAGGAAGCCGTGCCCCTCCAGGACCCCGCACTCGGGTGGCGAGCCAACTACGGCTTCTGGGTTCGGGCCGCCATTGTGTTTGCGTCTGTGCTGTATGTCGTCACGGTCCAGGCAAAATATTTTCTCAAGAACTTTGTGATATCTCGGTGTCAGCTGCTGCTGCTCATCACGAGCGTGGTCATTCTACAGATAAGCTTAGGGGTTGATGTGGCTTGTGCTGCAAATGGCTGGTTCCCCATCCCGTTCGCTGCTATCGTTATGGCCCCAGCTTCCTATGTGATTTCCATCGCATCGTTTTGTGCTGTAGTGGGGATGCCCGCGGCCCGCGAGATACTAAAGGACAGGGATCGTCTAGTGCGATTCGGCAGCTTCGTAGCCACTCAGCAGTCCTCGATGCTCATCTACCCAGCCTATCAAGCCTTGTTTCACGCCACAGTCAATACAAACTGTAAGCTGTTGGTGACTCTTTTGCTGCCAGTCATCAAGAGGGTCGTGAAGAATATCGCGTTGCGCTGCGTGACTCACATGGAGGATATGATGCCGGAGATCGTCATCTTTACCGTCGATTTCCTTAACGCGCTGTACTTGGCCACGAGCATGGAAACCGCAAGGTCCTTTTCTACTGTGGGTCTCATCATCTTGATTGACGTCATGCAGTCAACCATGGTGCTTCTTAGTCTGCACCGGCGAACAGTGCACATTTCGAGGGACCTCCGCCGAGCCAAGTGCAATAATCTGGTGAGTTTAGCACGCGATCTTTGCCGGGTTGCGGGCAGTTCTAAAGTGAATGGTACAATTCAAACTCGATCCTGTCTTCAACGCGAGATGACCGCTGAAATACAAGCGTTGCTGGCTCAGATAGAGGAGCGCCAATACCACAAACCGCCCCCTACCCAGCGCAATTCAGGCATGCCAAGACGTCAAGGAGCGGTCCAAGGTGGGCAGACTGCAGTAGCGAGGTCCGCCCCCTTTCGTTGAGTTCCACTACGGGGCATGGTTGGCGGTTATTCCAACGTGTGAATGGCAACTGCGACACAGTGCAGCCCCATTTCCTCCAGGAAGCCCTCCAAGTTCTGTTCACGACCGAGTGCCTCCTTCTAACCGCTCTGATCGATGTATTCCTTTCCTTCTTCTATGGAGTCTACATGCTCGTGATGGCCCACCTACCGAGCCATACTGAGCTGACACGGGGACGTGGTTGTCCCCGTGTTTGTGTTCTCAGCCGTGGAGCTCTCAGCGTTTGCCCTGCTGGCGGCGCTGATATACCGGAAGCTCGGGGTCAACGCGCTGTATCACGTGGCGTTCGTTTTCAAAACTCAAATGGAGCTAATTCAGGGCAAACTGTTTGCTTGGGTGACGCTGACGATGACATTACGAGTCATACACTTTGGTAGGCCCCGCCCTTAATGCGAGTCATGATCGGAATTATTTATTCTAATTGACCTCTTTGTCCGTGATGTTACACAGGAGCAGACTTTCCGTTTGATTTTGCTTGGCTTTCAAGCCCAAGCCAATAGAGTATTAGCAAGGTTCCTTCCGAGTACAATTCCCAATCTCATTGGCTATGATTCTAAAGCTCGCCCTCCGTTGCGGTCTCTTGCGCGCGCACAAAGAACCCCAAGTGAACTCCCCACATATTCTCTGGCCACGGTGCCTCAGATGGAATCACGAAATCGTGCGGGACTGCCCTGTCACCAAAGCAGGACTCGTAAATCTCCAGCAACGGCTCAACTCGCTTTTCCCATGCTTGATGCCGCAGCTCGAAACGAAATCCCAACGTACTCAACCGCTCGACGTCACGCCCGATTTGCAAGAAATAGGATCCCTCGTATTTCATATAGTACACTTGCCTACCAAGTGCCATATTCCACGCACTCTTGGGCCAAGGTTCACGCGCAGGTACAACAAAGCTCTGAGGCATCCGACAAGTCTTGAACTCGGCGACGTAGGTTTGTAGCGCTGGAATGATACGATCGTTCCAAGTGGACGCATTACGGTCCCAGGCGAATCCAATTTCGTTTAGAGTATCCGCGTCTCGAGCGACAAACTCCACATAGGTTTTTCCCATGCGCATATCATTGACGACCTGGCCAAGAGGAAGATCCCACGCTTCTTCAGGCCACGGGAACTCACGTGGTACCTTGAATAGCCTCTCCACGATGCAGTGGTGGTGTACTTGGCGGAAGACCTTCAGCGCCGGAAGAACCTTCACGTTCCACTCACGCTCAGCCATCACCATCTCGAAGCAGAACTTCATCTCCTTGAGCTCGTGCTTCGATTCCTCTACTTGGCGAGCGTATCCACCCATATTCCTGATAAGAGTAACGGTGCTACCCAGCTTCCAACCCCACGACAATCGTGGCCACGCATCAACGCCGCCCGGGACAACAAACGCTCGCGGAACATCCGTGTGGCCGTTCACTGTGTAGAAGTGGCGCAGAGCTGGCAGAATGATCTCATCCCACTGGTACTGAAGGATATTGAAAGCGAAGTTGAGCTCCTTCAGCTCCGTTTCCATCCGCGCCGACAGAGCTTGTTTCTGAGCTTGGCCACGCAAACCACTGACTGCACGCCCAAGTGCGTAACCCCACGTCGCCCGCGGCCAGCGAGTGTCGCCCGTTGGAACGATAAATGAGTAGGGGGCCAACGTGTTCCTGTTGATCTTCTGGTAAGCTCGCAGTGCGGCCAGAATCTTCGCCTCCCACGCAATAGTTTTCCAATGCTGGCCCGTCAGCTTGGCCTCCTCTCTGCTCGAAGCCCCGACGCCCCCTTCCTCCAACACCGTCGAGCTAAGACATCTAGTAGCTCGCACAGAACTGACATCCGCTGCTTGCAACGGGAGGGTCGCCTTGTTGACGCGCCAAACGCGGCGCTGCGCTCTCAGCATGGGCCTTCGTCGAAATCTGGGGTGTGATTTATTGAGGGCCTCACAAATCACCGGGCATATGGGAGTGGAGCACTTTCTGATGGAATCACGCACTAATAATAAAGGCGGTTTGCACCAATCCTGGGATGCGGTACACTTACGTAAAAATAGCTGTTACACTTAACCTATCACTAAAGCCGCGGATTACAGCACTACTGAAAATGAACTTTTCACTGATGCCATATCAACAAGATTCTAATAATAAATAAGATAGGGCGAAACATCTCGACAACCACCGCTATTTTGCAATTGCCATGGCGAGGAGCACACAGGGCCGGCGTGAGCGGCGGCCTTGGCTTGAGCTCTGGCGTACAGGGCCCGCCACCCCCAACGAAGAGTTTGAGGCGGGCTTACCAACATTTAGCTGAAAAAAAAGAACGATCTAGTGCGCTGTACGATGAATCATGTCGACCGTGAAGAAGACTCGCTGGCTGTAACGCGCCATGATATGCGGTGCCTGATGACTAAGTGCAAATACAAGCGCTGTGAGATGTCCGGTGAAGCCTGTCCCTGTCGCTACAAGGTCCTTGAATGCCAGGGAATTCCAGAAGTCCAGGTCGTGAATTTCAAGATTTTATTTTCGCAAGGAGAGCATACAATGGCTGCCGACGCACCACCGTCTCCGGTTAGCACCAAGCTTTCTACGGCTATGAAGGAGTATTTAAATGCTAAACTTGAGGAAACGCCATCTATGGTGGCTCAATTGGCATTTTCCTTCCTGTCACGCGAGGTCCGTGAGCGCCGAATTGCAGGTTCAGCCCCAGATCTCGAGAAGGTGCAGAACAATGTGAAGTCGTGGCGTGCGAAAAACAAGCCGGATAGCATGGCCCCCGTCATGGAGATTTGTATTCGCTCAATGTACGAGCGTGAAGATTTAAGTCGAGCCCCTGTGGATTTGCTCGTGTTTTGTGATTCGAAAGATGAGCACGGCAGTAGGCTACCATTGTTGGGTACGGGATCGGAGGCGGATCCTTTTCGTATTGGCTTAACAAGCCTACAACTCATGGAATACTACATCGTCGTTCAAAACGATCCTGATCTCACTACTTTGATTCATTTGGATTGTACACATGGTGTGGTGAAACAGAAGTATCCTGTTTTTGTTGTGGGCATCTCGGATTGTCCTGGTGGATTCCTACCCATCCTTTACTACTGCGCGTCTCAGCGTAGAGGCGTCGACATCTCGTGGTGTCTAGCGTTTCTGAAGCGTGTGGTGTTTAGCGAGTTTCAGGTCCGCTTCAAGCCTGACTTTGTCATGATGGATGCTGACAAAGCCCAGTACAACGCGTGTGCTGCTGAGCTACCTGAAACCACAGTGCTTATGTGCTGGTTTCATGTCACTCAGAATGTGCACAAATATGCAGATGAGAATGGTTTGGATGGGGTATCTCGCCAGTTAATTTTTCGCAATCTTTATGATCTGCACTTTGCCCCGGATGAGGATAGCTACATGCAGAAACGCGCTTTTGTGATCGCGTCGTGGAATAGTGCAAGTCTTTTGTGTCCCCGATTCAAACGTGTCGCGAAGCACATTATCAAGACGTGGTTTTTGGATCCCCGCTTTTCTAAGTGGCAAGCGTATCACACACCGACGGGGTACGCAGCTACAAACAACCCTCTCGAAACGTACCACTACACTTTAAAGTTGGTAAACGACAGTAAGCGCGCAAACCCGACAGAACTGGTGGGCCGGCTGGATTTGTCGCGCATCGCCTACGAGACTAGTATGGTGCCATTCAGTTCGGCACCGAAAGTTTCGAAGCGGTTGAAGGCGGCCTTCAATCAAGCCGAGAAAAAGAAAACAATGAGAGCGGTCTTGTACACCGCGTACAAAACCGTGATCTGGTTTTGGTGAGTTTTGCACCGGAGCCCGAACAGAGAACGGCAGTTGAACCGGATACCAGCGTTGTTGAGGATGCCGCTGGAGCCCTTCTATCGTATAAATCGGTAAACTACAACAGGATCATGTGGAAGGAGATGCCGCAAGGGGGCTGGGTGGTAGATGCTACGGCCCGAACGTGCATGTGCTTGGTGTGGAGGAAAGCGGGTATGTGCTTTCACGTTATCAAAGCAGCAAAGTTCGCCAATCTGCCTTGTCCTGGCATGCCGCGACCGGAACAGAGATTTGTCACACCCTACCAGTCGAGAAGACGACCTCGATCGCCGAGCCGTGTACGCGTGCAGAGACCAGAGCCAGTGTCAGAAGAGGTGCCGGAGGGCGCAATTATTCTCGGCCCGGCAACCTTGGCAGAGTTCCGAGCTAACTCGGCAGGGTCAAGCGGACCCGCCAGCGTTGAGCTGGAGGACGGCGAATTCTTTCCTGGCGTTCCCGTAACAACTCCATTGGCACTTGCAGACCACGCAGATAACTCTGCAGTGCCCGTCACCACCTCGTGTGTGCATTCCGGTGTGTTCACTGGCGTGCCAAGAGTGCGCGCATCCGAATCGCGTGATCCGACCAATCTTCATATGACGGGTCCTGCAGGAGATCCCAGTTTACTAGGTGTGTTGGCTGGCACGCTGAGCAGCGGATCGGAACTACATGAAGCAAATGCTGAAGGATCCGCGTCACTTCGACGCTCCGAGCGGCGCCGAGTGCTATCGCGACGCGCCCGTGAGGCGTTCAGCGCTAACAAGCGCAGTCGGCAGTAGGTGAAGTGGCGGGCGTTGTTGAAGGTGGCAGTAAGGACAGGATCCATATGATTAGCATAAATCAGACCTATTACATAAACTCGATCAATAAATCATCTTATCCATTGATTCGCTCACTTTTAAAAGCGCGGTAAAGAGCGGGAGAAGGTCTCGATACGATGGAGGCAGTGCATCGGTGCCGACCTGCAACATTGTGAACTACGACGAGGTACTTATCCGTTTTGGTGCTGCTTGAGACCGTGCATTTGGTTCTGACAAACGGTTCCATCCAGGACGCCAGCGCCTAGCAGAAGCTGGACTCCCAGACCAAGACCATGGCCCCTCCGAGACGGGCGCCAACGCAGTGTGTCTGTACGACGTTGATCTGTCCAAGCCGCACGCCGACTTCATGTACAAACTACGCAAGTACGGCATGCTCGATCTTGTGGACCTGGGCGCCACGTGCGAGAACTGTTCTATCAGGTGGACGAGTAACTAACAGGCTACACTGGGCGGTAGTTCACCTCCTTGTGATCGACGCCGCCACAATCACCGTGTGCTAGACGAAGTTCATCCGACACACGCGCGCCTTCATCGGCGGCTGCTCGTCCACTATCGGCGGCTGCTCGTCCACCAAGCTCAGCATCCCCGTGGGCGACGTGATGGCCGACCCGGACACGACCAACAACAACCGCCGGCTCAAAGCGCAGTACTACAAGTGCCGCACGGACTTGATTGAAGAGTACGAGAACGCTGAGTGGTACGGCCTCAACACGTATCAGTACTGCGACGGAGACGTGACGACGCTGGCGGACGCCGACGGCTTCTCCGAGCTATTGACGGACTTCACCAACTACAGCATGTCAATTCCGGTCATGCTGACCGAGTACGGCTGCGTGAACCCGAGCTTCCCCACGGTGGGCGACTACGAGGCGCAGCGCACGTGGCGTCAACCTGGCTGGCTGCTGGGTGACGACGTCCGCAAGGTCTTCACAGGCGGCTTCGCGTTCGAGTACTCGGCCGAAACGGCCAACTCAGACGGCTCGGGCTCGTCCGCTTCGGCGTATCCGTTTACGTCCTACGGCGCGCAGAACTACGAACTGGGCTACTACTCGCCCGAGGGACTGGATCGTCACCATGTGCTCGTACAACCCCATGCCCAACTTCTACAACATTTCGATGCAGTACAATGACTCGGGCTTTCGTCCGAGTCCTCGTACGATGACTTCACGGCTGACTCGGACCGCTCCAGCCCCCCCGGACTGCCCCTCGGGCTTCTCGGCCCTCGCCGACTCGACGTGGGAATCGGACAGCGTGGAGGACGAGTCGTGCCCGTCCGAGGTGCTCAACTACGGACCAGACGGCCAGCGACTGGACCAGCTACGAGGGCACCACATCGAGTGCGGCCAGAGGCGACTCGTCGGATTCTTCGGCCGTCAGCGTGTCCATGGCCTCGGTGCTGCTGCTGGGCTCTGTGATCGCTAGACAGCGGTGTCCTACTCAAGTGCCAGTGGATGGCAGACGGAGACGTAACACGCAGTGAGCGCTAGTCGGCGACAGATAGCCGGTAGAGAACAGATAATGAACAAGCTGTAAAGAGATTGCATTCTAAGCGTACGAAAGTTTTGTCGAGCTTCATCTGACGCAGTGCCAATTGGACTTGAGGAAGCGCCTCGAAAACGAGGAACTCGTGCACCTCCGTCAACTTTGTCAACCAGGCGAGCGTGTTAGCTTGCCTGTCAATGCGATTGTTGTCAGTTTTGCTATGGTTTTTCATGCACCTTGATAAGTAGGAATTGACAAAGTTATAGTGCTCCATTCCACTTCATCAGTGGCCCGAGTTAGTAACAAAGTGCATCTGCACTATTCCTTGGTTAGTGCTGACCTCTATTTTTTTGGTGCTCTTTTCCGAACCCATAGTTGGAGGCGCCACCGTCAAAGTACAGCTGGCGAGCATCTCGTCTGATTTATTGGTGTTTTTACACGTAGTAGCGACAGAAAATAATGCGTTAAATATTGTATATCGATATTTGTAATTAATATAATACTAACGTAGCGCAAAATAGAGAAATGATATCAGTAATATAATATCGGTACATTTGTGTCGATATTATAACACTTCGATATTAATAAATCGACCAAAACAAGGGGCTTTGCTTGAGGCTGGGGGGGGGGGGGGGCAGTTAAAGCAGACCTCCTTTATTCCGGCACTTGAAGTTTATATATGGCAATGTGCCTATTTGAAGTTTTTTCGAGTGCCGAAATAAGCGACCGTTCAAAATCGCAGAATTCAAGCAGTGAACGATGGAGAAGCTAAAGCCAAGCGTCTCTAAGAAGCCCCCCTCGCGTAAAACCCCGTTCCATGACGCTCACAAGCTGCAGTACGGACTCGAGGTCGTAGCGTGTGATGCTGGGGGAGCGGCTTGCTCGGTCCGCTGCCTGTTTTGCCGATATTTTGGTAGAGAGGAAGCACCCAAGGGCAAACGAAAGCGTACTCAAAATATGAAGTACTACAATGCTCCTTTCCGACCCCAGAACTACATCGAGCACAATACATCCGCGCACTCAGCTAAGTGGGGAGAATACACAGGTCTCAGGGACGCAGAGAAGGCTGTATTTTTTGCTGATCTCACTTCTCGAAGCAACCAATTGGTAGCTCATTTTGACACAGAAAGTGCTGTGTTGCGGTTTTCTTTTCCAGAGTTGATTGTGACTGAGCTGATTGGAAAGGTATTTTTCAATGCTGAAGATGAAGATGATGATATGACTGTTGCGAGGGCTCTTCGTGCTTTCGGCTCGGTAGTGGATGGGGTCTACACAATGGAAATTAAGACGCCTCTGCGGTTTACTCTTTCGGTCAAACATCTCTCGGTTGGATAGTCGTTTCGGCAGACGGCAGCAGTAATTCAGCAGCACTACAACGCCACAGGGAACTCGAAGCTTTACGGTATGACCGACGCTATGGCAGGCACTTATGCTCGTATTCTAGTTGCCTATTCGTTTCAACGCATCAGCAACCTCATCGCAGACCCCAATATGTGGGTGTTTGCATTTGCTTGCGACATCACAACCCACACTGATCGCTCTTTGATGGATCAGCGTGTTCGTGTTGCCGTCAACGGCGTGCTAGTCAACCTACACTTGCTCGCGGTCCCTATGTTTGACCGCCACACTGCTGTGGTCCAAGTTCACCTGATTGTTCGAGTACTTGATATTTTGTTCGCTAACTGGAGACAGAAGTTGGTTGGTATTTCATCGGATGGAGAGAACATTATGACAGGCCGTCATGGTGGGGTGGTCGCTCTTTTAGAGAAAGAGGCCACCCACTCGGTGCTGAGAGTGTGGTGTGCTGCTCATCAGATGGACCTGGTCATGAAAGCCGGTTTTGCCATTGTTGGGAATGGAGACTTTGTGAAGAATACAAAGGATTTAATTGTTCACCGTCGCCGCCAAAAAACGCTGATTACTGAAATGGGAGGTGCCGCCAAAAAACTAACTAATCGGTGGCTGTACATGGGAAACGCATTGCAGTGGATATTAAAAAAACCATTTTCGCCTCGAAGAACACCTTGATGAAAACGTGTCTGCGGCACCAACGCCATCATGGTGAATCAATGCAGCTGTTGTTTGTGGGATAACGGTGGTGGTGAACGTCACGTTTGTCAAGATACAGGGGAAGGATGTCCTGCTCTCGCAGCAAATGGCAGAGATTGACCTCCTTGTAGATCGCCTTCGCAAACTGCTACGAGTTGAACGCGTACCTAGCTCTGAATTCCAATCTAGCACTAATGACACGATTTCTATGAAGTACTGGCTCAAAGAGCAACACTTGCTCGAGTTTATTCAAGACCAGGGGACGTTCGTCAAGTATCACATGAATAGTGTTGCAGATGCCGACAAAAAATCGATTCTGAGGCAGCTTGGCAAGTTTGTACTGCATCTAATTGAAGGTATGGAGCATGTACAAGCTGAGCGAGACAACAACAATGACGCTGCCGCATCTCCGGCTCCGCCAGTAATGCCAGCTGAGCTTGTCACAGTCCCTCCTCGCCAGTTTGCAGAAGATATTTTGAATCCTCGCCGCGATCAATTGGCTTTGTTTTGGAGTGAGGCAAAAATTGAAGCCGTTGAACGGGAGCATCGAGAGCTGTGTCAAGCCAATCTGCTTGATGAGATGGTTCGCACAGCCCTGGAGGAAGAATCGTATGAGACCAGCTTCAACGACGCCTGGGATTCAGTGCAAAACGCTGCTGCTCCAAAGACATTTTCACATCTGCTGCATTTTCACATCTGCTGCGGATTGGCAACCGTATTCGCGAATACGGCGTCCGTCGAATCCGATTTTTCCGTATCGAAGTGTGAACTGAACGACCGGCGCACTTCGTTGACTTCTTTAGCCCTTGAAGGCATCTTCCAGGCTAAACAGTTCGATATGCTTGAGAAATTGTAGTAAATTGCATACTTTATTTCCTTAAACTGGCACTGTGCCGAAATAAACTAAACAAGAGTGCCGAAATATAGCTAATCCGACACATCCCGGCAGGTGCCAGTATAAGGGAGGTCTGAGTTAAAGTAATATGAGGAGTAACTGTATTTCACGTGTTCAACACCTAGAATGTTGCGAGCTTACGTTCTGCGATGGCCTAGATAGTAGGCAAACAATAGCTTCAAAAGTAGCGCATTATTTCCCGTTGCACCACTTTTTCGAGTGTGGCGATCGCCGCGATCAGCATGATACTTGTAAACTGCGTAGACTGCAGTGACGCAAGCGAGAAGCGAGATTACTAATAAGATGAAAGCTATCCTACATGACACCGACACGGGCTACTCGCAGGTTACTCGATAGGCTACACGACACCTCGCGATGAGTTGCACGGCTTACTCGACACCTACACGGCTTACTCGACACTATATTGTTGCTCGACGCGGCAAACACGTGGTACTTGGCTCGCCTTCCTCAACTTTTGTATGAGATACACAAGTCGCTTGTCCGATTAACATTTTTTCTTGGCTATAAACTCTGCGCCCGAGCCCATCGAAGTCCATTTCCAAGTTGTCTTACCCAATTAGGCTGCACAATCTCGTATCACTCAACGAGAGCCCACACTAGAAAAACAATGGCGTACGATTTAAAATAAAGCAAGGAAATTCAGTTTAAAATATGCCTGCTTCGCCAGCGGCGCAAAGAACTAGTTAGCAAGACGTGTACTGGTATTCGTTCTTAATACAACGAAAATATTAATAGTTGTACTATATGTTACAATAAAAATATTTTTATACACAAAAATGCCAGGTAGCTGACAAATTTATGGGATTATTTTAAAATTACGAGGGTAATTCGTCTTTTCCCGTTTAATTTATTATAGTGTCGCCATTATTATCACCATAATATAATACAATAATTTTCCCCTTTACACCGTTCACCCTAATTAGTCGTGCCATGACTATTTACCGTGTACGACCTGAAGAGTGGCTCACCCTGTTTTGAAATTCCGTTTTCGGGGAAACTATTCCTATCTACGATAAAATAAATGCATCACGCAATTCGTCCTGAATCCGGTCTCTTTTCTCGATGTAAGGTGAAAATGAAAAACACTTTTCAGAACCGGTGGAATGATTATCAAAGGTGCACGACTAATTAGGTCGCACGACTTATTAGGGTGAACGGTGTGCTGTTCAACTACTTCGAAGTAACATGTAAGCAAATTTCGAGCATTTGTCTTTTCATGATGATAAGTCGTGGTCTCCGCCCTTTAACGGAGGGCCTTTACTGGTGAAGCAATGTCAGCTCTATACGTCCTGCCAACTGAAGCGCCTCAGAGAGTGCACCCAAGGCTGCCAAATTCTACGTTTTGGTAGACCAATTTTTATTTGCAGGGACTTCTTCACATCGAGGACAACAACAATGAAATCAACATGTAGCAGCGAGCTGACACTTGCCCTCCCAGCGCTTCTTGAAGTAGGCGGTGACTTCCCGCCCCTGGTCTCGCCAAGCGCGCCACTGGTTCTTCTCCTCAGTGGGGAGGGCAGGGAAGAGGTCGTGCGTCATGTCGTGGTCGCTGTAGGCGTTGTGCAGTAGCACGGAGCTGGTACTTCGGTCGTACCGTAGCCGCTCGTGACCCCGCACAATGGCGTTCTTGACGGCTGGGTTGTTGCTGTACACCACGCGCTCCCCGAAGGTGACGTTGCGCTTGAGGGACTGACCGACGCCGTCCTGCACGAATCCTCCACTAGGGACGCCCGTGATGTCGGCCAACGTGTTGAGCATGTCGTACTGCTCGGCCGCGTCCTCAATCCTCAGTCCGACGTAGCTGCCAAGTCGGCCTTCCGCTATCAACGCACCAGCCACACGGGTGCAGGATACGTCGCGCTGCTCGGGTGTGTCGTTACCGAACTCAGGGGCTTGTCCGTGGTCTCCGACGATGAGGACGATGGTATCGTTGAGCACACCAGCGTCTTCCATCCGGTCCAGGAATTTACCGAGCTCCATGTCGGTGAAGTACCTCATCTCGAGGTAGTTTTTGATGTTGTCGGCGTACGCTTCGCCCTCGTAGAGTGCTGAGAAGTCGGGTTTGTCGGCCTCGGCGTACCACGTGGGGCGGTTCGTGTAGTCTACGTGGCTCGAGATGGTGTAGTGCGTCAGGAACAGCGGTTGCTTGTCCTCCTCACCTGTCGCGGCCTGGTCCCTGGTCTTGTTGATCAGCAGGTTGCCCAGGATCTCGAAGCTCACGTCGTCGTGCACGCCCCACTGGAACTTCCGCTTAGCAGCTCCCAACCAGTCATCAGATGAGATGCCCAAGTCGCTCTCACCAAGTTCTATCATCTTGTCTTGGTCCCAGAGCGTATCAAAGCCGTGAGCGGGGAGGAACTCCTTCCAGTCGTCGTATCCCGTCCACGTGCCCGTCGTGAAGAACGTCTCGTACCCTTTCTGCTTGAAGAGCTGCGGCATCCCAGCGAGCTGCACGTCCGCCCTGGCCCCCGCTGTGTCCGTCGTCTGCACCGAGTCGTACGGGATCTGCGCGAAGAGCAAACTCGCCAGCAAGCGACTGGTCTTCCAGCTGGACCAGAGGTTCGGGAACGCCACGCCGCGCCGCGCCCACTTGTCGAAGTTGGGCACGACCGTCCCGTTCCAGCCCTTGAAGAGGTTGGACGGGTCTTGCTCCCCCACCAGGTAGTGCGAGTCGTGGAATCGGAAGGACTCCACCGCGATGACGACCACATTGGGCGGGTTGCTGTCGTTCACGCTCACGTTGAACGCCAAGTCTCCGCTGAATCCGTGCGTCCGACGGTAGAGTGAGTCCTCACCTGACAAGGTGTAGTCTTCCGTGCTGTGGATGTACACGGAGGCGTTCTTGATGCTCCCATCGGCGACTAGAGGCACGAATCCGACCTCGGTGACCTTCAGAGCGCGAGTGAAGAGCTCGTTGAGTGTCGAATCCATCGCCACATTGGCCACCAGAGGTGACGACGCCTGGCTGATGGCCAGCACGACCATGGGCAGGAAGACGATGGCGAACAGCGCCACAGCGAGCTGCAGTACGAGGAGTAACCAGTCAACGCTCTGGAGCCAATGAACAGTGCGCTCGTGCATCGTCTCGTGATCGCTGGAGGAAGACGAAGACGACGAAGACGATTGAATCAGTTCGTCCAGCGACACCCCCCCACCGACGCTACTGCTCAGTCGCTTTGGTGTGACGGTGTTGGCGTACGTCACGGCTTTGCCGTTCTCCAGCAGCAACTCGTTCACGTCGTCGTAGCTGTCGTTATAAGAAGAAGACGAGGAGGACGAAGAAGAATCGTGCCTCAGCTCCTCCTTGGGCGTCCACAGCTCCTCGTCCTCTCGTTTGAAGCGACTACGGACGTTGTCCAGAACCCGAAATAGTGCGTGAGTCGGGTTCCAGCGCATGAGGTCCGCCCACGACGTCCACGTGCGAACGGAGGCGAAGAGCGTCGCAACCAGAATCAGCACCGCCCCCGTCAAGTAAGCCTCGTTGAACTCCGACTGGGAGATGACCACACTGCCGACCATGTCGCTGTCGGCAATGGCCATGGCCACGATCTCGAAGGTGAAGCGCATGCTGCGCAGTCGCGCCAGTAGAATATCCGCCACGAATGGAGCTGCAGTCGCCACGAACAGCAGCCACGACGTGGAGAACGTCACGACTCGGCGGATGACGCGCTGGCGCTTCCACTTGATGAAGATCTGCACCGTCATGCTGTCGGACGAGGTGCCGAGTGCTTGAAGCAGCACGAAGTCGATGAACCAGAGCGCAATGACGAGGTACGTGGCACAGATCAAGTCTTCGAACATCCCCAGACCGAGCGCTCCCAGTTCGACTCCAAGGGTCTTGTCATTGTCGGTGCCGTACATCCCGATGAGCGCCGAGAGCCCCACGCAGCGGTAGATGAAGAAGAAGAGCAGCACTGCCGTGTAGACGAAGGCCCAGCCGAGCCACCGGTGGGACCAGAAGCTGGAGTATTGCAGCGCAAGTAGCGCCTCACGAGGTCGCAGCCAGCGTCTGGACTTGAGGTCGTCTCGAGAGTCGAAGGCCGAAAACTTCTCGTTCATCGCTGGGGCTTCCACGCTCAACGCAGCAGACGAAGACGACACCATCGTGGCTGATAGACGGGGGAGGACCTGCGTCTCGAGCAGAATCGTGGTCGATGCGGCCGGAATCGATGGCACTACTGTGGAGGGATCGCAGCCGAGTAAATTGGAGAATGGACTGGGACTCGAAGCCGAATGCTGGAAGCCGAGGCTTGCCAAGAAGCACGGGTGCAGACAGGTTCCACTAATTTAGAGAACGTGCTGGATAGCAGAAACCTTGGGGATTGTGTGGCCATGGAACTGCAACGGTGGTAGCGACTTAATTCGTAGGTGGCGTCGAACAGCACAACCGAACGCAGCGAGGGGTTCCTCAACTGCATAGTTGGCGTACAGTGGACTCGACTACGTTCGAAATGCAATCTCTTATTTATTTGAAAGCCAGATAAACTTGAACGTGAAGTCCACCCCTACAAGAAGCAAGCCGACTTGTTAGAACATGAGTCCCGCTACCAGGATCACTAGCAAACGCGCCAAAGTGCACGACTCGGAATGTCAGAATTATAGTCGAGCTGGCCACTAACTTGCTTCGAAAAAGCTTTCGCTTTGTCTCGAGGACGAATGTTGATGACACAACGCACTGATTGCCAGAGTTCAGTAAATTAACGCAACGAGCAGCCCAAGTGCTATGAACGCCACTGCTGAGAACACGAAGATGGGGCCAGCCACGTCTCCGATAGTACTCGTCGTGGCCCCCACCAGCTCGGAATGATGCTTCGTGCTTGGGAGGCGAGCCAGCATAAGCAGGTACACTGCCATAGCACAAAGGCACGAAGGCATCGACGACAGCGATGAGAATTAGAACTCGGTTGTGAACAACACTTCCAGCGTCTCTCGCAGAATATCGGGATGTGTTGTCAAAGGTTTGTACCCGGATCGAAGGATTAGCTGCGTGCTTGGGGCTGGAAGAATGGTCCTTGGCTGGTGATTCCATACGCCCGTATAGCGCGAGTTGGAGCCTCGATCCGCTTGGCAGGAGTTACACGTTGTCTGTTATGGTCTGTGTGCGCCGTTCTTTTCGGCCGGTAGCGGAGGTCACGGGCTTCAGTCGAGGTATTGTGCGGAAGGTACGACCGAATTCGAGTTTGCTGCTCACTGCTAGTAAATTCCAACTCTTTCGTAGCTTCATGGACCCTCGCCAAAGTCGTACCAGTTCGTTGTACAGGCGATATTGCACGACTGCGGATTGAACGATGTCGATCATGTTTTATGAATCAGAATCAATTTCATTACGATAGCTATGACCGCTGATTTCGAATTGGCGCTCACCATGCTGATTGCCATGTCACTGTGCGTTATAGTAAAGGGGAAATCCCAAATTACGTCCGTAATTTTGACAAAACGCATCCGTAATCAGCAAAAATAATAGAAGTCCGTGTTTACCGGACGTATCTTGTAGACAGCGTTGCTTTTGAGAGGATTGCACCCTTCGCGAAGTGTACATGCGCCAGGGATGACGAATGCATACTTCGAATGATACAAACCATGATGCAAGCTTAGTGCAACTCAATCAAAGGATGAGCTCCTCGTGCAGAGGTTGTGCATGACAAACAATGCATTGCTTTCGGTTGGACTCGAAGGATAATTCTGAGTCTTTAGCACACGCATACATGTCGGTGGTGGCTTCACATCCAGCATGCCGCCCGGGCCTGTAAATGTTACTTTATTTTAATGACCGCACTAACTTTATTTTCTTAAAAAAATTGTGCGCTCCCGTTAAATACGCCTGGTGGATGCGTTTTGCGTAAAATTACGGACGTAATAATGTAGAAACCAATAGATTGTGTGGTTTTCAGCGACGAAGGCCTATGCTGAGACCGGGCTTGGCGCGTCAACAAGGCGCACCTCGCGTTGCAGCGCGGTGACCACGCACCGAGTGTCCGTTCTGTGCGAGCTGCAAGATGTCTTAGCTCGACGGTGTAGGAAGGGGGCGTCGGGGTTTCGAGCAGGGAGGACGACTGCGTGGCAGGAGAGGATTCTGGCCGCACTGCGAACTTACCAGAAGATCAACAGGAACACGTTGGCCCCCTACTCATTTATCGTTCCAACGGGCGACGCTCGCTGGCCGCGGGCGACGTGGGGTTACGCACTTGGGCGTGCAGTCAGTGGTTTGCGTGGCCAAGCCCAGAAACAAGCACTGTCGGCGCGGATGGAAACGGAGCTGAAGGAGCTCAACTTCGCTTTCAATATCCTTCAGTACCAGTGGGATGAGATCATTCTGCCAGCTCTGCGCCACTTCTACACAGTGAACGGCCACACGGATGTTCCGCGAGCGTTTGTTGTCCCGGGCGGCGTTGATGCGTGGCCACGATTGTCGTGGGGTTGGAAGCTGGGTAGCACCGTTACTCTTATCAGGAATATGGGTGGATACGCTCGCCAAGTAGAGGAATCGAAGCACGAGCTCAAGGAGATGAAGTTCTGCTTCGAGATGGTGATGGCTGAGCGTGAGTGGAACGAGAAGGTTCTTCCGGCGCTGAAGGTCTTCCGCCAAGTACACCACCACTGCATCGTGGAGAGGCTATTCAAGGTACCACGTGAGTTCCCGTGGCCTGAAGAAGCGTGGGATCTTCCTCTTGGCCAGGTCGTCAATGATATGCGCATGGGAAAAACCTATGTGGAGTTTGTCGCTCGAGACGCGGATACTCTAAACGAAATTGGATTCGCCTGGGACCGTAATGCGTCCACTTGGAACGATCGTATCATTCCAGCGCTACAAACCTACGTCGCCGAGTTCAAGACTTGTCGGATGCCTCAGAGCTTTGTTGTACCTGCGCGTGAACCTTGGCCCAAGAGTGCGTGGAATATGGCACTTGGTAGGCAAGTGTACTATATGAAATACGAGGGATCCTATTTCTTGCAAATCGGGCGTGACGTCGAGCGGTTGAGTACGTTGGGATTTTGTTTCGAGCTGCGGCATCAAGCATGGGAAAAGCGAGTTGAGCCGTTGCTGGAGATTTACGAGTCCTGCTTTGGTGACAGGGCAGTCCCGCACGATTTCGTGATTCCATCTGAGGCACCGTGGCCAGAGAATATGTGGGGAGTTCACTTGGGGTTCTTTGTGCGCGCGCAAGAGACCGCAACGGAGGGCGAGCTTTAGAATCATAGCCAATGAGATTGGGAATTGTACTCGGAAGGAACCTTGCTAATACTCTATTGGCTTGGGCTTGAAAGCCAAGCAAAATCAAACGGAAAGTCTGCTCCTGTGTAACATCACGGACAAAGAGGTCAATTAGAGTAAATAATTCCGATCATGACTCGCATTAAGGGCGGGGCCTACCAAAGTGTATGACTCGTAATGTCATCGTCAGCGTCACCCAAGCAAACAGTTTGCCCTGAATTAGCTCCATTTGAGTTTCGAAAACGAACGCCACGTGATACAGCGCGTTGACCCCGAGCTTCCGGTATATCAGCGCCGCCAGCAGGGCAAACGCTGAGAGCTCCACGGCTGAGAACACAAACACGGGGACAACCACGTCCCCAATCGTCTCCGTCATGGCACCCGCCAGCTCAGTATGGTATTTGGCGCTCGGTAGGTGGACCATCACGAGCATGTAGACTCCATAGAAGAAGGAAAGGAATGCATCGATCAGAGCGGTTAGAAGGAGGCACTCGGTCGTGAACAGAACTTGGAGGGCTTCCTGGAGGAAATGGGGCTGCACTGTGTCGCAGTTGCCATTCACACGTTGGAATAACCGCCAACCATGCCCCGTAGTGGAACTCAACGAAAGGGGGCGGACCTCGCTACTGCAGTCTGCCCACCTTGGACCGCTCCTTGACGTCTTGGCATGCCTGAATTGCGCTGGGTAGGGGGCGGTTTGTGGTATTGGCGCTCCTCTATCTGAGCCAGCAACGCTTGTATTTCAGCGGTCATCTCGCGTTGAAGACAGGATCGAGTTTGAATTGTACCATTCACTTTAGAACTGCCCGCAACCCGGCAAAGATCGCGTGCTAAACTCACCAGATTATTGCACTTGGCTCGGCGGAGGTCCCTCGAAATGTGCACTGCAGACTAAGAAGCACCATGGTTGACTGCATGACGTCAATCAAGATGATGAGACCCACAGTAGAAAAGGACCTTGCGGTTTCCATGCTCGTGGCCAAGTACAGCGCGTTAAGGAAATCGACGGTAAAGATGACGATCTCCGGCATCATATCCTCCATGTGAGTCACGCAGCGCAACGCGATATTCTTCACGACCCTCTTGATGACTGGCAGCAAAAGAGTCACCAACAGCTTACAGTTTGTATTGACTGTGGCGTGAAACAAGGCTTGATAGGCTGGGTAGATGAGCATCGAGGACTGCTGAGTGGCTACGAAGCTGCCGAATCGCACTAGACGATCCCTGTCCTTTAGTATCTCGCGGGCCGCGGGCATCCCCACTACAGCACAAAACGATGCGATGGAAATCACATAGGAAGCTGGGGCCATAACGATAGCAGCGAACGGGATGGGGAACCAGCCATTTGCAGCACAAGCCACATCAACCCCTAAGCTTATCTGACGCTCGTGATGAGCAGCAGCAGCTGACACCGAGATATCACAAAGTTCTTGAGAAAATATTTTGCCTGGACCGTGACGACATACAGCACAGACGCAAACACAATGGCGGCCCGAACCCAGAAGCCGTAGTTGGCTCGCCACCCGAGTGCGGGGTCCTGGAGGGGCACGGCTTCCTGGCACAAGACGAAGATTTCTACTGGGAGAAAGGTCCCAACAACCACGAACAGAACTCGACTAAGTGGCGTCTGTCGGGTGTACTCTTCCAGCGCAAGAAGTCGTTCGACGGAGTACTGTCCTCCACGAGCAGAGGTCGGAAAATAAAATATCATATTGTATTTTGGTCTTGGAGTCACAGTAATAATCATTGCAATACAGGGTCAGCCAATAATACAGTATTTTTCACAATTATTGGCAATAAATATATACGGAATTTTCGTAATAAGCTTAGTTTATTGGGACAATTTTCCATTGTACTTGTATGGGAACATCCTAAAGCAATAATAAATTATTCTGTGCTAAAAATGCCATAACTATTGTATAGATATTATTTTTTCCAACCCCTGTCCACGAGAGCTAATATGCACAGTCGACCACGTGTGGTGCAGTTTTGAGCAAGATTGCGCGAAAGAGCTGCCAGTGGGTGTTGGCGATGAAGCCCGTCGCGTTTCCTCGGAAGTTCGCGCTGGCAGCGGGTGAATCATGGTGACGATCGATCGTGCTCGGGATAGCTTTGAATTTGTTTCGCTCGTCGCGCTGAGTCAATGGGCGCCTTCCAAAACACATGTAAAACCGTTTGATCAGTTTAATCCGTAATTTTTTTAAATTACCGAACCGTTAATGTGCCCTAAAACGGTTGCTGGAACGCGACCTTCGGGAATAGTGGAGTTCAGAGTTCAGTCACCTGTTTAATCACGTTGCTAGTTAAGAGTCGCATTAGAATTGTTTGATGAGACCAAAAAGTGGTCTCATCAAACAATTCCCCGTGATTAAACTTTTATGCGCGACCTTTGGTGAGGGTTTTGGAAGGCGCCCAATGTAATGAATTTTTAGACTTTGACGTGCTGAGGTTCAGCAAGGGGACGTTCGTCTGCGTCTACTCTATTTTATTTTTAAATGAATCTAAAACCAAAACTTTGGAGCTTGTCCATTGTTATTGACACACGATGAAGGAAGATCGAAGTTCCAGAACTTGCTTAAATTAACGTGAAGTCCACCCCTACACAAACCGTCTTGCCAAAACACGCTTGTAGCCATAGGTCCCGCTACCGTGATCTAACGTACCAGTGTGTACGACACGGAATGCCAGACTCATGATCGAGCGTGCCACCAACGATCCTGAGGCTCCGATAGATTAGCGCAACGAGCAGCACAAGTGCAATGAGCTCCACCGGTGAGAAGACGAGGATGGGTCTCGTATTGAATTCGTTGTGACCCCCGTTAGCTCGGAATGGGGTACATCGCGCTTGGGAGGCGAACCGGCATAAGCAGATACAAGCCATACCACAAAGGAGCGAAGATATTGGTGACAGCGCTGAGAATACGACACTCGGTTGTGAACAACAGCTCCAGCGCCTCTCGCAGAATTTCTGGTTGAGATGATCTCAACATCTTTCGAAGCCCTCGCTAGCTTCAGCTCGCTTGACAAGAGTAGAATGGCTTCTGTTGAGGAATTCTGTCATGTTGATCGAGGAGATCACCGACCTCAGTCGAGATATTGTACGACCGACCTGCTGGCGGCTCGACTTTAGAGTGCATTATAATTGTCCGACTGCACCTTGCTCGGTGGCTGAATTGTAGCCTACTAACAAAAACCTACTAGTACATCGTGCTGCTCAGCAGTGCCCCGCGAACAGGCATCTCTTGTCCCACCGCTTGGTGTAATACTCGGTGAGTTGGCGGCCGTTGTCTCGCCACTTGAGCCACTCAGCCTGTGCTTCCGGTGTCAGGTCCGGGAACAGATCTATGTGCATGTCATGGTCGGCTTTGGCGTCGTGAAGGAGCACAGACCTTGCAGCGCGGTCGTAGCGTAGCCTTTCGGTTCCACGCACGACCGACATCTTTCGGCTCGGGTTGTTGCTGTACACCACGCGCTCGCCGAACTTGGCTTGGCGCTTCAGTGACCGGCCCACTCCGTCCTGCAGGAACCCTTCCTCCGGCACGCCGACGATATCGGCCAGCGTGTTGAGGATATCGTACTGCTCGGTCGCATCCTCGATCTTCATCCCCACAGCGTCACCCAGTCGGCCCTCAGCAACGAGCGCGCCCGCAACATGATGGACGGACACGTCGCGCGCCTCGGGAATGTAGTTACCGGCTTCGGGAGCTTGGCCGTGGTCACCCACCACAACGACGATGGTGTCGTTCAGAATTCCAGCAGCCGACATGCGGTCCATGAACTTGCCGAACTCCATGTCCGAGAAGTAGCGCATCTCCACGTAGTTCTTAATGCTGTCCGCGTTCTCCAGGCCATCATACAGCGCTGAAAAGTCCGGTTTCTTGGACTCCGCGTACCACGTCGGGCGTTCTTCGTACGACACGTGACTCGAAATCGTGTAGTGGTTCAAGAACAGCGGCTTCTTGGGCTCACCACGAGCCACGCGCTCCGCCTGCTCCTTGGTCTTGTTCACCATCAGATCGCCCAAGAGCTGGAAGCTGATGTCGTCGTGCACGCCCCAGTACAGCTCGCGGTGCTCCTTGCCAAACCACTGGTCGTGCGTGATGCCCAGGTCGCTCTCTGCCAACTTGATCATCTCGTCCCGACCCCACACAGTGTCGAAGCCGTGCGAGGGGAGGAACGTGTCCCAGTCGTCGTAGTCGGTCTTGCAGCCCGTCGTGAAGAACGGCTCGTAGCCCTTAGCCTTGAAGAACTGCGGCAGGCCGTCCAGCTGGTAGTTCTTCTTGCCTCCAGTCATGCCCGAGTCCGCCACGCTGTCGTACGGGACCTGCGCGAACAGCAAACTCTCCACGGAGCGACTCGTCCGCCAGCTCGACCACATGTTGGTGAGCGCCACGCCGCGCTTGGCCCACTTGTCAAAGTTGGGCGTGACCGTGATGTTGCTGCCTCGGAACAGGTTGGACGGGTCTTCTTCCCCCACGAGGTAGCGCGAGTCGTGGAACCGGAACGACTCCACCACGACCAGCAGCACATTGGGCGGGTCCTCGTTCTCCACCTTGACGTCAAACGCTAGCGGTCCGTGGAATCCCGTCGTGCGCCGATACAGCGAGTCGTCCTGAAACAGCTCAAAGTCCTCCGTGGCCGTGTGGATGTACAGCTCAGCCGAGGCGATGCTGCCGTTCGCGATCAGCGGCAGGAACCCCTGCGCCGTGACGAACAGCGCCTGCGTGAAGAGCTCGTTCAGCGTCGCGTTGAGCCCCGCGTACGCCACGAGCGCCGAGCTCGCCTGGCTCACTGCCAGCACGAACGCCGGCAGAAATACCAACGCCACCACGACCACCACACCCCCGACTCGTCCCCTGCAGCAGTAGGAGACCTCGTTCTGCTGGGGCTTCACCAGCACGACCCCCTCCATCTCCATCTCCTTCTCTTCCTCCTTCTTCTCCCCTTTGTCACCACTCACAGCCGTGCCTAAAAAGCCGGCGCTCTCGCCCACGCCCTCCTCGAGGCTGTTCTCCTTCTCTTCCTTCTCCTCCTTCAGCCTCCAATTCAAACACCCCTCAATACTCATCGCCACGGCAGCGGTGGGGCTCCACCTCGTCAAATCTGCCCAATCATTGGCCGCCCTCGCCGCCGCAAACAGCGTGGCCGTGACCGCCGCCAACGTGGCGCTGACGTACGCCTGGTCGATCTCGGACTGCGAGATCTCGGCCGCCCCGGCGTTGCTGGACTCGTGGATGGCCATCTTGACCAGGTCGAAGTGGAAGCGCATGTCGCGGATGCGCACGAGCAGCAGGTCGGCCACGAAGGGCACGGCCATGAGCGCGAACAGCACGAGGGACGCCAGGAACCGGACGACGGCGGCCACGCGTCGTTGACGGCGCTGGCGAAGGTCCAGCGGCTTCTGGACGCCGTCTACCACTGCGTCCTCCTCCTCGGGCTCCTCGTCGAGCTGCTGGTGACGGCGCTGCTGCAGCCAGCGGTCCACGAGCCAGAGCGCGGTGCAGAGGTACGTGGCGCACACTGCGTCCTGCAGCGCCCCGAGCGCCAGGGCGCTGGCCTGCACGTCCAGAGCGCAGTCCTTTGGGGTCCCGTACATTGTGATGAGGCTCGTGAGCGTGGAGAGGCGGAAGAGCGAGAAGAAGAGCAGCGCGACGGCGTAGACGAAGGCCCAGCCGCGCCATTGAGGCGGAGGTGGAGGTGGAGATGTAGCCATCGCCTTGGACGTCACGTGAGCCAAGGCAAATTGCTGACTGACTGACTGACTGACTGACTGACTGACTGCTGGGTTTGCTGTTCGGAATTGACTGGCGGGTTGTATGGAGCTGTCGACGACACTGCAGCTGCCGTGCGCGTTGCCTTGTTGAAGGGTACAAAAGGGGCGACAGAGTGTCGTAAACTTGGGGCCTGGGTCACGAGACGAAGGCCGGCGGCCGCACTGTGTTGCGATCGTCCTGCATTGGGCGACCATGGGGAGCAAGAGGCTGCTGGCAGTCAGAGGATATCGCGTGCATCGATCACTTGGGCCACGTGGTGCTCGGCCTTCTGGACCAGGAACCAAAGCAGGCACTGCGGATGGATGATACTGTATCCGCGCAGTTGATTTTCGGCCATGAGGCACGGCCACCTTTGCCTTGATTATTGGACGCAGAGGTTCCTGATTTCTCGAGGCGGGGGTCATTGACACTGGGATTCCCAGTGTCAATCTGGGAAACCGGGAACCGAACCAGGTTGGTCTGGACTTTGAGCAGGAAGCCGTTTGTTCGGGCTTGTGACTGTCAAGTCAATCGTAGTGTGGAGCACTCCCCTCTCCGAGAGGGGAGAAACCGCCAATCGCTGTGTTTCCGCTTAACGCAGGCTGGATTAGCTTATTCCGCCTTAACTCGGCCTCACCATCGCTGCTCCTAATTCGGCCACGGAGGGACGACCCGGAATTAACATGGGAATGAGCTAACTCGGGGCATAATTAAGGTCGATAAGGGATTAGAGTTACATGTATGCCAGAATTATCACGGCAAAAGGCACAACCTCCAATTATAGTATCGCCAGTATAGACAAATTAAAGCCCCCGTAATCTGGACAGCTTACGTTTACAATTAACAAATTTTGATCTCTCCAATTTCCAGCCAGCAATGGCTGTAGCCTCCGTCAAGAGATTTGAACACGAATGCGTATCGCGTGCTCGTTACACCTATTTACCCACTCTGATTGGTTTAAAATGCGTCTGTCGTTGGCCTCCTCCTTCACTGGCCCTCACAATCTGACTCCCTCAACCCACAACAAGCAGCTGACGATGACAAGCAACCTGTGCCTCCCTGCTACCGCTGGACCTGTATTACAGACTCCGTCCCGTGGTCGCCTCGATGGAGACCAAGTTCGAAGTGCCTGCACTGCCGTCAACACGAAAAAGGCGTACCGAAGCTATTTAAAGGGCATATCTACCTGGGTTCGCGCCACTTGCCAGGATGCCGAAGAATTCTTCTGCGAGGACGGCAGCCTTAACCTCGGTGTGTTCCTACCTACGCACTTCGAAGCGTTCCTGCTGCATAAAATGAATACGGGCAGCGTCAAAGTGGCGACACTTAGTGGCTACAGAAGTGCGCTAAAAGATCTGTACCGCCAAAAGCGACTACCTGTGCCGACGGAGTACTTAGACGACATGAAAACGTTCTTCAGAGGGCTCAAGCGAGTGGAGGCGGATGAAGACCAAGCGGGGCGCTCGCGTTGAGTCGGCAAGGAGCCGCTGACGTTCTCTCTGTACGTGGAGCTGGCCAAGCGCACAACGGGTTTGCACACCTATTCCTACTAACACAGTGGAATTTAATGTGCCACTCGAGTCAGTAGAAACGCTGCACATCTCACATCTCCCCGTGTGCAGACAGCGTCGGGTGCGTCCTCCACAAGACCAAAACAAACCAAGAAGGATCTGGGCCCAAAGACCCCGGCACATCTACGCGAATCCTTCGCAGCCTGACTGCTGCTGGGTGCTGGCACTCGGACTCTATCTCGGCTCCAACCCAACGCTAGTCCCTGGAAAACTGTTCCCGGGCTCCAACCAGAAATCGAGATTTTGCAAGACAATTGGGAGAATGCTCGAGGAGATTACGGGAGAAAAGGCGTACGGGACTCACTCCATCCGAAAAGGGGTCGCTACGTACGCTAGCAGTGGCAGCACCGGTGGTCCGTCAATTGTTAGTGTGTATTTGAGATGCGGGTGGTCGCTAGGTGGTGATCAAGACCGGTATTTTCGGTACGAAGCTGCTGGTGATCAATATCTCGGGCGGGTAGTTGCTGGCCTGCCCCAAAACAGCTCTCAATTTGCTGCGTTGCCCCCTCACTTCAAGGATCCGCAAGCCGAATTTATTCGAGACTGTACCAAGCAAATGTTTCCCGCATTGAAAGCCGACGCACACGTGGCACCTGTGCCTTGCTTCCCTGGTGACGCACGCCGATTTTCTTCGCCGAGGTCTGCTACCGAAGCATGCTTTGCTTTCTTCCTACATCTTTCGCGATTCCAATGTCATGGTACGACTCTCCAACAGGCTGATTACCGGTTACAGTACGTGGATGCGCCCTAATGGTATACCCCCACACGTCGAGCTTTTGAGCAGCACGTGAAGACGCGACAGGCGCTAAACCGGATCTGAGGAATTACCATGATCCAGTAGAAAAGTACTGGATCGTCCCCCAGGCCGACAGCCATTTTCTTCATACAGTAAAAAAATCCTAAGTACGCCCGGCACGCCACTTGCAAACCTATCAACCATTTATGGGCTAACTTCGAGCTCTCGGTTTATTTGCGGGACACCTGAAATAGATATGTGGGAGGTAAGATTTCGAAGGCTAGTGCTAAATAAAAACCAAGTAGACTTGAATAATAAATAATTCTCTAAAGGGTGATTCACAGCTATATTCTGCTGCATTGTGCAAATGTCCAAGTCAAGAGCAAGAAACCCCCCAAACTACGGCTCTGCTCGCTTTTCACTCGACGTGTCTGATCTCGAAGCTGCCAAGGAGTTGGGACTACTCAGGGACGATGTTGCAGTCGAGTCGACGAACCCGACAAGCTCAACGTATGGCTTCGCCTACCAGCTCCGAGAGAATATTGCCAATTCAGTCTTTTCTTCACAAAAAGCAGTCCACAGCAAGTGCAAAGATTTGGCTGTGAGGTGCGGCTTCCAGATTTTTGTGAAGCAGACCAGTGTGAAGGCCGACAACTCCGGTAATGCGAAATTTGCGTGCAAGGCGCTCAATGGAACGCAATATTTCGACCGGACTACACCAGCTGCCCAACTCACGTGTCCGTTTTTCGTGAATGTTCACGGGAAATCGGGGAAGTGGAAGATAACCCAGGCAAATTTTGCGCACAATCACCTCAAGCTCGTTGGTAGTGCCAAGGCCCCTTGTGTTGAAGGGTCCATCCCGTTGCCATCCAAGCCCATGCGGAATACCACGCAGCAGATAAGCAAGCTGACAGCGATTGTCGAGACCGAGATGCTTCCCGCCCACGATGGATCTACGGCTTCTATGTCAGGCGCCGCTATCAGGAATTTTCTGAAATCGAAAGGAGCGGACGTAAGCGCTACATCGGTGTCCAGAATGAAGCCGAAAATTGACGACAAAATTCACGGCGACTTGGTAGAAAGTTCCCAAAAACTGCGGGCGTACTTCGGGTTGATGGCGCACAAGAACCCCGGATCGGTTTGGAGAGTGGAAACTGCCGCGGACGGATCGTCGTTTGGTCGAGCGTGCTTCATCCCTAACGCTGGTATTCACATTGCCCAGAACTGCAAAAAGATGGTCGGCTTTGACGGGGTCCACCTTAAAGAGGAAATGCACGAACAGGGCATTTATCTGGTAGCTACCGTGAAAGACAACAACAACCACATCGTTCCAGTTGGACTCGCGCTGGTTTCACAAGAGGACAAGGCCAATTGGATTTGGTTCCTGGGAGCATTCAAGGAGGCAGTTGACTGGGAAAAGTTCACGATATTGTCGGATAGACAAAAAAGTCTGCTTCCAGCTGTCGCGACAATTTTCCCAAACGCTGGCCATCGATACTGCCTGCGGCATATCATGGACAACATTAACAGGAAATGTTCCAGATTGTCCCAGGAAGACCGTGCGTGGGTATGCCGAATGGCACGCAGCGACTGTGAAAATGACTATAAGCTGTATCGAAGTGAACTCGCCGTGAACAACCCTGCCGCTGCGAATTTTCTGGACGGAATCGAACGTGCTCACTGGGTGAAGTACAGTTTCCAAGAAAAGTTTAATCTCCCGACTTTCGACGAAATAACCTCAAATTTGTCAGAGCAAGCGAACAACTGGATGGGTAAAGAGCTTCGGACCGCCAAACCCTTGGACGGATTCCACTTGTACTTCTTGAAGCTGAGTCAACTGATGTCCAAAAGGCGACAATTGATTGTAACGTGGACAAAATCTGGCACACTCTCGGATTTAGTCCCCAAGTTGTTAGAGCGACGTACAGACGGCCAAGCTGCAGCTGATATGTGCGAGTTTACACCCCTTCTCGAGGGTGCGTACAGCGTCTTGTTCAAGGGCCCTGTTGCCATACCAGGATATGTGCACCCAGACCGGGTAGTGGATTTGCCAGCGCTAGAGTGCACGTGCGGCAATTGGCAAGACCAAATGTTCCCTTGTGTCCACGCAATTTGCGCTGCTTCAAAGGATGGCCGACGAATCGAAGACTTGTATGACGCCAAGCGTATGTCGATCGAGCACTTCCGCGATACGTACACATTCAAATTTCTCCCTTGGCCGACAACAGCAACCTTACAGCGGGACGACACAATTCTTCCTCCACAACTTGAACCCACTCCTGAACGGATTGGTAAAAGAGGGTTGAAGCCGGGGAAGAGGCCACAACACAAGCGAAAGATTGTGAAAAACGCGCTGTAGGGACAAGAATAAGCTTCGTCGGGCAAAGCCAATTTATACTTATCGATCTGTATTTTTGACAAACAACACTTCATAATTAATAGATATTGTGCTTTCCGACAATTCTAACCAAATATGCAAGTGTTGCTGAGTCATATTTGGGTAAGGTATATTAAAAATCTAAACCGATAGATCTCTAGTGTTGTGCCCTAAGAACACGCGAGTAAAATATTTCGTGAAAATCTCTTAAACGCTAGAAGGAGTAGGAACTCTACGAATGTACCACTCCATGGTACACCCTTTTTGTATACTTTAAGCCGCAATGGTGCAATATGCTACGTTGATCTGCAATCTGAATTTTGCAATTTAACTACGTTAAATTTAGCCAAATCACAACCTGACCTCCGGGCTGAAGTCTACTGTATTTATTTTTAGGCAACACTTAGAATAGAAATAGACTGCGAATTACATTTTCAGCGCTTCGGCAAGCCCCATTCTGCTTTGTGCTCAATGCCACGCCTTAATCCACGACAGCGCCACGCCCGGAACATCTAGCGCCGCCTGGACGGCTCGTTTTACCGTCTCCGACTGAATCCCGGTATTTCCGCTCATGACGTCAGCGACGAAGACACCGACGAGCAGGAAGAGGAAGAATCATCAGTCGGGGTGGACTCCGAGAAGAACAACGTAGGGGTGGTGGCCTCTTCGCAAGCAATCGAAGGGCCCAGAGAGGCGTGGATGGGCAGCTATATGAGGTAGAGCGAATATACGCGAAAAGGTGGATCAACGTAAGAGTATATTATTTCATTCAATGGGTTGGGTACCGGGAGCTTACATGGGAACCGGGAAGCCACGTTCCGATGCGCCTGAAGCTACGGTTCGAACGCGAATCGATCGACTTCATCTGGGTCTACCAATCGACAAGAGGGAGACGTCGGACTCGCCATCGACGACCGACTCGACGCAGCGCAAGGATCCAGTCTCGCAGAAGGAGGTAGATACGTCTTGATAAATACGCATCACGAACTTAGCAAATACTGTGACAGTAGTTTGTTTTTCGGTCGGCCTGGGGGGCGATCCAGTACTTTTCAACTGGATCATGGTAATTCCTCCCCGGATCTACTGCTGGACGGATTTGCTAAGCCACTGGACGAGAAATGCGTGAGTCAGCAAAGTGTAACGCGAGAAACCCTCAGCTCGACGATCCGTGTACTGCTAGAGGAGGCTGGACTATGGCAGGCGCAGCAGCGCATTCAGTAAGAAGCAACCCAATCAAGTCCAACCAGCATCGTTTATCACTGGCAATCAGATGGGCGCTTTCATCGGATGCCGCAGGATTTTGCTTTTCCACAGCTAGATGCGCTAAGTGTGTGGTGTATTTGGCGGCTTGGCCACCCTGCTGCCGGATACCCGCCTTTTCGGGCGCTGCAGCCATCTGACTTCACGAAGACCAACCGCAAGATGTTTTCGGAATGGACGGTGCTGGCCCGACATATCGTCGTTGGTGTGGAGGCAAGTACAGGGGCGAGAATGCAGCGACCAACTTCACAACGTGTAGCCGACGATCTCTACCAACTAGGCATAGCTCATGTGCCGATGAAGCCGCCTACACATGCGGCGAAGCAACGGCCCGAGCGAGCAGTAACCACACTGCGACGAATCCGGCAGGCAATCCACGAGTCGAATCCGGAGGCGAGGCGTGTTCTGTTTCGTCACAGGAAGCGCACTAGAAACCAAATAGAGGTTAACAGCATTAACAAGGCGTTAGTCGTGATGACGCAGCACATTAATTCGTTCGATAGATGCTTGTTCGTCTTACCTCGCCACCGTTCCCGTCGAAGATGCACGACAATGGGATCTGGCGCCCCGCGGAGTGAGTACTGCCCTTTAGTGATGAGAATATTAGCCAATCCGACGACGTTCGTTATGCGTGTCACGACCTGGTTACGGGATCTCGACACAAGTCAATAAGTACTATGAGCCAAGGCTGCGAGTGAGACAGGAGCAGTGTATCCACCAGAACGTACCCCGCGATCGTGCGTCAGCATTGCTTGCCAAGCAAGAACCCCGAGCTCTCGCTCCACTGCAAGGGGTTCGCGGCAGTGATGCTATTCTTGGCATCCAGCACGACAGTTGCAGGCTGCTACTTCTACTCTGATGTTGTTCGCTTCGCGCATACCTGAGTGGTCGTGGTGGCGATCACAGTGCGCTGATGTGAGCATGTTCTTCTCACCACGTTCACGAGAAGCAAGAAATAACCCTCTGCGCCATCCTCTCATCAAATTCGCCGAGCATCGCAACTTGCAGAGCGAGGGATGCAGTGCAACAGCAAAAAGCCCATTGATCCGCGGTCTGTGCTGGAACAGGTGAGCCCATTGATTATACTGGGATAGCAGTGGCCGATAGTTCATGCTGCTAGGCTGCCCAAATCGGGTTAATTCGCGCCTCGGTAACTGAAGCCAGTAAACTGAGGCCGGTATCGTGGTCCTTTGTCACTGGCTGTCTTTCTACTGGTGACCCGGTAATTGGAGCTGGTAACTGAGTCCGATCTCGAGTCACTAGTTTTCTGTCTTCTAGAGATCAGGGCATGACTTCAGCCATTTCGCATTCTAAAGCAACCGGCACCTACGTACGTACCTATCCCCCTGCTTTTCCTTTATCTCGCAAGCTATTGCTCAGTACAGCCACAAGTTCCCTAAACTAACATGGTCGCGCGTTTTTCGCCATAATTCACCACTATCAGGTTCACTACAACGCTGAATTCGAGACGTGGTTTTGGCTGACTGTTGTAGTTGACGTCGCAGGCCGTGTCTACCTCGGTCTCGCTGATAGGCGCCATGGGACTACAGCTATTGTGCAATTTCGCATTCTACCACTAAACCAAGCAGCCGGCCTACGTACCTAGCCACCCGCCTCTACAACGATTGCCGGAGCACCACCCACCACCACGGCACTAGGGCCCCGCAACGGCTAGGATAGAGGTCTTTTGACCGTATCTTTAGTTATTTTGTTTTTAGTTTATAGCAGGCTTTTTATCATTACCCATTGGCGTCTCATGCGCCTGCTTCGCAGCCGCAGCATCTGCCTGGTAATGTGATGTGAAAAGTAGATACTGTCTAGTAAGTTTGGAGCGGTATGAGGACAACACAAGTTTTAACTACGAAGTACAAATGCAGTAGCTACAAGACCGAATGAGTGACCGCAGGAGACACTTACTCTATTTCAGTAGTATAGCCCTCAATTATACCAAACTTTGACATTGAGCAGACTATTGTTTTTAGAAATCCTTAAATTTCAAAGCTTACGAGTACATTAATGGCCCCACGACCGCTACGTACGGCGATATTGCAGCTGGGAGGGTGTATACGCCGCGCATCTTGGCGCTAGAAGTCGTGGTCTACAGATAATTTTCAGGATACAAACAATGCGATGAAAACAAAACGCAACGTTAACTATGATACAAAATATTTGATGCCCAGGTTTCTCATAAAGGTATCGCTGATAGTTCTTCCTCTCACTTGCTAGACAAGAGAGGCGACGAGTAGCTAAGCTTCGAGGTTGCGCTCGCACGGCTTGGTAGTCGTCGTAATACTACTGCTGTGGTGAAAGTTCTGGCTGCCCCCGTAAAATTTCTATCCCAGCCTATGCGTAGCCCTAGTACCGCGAGCTCGATACGATAACATTTCATTTCGTCAGCCGTCGTCGCGTCGTCCCATCACAAGGAGCTCGATGGCCGAGCGCCCTGTATGACCCAGCAGAACAGTTCGGGCTCGACGTGACGGCTGCTCGGTGCGATGGCAGAGACGCACGTGTAGTTCTTGTACATGTAAGAGGCCGAAGTGTACTGCTTGATCGAGATATTCTCGCTTTTTTGCGGATATACTAGCCCGAATGTGGGCATTTGTTATACACTGATGCTTATGAAAGGATGAAGAATCTCTCAGCATTCCGAGGCAAGCAGGCATTTCCGATCCCAGCGACTCTTGTAGTACGTATTGAGCCAGCGGCCGGAGTCTCGCCACGCCAGCCACCCGTCCTGCTCCTCGGTCGAAAGCCTTGGAAACAAGTCGTTCCGCATATCGTGATCACTTCGAGAATCATGAAGTAGAACATCCCCCGAATAGCGATCGTAGCGCAGACGCTGGTTCCCTCTCACCACCGACATCTTCTGGCTCGGGTTGTTGCTAAACACGACGCGCTCGCCAAAGGCTACGTTCCGCTTGAGCGAGCGTCCGACTCCGTCCTGCAAGAACCCCTCTTCTGTAACCCCAGTGATGTCAGCTAACGTATTGAATATATCGTACTGCTCGGCAGCATCTTCCAGCCGCAGTCCAGCGGATTTCCCCAGTTTTCCCTAGGCTATGAGTGCTCCAGCGACTCGAGTCGCAGATAACTCGCGAGCTTCAGGCTTATCGTATCCAAATTCCGGTGCTTGACCATGATCCCCAGTGATAATAATGTTGGACGTTTTACCCGATCCGACGGCCGAACGCTCTTCACGAAAGAAGGCAAAAGGAAAGGTAAATAGATTAGCGGTGGAGCTGCTGCCAGCTCCTACGGGCCTTTGCCCCTTTCTCATACAGGGACCTGGTTCTCTGAGAACTCCTACTGCTGCATGTCTTACCACCAGTCCAGGTCCCAGGCTCATCCTTCAACTTGCTGCAGTTGAAGCTGGCCTGCAATATGCATTCCAACACGCCTCCCTCGAAGTACAAACTTCGACCACCAGAATGCGCTTCTTGAGGCAGGTTGCTTCATCACATGCCACCGGTCACGCCCACGAGCCACAACAGGTCCTTCAGTCGCTGCTTGTCCAGTGGCTTCGTAAACGCATCCGCCGGGTTCTCGGCACCTTTCACCTTGCGTAGGTTGATTGCGCCCTTCTGCACTTGTTCACGCACGAAGTGCCTTCGCAGCTCGATGTGTCGGGTACGGCGACTGTAGGTACGGTTGGTAGCCAGCACATGGGCCGCTTGGTTGTCAATCCCGATCTTCAGCTTCACACTTCGCTGTGGTAGTATCTCCTGCAACATGTTGCTGGCTGCAACTGCCTCCATCGCAGCCTCACACGCGGCTACATACTCGGCCTCAGCCGTTGAGAGGGCCACGATCGATCGGCGACGTGACATCCAAGACACAGCTCCGCCTGCTAGCGAGAACACGAACCCGGTAGTACTCTTACGTGACTCAGGGTCATCGGCCCAGTCACTATCACAAAAGCCTTCCAATACAATAGTGCTTGGCACCTCCGTAGGTCGTTCATGCGATATGCCATAGTCTACTGTACCAGCAAGGTACCGCAGAACACGCTTCGGTGTCCCCACGTGTCTGGCAGATGGCTTGGCCACGAACCGACTAAGTTGCCCCACTGCAAACGCCAGGTCGGGTCTCGTTCCCGTAGCCAAGTACATCAACATCCCGACAGCCTTTCGATAGTCAAAGCTAGCGTCAGACTCCTCACTCGCATCCAAAGGCGCCAGCCGAACATTTGTCTCCATCGGGTTGCCCACTGCATGGGCGTTCTCGTACCCAAATGTCTGCAATACCTCTCGAGCATACTTGCTCTGGCGAATGGTGATGCCCTCATCAGTCTGGTCCACCTGAATGCCCAGGTATTCCTTGAGAAGCCCCTGGTCCTTAATGCCGTACGCCACATTCAGCTCCTCAAACAGCTTGCACTTGTCTTCTTCATTGTTGGTCGCAACCATAATATCATCAACGTAGACAAGCACGAGCATGATCGAGTCTGTTCCGAACTTGTAGTACAGGCAAGGTTCAGTGAGAGAGCGGAGGTAGCCTTGCGCCAAGAACCAGTTGTTCAACTCCGTGTTCCATTCACGCCCCGATTGCCTCAGTCCATACAATGCCTTCACCACCACATACATGTGCCCGTTAATCTTGCAGGGGAACCCTTCAATCGACTTGAGATACTGGTAGATCCCCAGCAAGGCATTCAGGTACGCGGTGTTAATATCGCCGCCGTAGAGCAGGAGATGTAGCACAGCAGCAAGTGCCACGAACATCCGGAACGAGGACATTCTCACGACAGGAGCGAACGTCTCGGAGAAATCAATTCCAGGTCTCTGGTAGTTTCCAAGAGCTACGATTCTCGACTTGAAACGAATCACATATCCCTGGCGATCAGTCCTAAGAGACCGCACCCAACGTGTACTAATCGGCTTTGCATCCACCGGAACTTCCTCGCAGGGAATCTCTCTGATCACTCCCTTGGCACGCAGCGCGCTCATCTCCTCCAAATCTGCCTGCAGCCAGAACTCTCGGTACTTCGATCTGTACAACTCGCGGCGATTCTTCGGGAGCTTCACATTGCTCGCCAGAATAGGTTTACCATCTTTGTCCAAGATTCGGGCCGAACACTGCGCGACATTCACTTCATAGTCATCCAGATAACGAGGGCGACGCCGCTCGTGATACTCACGAAGACCAGTCTGGGTTCGCTTCGGCTGCTGCTTGTCAGCATCCTGCTCCACGCGCAGCTCCTCGGACTTCGTCTCGTCGCGGTGCGTCCGCTTTCCCGTCTGCTTGGCGAACTCACGGCAACCGAGTCGCTGCCTCCATGCTCAGACTGAATGTCTTGCAGACACTCATCATGATCGTCAATAGTCATTGATCTACACACACTAGCCACCGTAACTTGATCGTCATTAATTACGGACTCCTCGTGCTCAATAGTCTCACCAATATCATCGACTTCATCCTCAGTTTCCTCCTCATCAATCTCGTCCAGTTGCTCTAAAGTAGCGGCGGATCCACAGACACCAGTCGTCGACTCGTCACCATCGCTCACTTCATATTCCTGAGGTTTCTCGCTGCTCGCAGTTGCAGCTCGTTGCGTTGCCGCTTGAGATGGCGATGTATTGGTCATGTAGGTCCAACCTCAGTGGGGATCGCTGCCGTCACACCTTCAATGTCTGTGATGTGAGCAGCACTTGCCATAAACAGAGTCGCCTCCCTGCTTTCAGCTCTTTCTGCAACTACAGAACCAGCTGCACCAGACACTGCAGATCGTGCCTGTAATGGGCCTACTTTGGCTCACTACTTTAGCTTACACGTGTGCGCGTGTATGTGAGGAAGCGTAGCTTAGTTTAAATTAGAGTTAATTATACTCGGGCCTCCGAGTATAGATTAATCTAAATAAACGATCCAAATAATGTTTTTGGGTTAAAATGAGAACTGCTATTTTTGTTTTATGTTTCTGACTTCCTCTAAATGTAATATTCTAAACTAGGAATCTGCCAACGGCTGGTTGGCAGGATTCTGCTAACATGCAAGTCACTCATTGACTAAAAGATGCTGCTTTCAGCCAATAGGAATCCTAAACGTGTATGGACCACCCGTCGTGGTGGTCGTACATGTATGTAGCCATTGGTGTACCTTACACCAAGGTCGAGGAAGTGTTCAAACCTCTAACAGACATCGCATCTGTTAGAGTAACAAGTGACTGTAGCCCCTTGTGCGTGTAACCCCGTTACACCATCGCCCCGTCAATGTTAGACGTGCCGGTCTCGGCACGTCAACCACCATTGACCACTTAGTCAATGCGTGACGTTGAAGAGAGCGCGCTCGTAATGGAACGAGCGCGTCGAAGCTGAAGACCGCTGGCGCAGCAGCGGAGAACCTCTCTGCTGCTGAGTAGCATGCGCGGCAACGTGCGAAGCGCGTCGCTGCCGCGGGGGCAGGTACCTATGTCTGCCCTCGAAGTGTCTTCGGGTGCTGCTGTTAACAGCAGCGCTCGCATTACGTTCCAGTGTGCAGCGCATGATGGGCTTCGTACGCCCTCACCATGTCCGGGACGTCTTCGAGCAAGACGTTCCGCAGCTCCCATGTATCTTGGTTGGGAGGGAATCCTCTCCAACGGATATGAAAACGAACTGGTTGCCTGTTCGTTCTCGGGATACTGTGATCAACAATCCGCTCAACAATCCATCGAGTTGAGCCGTGTGCATCACGAATCGTGCGGCGGCGGCGGCGGAAACACACCCCGTGCGTGGTCAACTTGGTGTTGACCCTGATCTCGTGTCTCCCCACGACCAAGTCCCGGTCGTGGAGTAGTTCCAGAGCGCTGCGTTCGGCGCTGTGAAGTATTCGCAGTTTGCGGCGGCCTCCCAGACCGCCTCGATGGTTCCGACCGAGCTGGACCATTAGTTCGACCCGCTGCTCCAGCGCGAAGTCGCGCTAGAGAGGATGATGGCTTCCGCCGAGTCTTCTGCTTCGGTTCAGCCGAGCTAGGTAGCTCGTGCTGCAGGTATGGCTTCAGCCTTCCGACGTAGAATGTTGGATGGAGACGCATGCTAGACGGAATGTCTAGCGTGTAACCATTGCCATGCCGTGCCAATACTGTGAATGGCCCGATGACGCGCGGAGCGACCTTGCTCGCCCCGAAGTCGGAAACTGCATGTTTAGGCAGGTTTCGCGTAGCTAACAAAACCAACGAACCCTTCTTGAATTCATTTGTGTTGCCCCTGCCAACATTGTCTGCGTTCAGCTTCTGTCGGTCGACAGAAGCTGCGATAGCGTCCTGGACAAACCGAATGACGGCTTGTCTGCGCTGTACGAAGTGAATTGCGTCCGAGCTGAACTCGTTCAGCTCGCTTCCAGCAGTAGGCCCTGCCTCTGCGTTGGTCTTCGTGGAGTCTGTGCCCTGCACAGACACGCTCATCTTCTTCTTGTTGGTGTCTGTGCCACGTTCTTCGTGCGCTTGTCGGCGCCTGCGCCCTGTACAGACGCGCAGTTCTTGGCTTTACTTCGTGTCGTTGCGGCTGACACTGTGCAAGTGTCAGCGGCATTCTGCGGCTGCTGCGGTGCAGACGGAGATCCTCCCCCACTTATGGAAGGAGCCACCATCCCGAGTAGACTCGGGAGGCGTGGGTGCCTCATGGCATTCACGTAGAAGGGTGTATGCCCGGTCGAGGCATGCACCGAGTTGTTGATGGCGAACTCCGGAGTAGGAACGAGTAGGCGTAGCTCTTAAGCACGTCTACGAGCACGCGGTTCACGCGCTCGGTCTGCCCGTCCGTCTGCGGATGGTCCGCAGTCGACATCGAAAGTTGACTCCCAAGAAGTGTAAACACTTCTTGCCAAAGGTGCGCAGTGAAGCGCGGGTCTCGATCCGACACAATGTCGATCGGCATGCCATGGTGTTTAAACACCATGTCGACGAACAGACCTGCAGTCCGCTTCGCAGTCACTTCAGCGGGTACCGCAGCAAGATGTACCATCTTGCTGAAGCGGTCACCAAAGACCACAACGCCCGTGTTCCCCTGACTGTCCGGGGGAAGACCGAACACGAAGTCCAAAGACATGGACTGCCAACACTCTCGTGGAGTTGGTAGTGACTGCAAGGGAGCCTGCGCGAAAGGCGCAGGCTTCACACGTTGACAAACCTCGCAAGCACGGACGTACTTGCGCATCCATTTGTACTGGTGGGCCCAGTAGAAGTCTCGCGTGAGAAGAAGGTATGTCTTCTCACGGCCCGGATGCCCCGCAGTCGGTGCATCGGGATACTCGTACATGATCCTGAGTCGCAGGTCATGGTCATTGGGCACGACAACGCGGTCCGCGTTGTCGTCGACTGCACTGTAGAGTAATAACCCGTCGTGCACCCGGTAACGGTGTGCACGAGCACGAAGATGCTTCGGCAGCTACTGACAAGCTTTTCAGAAGGCGCTAAGCCGTAGGCCAGCAAGAGCTTCGCGTCCGCGTCGTGCGCGTATGCGACCTTCGCGTCGTCCAACAGTGACGACGTTGGGGTGCTCGATCGCATGGCGTCAATGGCATTGACGTCGGCATCAGTCGTGGCGTAGTCCGGTCGACGCGAGAGCGCGTCAGCCACAACATTGAGTCTTCCGGGTTTGTACTCAACCCGGAAGTTATACTCTGCGAAGAATGAGAGCCATCTCGCCATCCGTTGCGAGATGTGCGGCGACTTCACAGCCGTCCGCAGCGACGCGTGGTCTGTGTAGACCACGAACGGTTTGCTTCTGAGTAGATACCCTCGGAACTTCGCGAGTGCGTACTTCATGGCAAGGAGCTCCTTGTCATGTACCGGGTAGTTGCGCTCAGCTGGCTTCAGCTGGCGCGATTGGTAGTAGACGACACGATCACGACCCTCGTGATCGTGCTGCATCAACGCACATCCGATTGCGAGTCGGATGCGTCACACACAATGTGGAACGGGCGATCTTGGTCGGCCACCGCTAAGATCAGCGCCTCAGTCAAGCCCTGCTTGACTGCATCGAAGGCCTGCTGACTCTCAGCAGTCCAAATCCACTTGACGTCCTTCTTCAGGAGCTGTGACAGCGGCCGTATCATGCCCGCGTAGTCCTTCACGTACGTGCACAAGTACGTGGCCAAGCCAAGGAACTGCCGCAGTTCCTTGACATTCGACGGCGTCGGCCACTCATTGATCACTCTGACCTTCTCAGGGTCAGGGCGGACACCGTTCTTCCCAACGAGACACCCGAGCACGGGTATCTCACTCGCCCCGAAGATGCATTTCTTCAGGTTCGCATAGAGCTTGTGCTTGCGCATGAGCGCAAGCAGCTTGCGGAGATGCACCTTGTGCATCTCAACGTCGCTCATCCCGTCCGCAGCTCGGCTGTGGACGAACACATCGTCGAAGTAGCTCGATGCGAAGTCGCGCACCGAGCGCAACAAGTGGCACCTGTTGAAAGTCGCAGGGGCGTTCTTCAGACCCTGTGGCATCACTAGCCACTCCCAGAGCATGCCGCTCGGCGTGCTCACAGCCGTGCGAGGGATATCGCTCTCACACATGAGGATCTGATAGAATCCATCGCGCAGATCAAGAGCACTGTAGATAGTGCTCCTGGCCATCCGAATCGATGATGACATCTTTTTGCGGTATCGGTGTCTGCGCCGGTATCGTCGCATCGTTCAGCTTGTTGTACGCATGAACGCTGCGCCAACCGCCCTGTGGCTTCTTGACACAGAACGTAGGAGCACTGTGCGGGGATTTCGATTCCCGCACTTGTCCAGCTTTGCGACGACTCTCAAAGAAGTCGTCGATCGCCTTGACCTGCTCTCGCGGCAGTGGCCACTGCCGCGTGACACAGTACTTCGTCCCCGCCACGAGATCAATCTCGTGCTGGATGCCCTTGTCCTGCGGAAGCTCCGCAGGGATCTCTTCGGGAAGTATGTCCGCGTACTCCCGTAAGATCTCGTAGTAGGGACTCGTTTTCAACGAGTCCCAGCTCTGCTCTTCAAAGCGGTCCTTCTTCGTCTTCGCACTGAGACTGTCCTCGCTCTCAGTGGTGGTCTTCATGAAGAACTGCCTCAGTTCTTCATTCTCGCTCTTCGTTCTCTCGGCGTCCGAGACAATGCATATTTGCTCGATGCGTCCATCGTGCAAGTCACGCGCGAAGCGCTTCCAGCTCATGACTGGAAGCGAAGTCAACTCCGACGCTTGCGTCGGAGGGTTAGCGAGAGTCATCTCCCTGTACCGGGACCCGGCGCAGGTACGCGTCAAGACGTTCAACGTCTCGACGTCCGGCTTCTCAGCCCCCGTCTGCCCGGCAGACATTTCTTGTAGCGTCTCGGCTCCAGTCCGAGACTTGCGCAGCGACCTTCGCATGCGCTGTCTTCTTGTTTTGCGGAGCCCGGCTCCGCTTGGTTCTTGACCTCGTCCAGGCCCAGCCGTGGACGGGTGTTCTTCTTGTATTCCGCCGGCGGGTTCATCACGCGGGCGAGCGACTTCAAGCCCGGCTTGGTCGCCCGGCGCTTCGTCGTGCAGCCCGGCTGCACAACACCATGCAAGTTTTTCCGGTGCGGGACGTTTGCAACCGTCCGCACCTCCTGCAGCGTCGGCTCCCGGAGCCGACACGCCATCTTCACCTCGACGCCTGTTATTGGTGGAGCCCTCCATTACGGAGGGTGCGTCGGCTCCCCGAGCCGACGAATCAAGTTCACCCAATCCATCGACTCCCGGAGTCGACGGCGTTTCGTCACTTTAGCTCTTATTATTGGTAAAAATCGATCCAATCAGATTCGCGTCAGCCTCCACGGCTGAGGCGTGTGACTCGCCTGCGTCATCCGTGCCCCTAGAGGCCGGAGACTCTTCCTTATTCGCTGTAAAGCGGGTGTCGACCTCCGAGGTCAACACATTTCCTTCATTAGCTGTCGGCGGCAACGCCGACGCCAGCTGCTCTTGCGCGTGTGCTCGCGCGCGCCCAGGGCGCTCCGGGACAGCGGCGTTAGGCGCTGGCTCGAGTGGGAAGTCGCGCGCACCTGTCGGTGCGTGCGTAGCGGCAACAGGGCCATCGCTCACTGTTCAGCTGTCGCGACCGAAGCGCACGAGAGTGTGCTTCTCCCAATCGATGACCGGATCATGTCGTGCAAGCCACGGCATGCCCAATACAATGTCAAACTTATCGTCCAGATCCAGGACGATAAAGGTCTCGATAAACTCTTGATCTTCATACGTGAAGCGCACGCGTACCATGCGCTTCTCGGTCTTCACGACGGCACCCGTTGCCAGTCGTACTTCCAACATACTTCGAGGTATCTTTAAATCCTCGAAGTCAAGCCTTGATAGACTTCGCAGTCGAACAAAGTTCTTCGACGCGCCAGAATCTACCAAAGCACGGAGAGAGCTGCTTGCTCTCATCGAGTTCACATTCAGGATGACAAGGTCAGGCTTGTCATCTTGGTTCTTGCAGTGAGAATGAACCTCACTGGTGGCTGCAGTCCTCAGTGTCGCGTGTCCAAGGTCGACACGCGGAACTGCATTACCAGTAGGGCGCCCCGCGCCTACTGGATTCCAGCATTTTTTTTGTTTGTCCGCGACGATGTCCGGCATCGCCGCGTCGACCACCATCTCGGTGCACGGGTGCCGTGCACTCTCGGGCATAGTGACCGATCCTTCCGCAACGGAAGCATCGTACATTACTTCCTTGTTGCTGTTGATAACCAACAGCCGTTGCATTCGAGAGGTCCATTGGTTCCGGACCTCCCGCTATCGCGACCGGAGGCGGTTGGAGCCTCGGCGCATTCGCTTGCAGTTTAGCCTGCCTCAGACTAAACTCCTCTTGCATTGCAAGAGTAATCGCAGCTTCGAGAGTACCTGGGTACTCACGGAAGAGATAGGTCTTTACAGGCCCATCTCTCAGACCCTTCATGAACGTGACGACCTTGGTCGCCTCGTCTATCGGGTTGGTCACAATGTTCGAGACCAAGTACCGTGCTCTCTGCGCGTAAGCATGGACATCATGCTTACCCTGCTGTAGGTCGAGGAACTCTGCCCTCGACCGAAACGCATTTTGCGGGGGCTCAAACACTTGCCTGAGCTCCTCCTTGAAACCCTCGTACGTGCTGAAGCACGTAGGATCAGAGAGTCGGCGTCCATACGCCCAACTTCTCGCTCGTCCGCCAAGGCATGACATGGCGAACGCAACCTTGGACAACGGGTCGACGATACGTCGAGCCGCGATGGCAGTGTCGAGTTCGACAAGCCAACGGAGGAGAGGCTTGCCCTCTCTTCCGACATAGTTGCTCACGTTTAGCTTCAACGATTGTCCACGCGGTGGCGTCTCCGACGCTACCGTGATAGAGGAAGCAGCATCACGCTGCTCCTTCATGATGAATCCCAGAGGAACACCGTGTTGCTCCGTCGGCGATAGCGTGCGCAGCATTGCAGCTACAGCCGCTTCTCAAATGACTGTTGACAGTCTTTGGAGTGCCTCCCACTCTGGGTCCGACAGGTGGAGGCAGTCAGCGCGTGCAACATGAGTTGCAGGCGAAGTGGAGCTTTCCATGGGCACCTCCGCGCTCATGAAAAGGTTCTCGGCTCCTCGTTCGTACAGCTCCGTACGAACGTTCAGGTAGTCGGTCGTTGGACGGACTACAAAGTGCTACCAGGTGTAATGGACCTACTTTGGCTCACTACTTTAGCTTACACGTGTGCGCGTGTATGTGAGGAAGCGTAGCTTAGTTTAAATTAGAGTTAATTATACTCGGGCCTCCGAGTATAGATTAATCTAAATAAACGATCCAAATAATGTTTTTGGGTTAAAATGAGAACTGCTATTTTTGTTTTATGTTTCTGACTTCCTCTAAATGTAATATTCTAAACTAGGAATCTGCCAACGGCTGGTTGGCAGGATTCTGCTAACATGCAAGTCACTCATTGACTAAAAGATGCTGCTTTCAGCCAATAGGAATCCTAAATGTGTATGGACCACCCGTCGTGGTGGTCGTAAATGTATGTAGCCATTGGTGTACCTTACACCAAGGTCGAGGAAGTGTTCAAACCTCTAACAGACATCGCATCTGTTAGAGTAACAAGTGACTGTAGCCCCTTGTGCGTGTAACCCCGTTACAGTGCCTCATGCGCACTGTCTTCCACGCCTCCCTCGAGTACACGGGACTGCAAGCCCGGAGACTCGCTTCCAACCGAAGCCATCACTGTGCTCTCCATTTCGCCACTAACAGCAGTCTCATCCGCTCCAGTGTTTGCGTCTCGACCAGCTGCAGGCACATGCTCAAAGTGCAGCGATTCCATATCTGCATCTTCGACCAGCTCGTAACGATCTCGGTAAACAACATCTTCCGCAACTCGCAAATCCGCAACAAATTTGGCTGTATGCTCTAAAGGGAAGTATACTTTACACCCCCACAACATCCTCCGCATAGCCGAGCAGGAACCCGACTTTAGCGTTGTCACTGAACTTGCGCCGCCCAGGAGTAACGGGAATATGGACGTGAGCGAGCGCCCCAAATTTGCGGATGTGGTGGACGTCTGGCTTGACTCCAAACATCTTTTCGTACGGAACACCACCGTGCCCCTTGTTGAACACTCGGTTTTTCAGGTAGACAGTATTTCTCAGAGCCTCGGGCCACAAGCTCGTCGGAAACCCAGAGTCCAGCATCATCGCCTTCATCATCCCAACGAGTGACTGATGGGTTCGCTCACACAAATTTAGTTGGGAGCTCTTGGGTCCGACACGTATGTGCTCGATGCCATGAGCGCGGTACCATTTCTTCATGGCGGAGTTCATAAACTCACCGCCTTTGTCTGTCCAGACCTGGCGAACTCTGTACTTCACACGCTCCGCACCATCCTTGCTCCTCCCGGCTTGACGCTCAGCCCACAAGATGTACTCCTTAATATGCTGGTTGATGACAGTGCTCGACTTGCTGTTCAACATGTGCACGGTCACGAACCGGGAGTAGCCATCCATAATCACCAGCACCGCCTCAAAGCGAGTGCCATTCCCCTGACTTGGGATTAGCAAGTCCACATACACTGCCTGATTAGGCGCTCTCAGCCCACGGTTCAGCTTCTTGGCGTGTGGTGTCTTCTTCTGCTTCCCTAAATGACATGCGTCACAAGGATCTTGTTGCTCGCGCCTCGTCAACATCAGTCCTTTCACCAGACCCTTGTCCGCCATGGTCTTTAAGTACTGTGGGCAGATGTGTCCAAGTCCCTCGTGCCAGAGCGCAAGTGAAGCAACCCCATCAATCGCAGTAAAGTTACACATTGTTCTGTCTCAAGGCAGCTCTAGCCCCTCATTCCCAGGATGGGACACAAAGAATCCCCACGTTGCCTCGTACGGCGAAGCCACGATAACAGTCCGACCTTCATACTTGATGCGGAAATATAGTGTATCATGCTCATAGTCAAAGTCGAATCCTTGCTCCGCGGCAAGTCCAGGTGAAAAGAGTCCGTGCTCAGCACCGGGAACGTAAACGACATCATTCAGGTAAACTACTCCACGTTCACCATCCACTTCAGACATCAAAGTTACAGTTCCTACTCCTGAAATCCGCGATACAAGAGCAGGTGCCAGCTCTGTGACTGACTGGTATCCTCCGTAAAGGCTACGAAGTTCAACAGGTTTCCTGTGACGTGCGCATTTTTTTGCCGCAGTGTCGAAGAACCATCATCCATTGGAGTCTCCAACTGCATCGTCAGCTTCAGCACTGTTCGCTTCCTGAGCATCTACATCACCAGGACTCTCGGGTTCTGGATCCCGTATGTCCACCTCGACCCCAGCGTCAAGTATCATCTGGTCCAGCGCGGCCATCTCCACGCTAGAGCCACCGTTGTTACTATCTGGGCTCGGAGATTCGCGGACCTCCTGTCGAATAGTCACATTTCCTCGTGGCTTACGCTTCTGCTCAGTTGCATTAGCGCCATCACCACTTGACCTGTCAGTCCTATCTGGGCAAGCAGCTCTGAGATGTGCAGTACTCCCACAGATGAAGCACTTCTTCAATTTCTTCTTCTTGGAGTCGCTGTTTTTCTCCTCATGCTGATTATCAGCTCTGCTCTTCGTCCCATTCACTCCACTAGCCCCACCATTACTCCCTACACGAGGTCCTCCACGCTGGCCCTTGCCACGGAACTCGACTTGGCGGGCAGCGGCAGCACGAATCAACTCGCGGACCTTGGTAGAGTAGTATCTGCACTGTAGCGAATTGACGACTTCAGGCTCTCGAACTCTGCTTGGGCCGGCAAGCTCTCCAGCATCATCTCAACCATGTCAATATCATCAACTGCATACTGCAATGTCTGCAACTCAGTCCGGATATTGAACATCTTGCTCAAGTGCAGGTTCATATTTCCACCCGGCGAAAACTCCACAGTCCAGAGTTCATCACGAAGGCGACGAATAGTGTGAGCCTTAACAGTTTTATTCAGCTTGTTCTCAAACAGGTCACATAAGGCCTCCCACATCTCCGTGCCTGTCATCTTGTCCCTAATCTGGTGCAAGATCTCCGACGGCACCGACATCCCAATCAAGCGCATGATCTTGGTCTGTTTCTTGTCGAACTTCTCCTCAGTCTCCACATCCGACAGCGTCTCCTTGGTGATCGTCCCATCGACAATCTCCATGAGCTCCGCCTCACGAAACACCATCTGCATCGCAAACTTGTATGCCTGCCAGTCCTTGCCCTTCCAGTTCTTGGGTACACCCTCCGACGTGAACTTCAGCTGGTCCGCCATCCTGGATCGCTTCCTGTGCAGTAGCAAGTCCGCTGGTTTGGGCTCAGAACCCTGTTGGACGTTGTACCAGATCCGACGGCCGAACGCTCTTTACGAAAGAAGGCAAAAGGAAAGGTAAATAGATTAGCGGTGGAGCTGCTGCCAGCTCCTACGGGCCTTTGCCCCTTTCTCATACAGGGACCTGGTTCTCTGAGAACTCCTACTGCTGCATGTCTTACCACCAGTCCAGGTCCCAGGCTCATCCTTCAACTTGCTGCAGTTGAAGCTGGCCTGCAATATGCATTCCAACAAATAATGATGCTGTCGTTGAGGATTCCTTCGCTGTCCATTCGGTCCATGAACTTACCCAGCTCCATGTCGGTGAAGTAGCGCATTTCCAGATAATTTTTAATGAGATCTGCGTACTCCTTACCGTCATAGAGCGATGAAAAATCGGGTTTCTCCGACTCAGCGTACTTGTACCATATTGGACGTTCTTGGAACGGAATGTGGCTGGAAATGGTGTAGTGGGTCAGGAAAAGTGGTTTTTTGCTCTCTCCTTGAGCTACTCGGTCCCGCTGCTCCTTCGTTTTATTAACCAGAAGATCCTCGAGAATCTGGAAACTGAGATCGTCGTGCACGCCCCAGTAAAGACCTCACTGCTGCTCGCCATACCAGTCATCGGAGGAAATATTCAGGTCGCTCTCAGCGATTTTCATCATCTCGTCTCGACTCCAGACCGTATCGAATCCGTGAGCTGGGAGGAACGAGTTCCAGTCGTCATACTCCGTCTGGCATCCAGTCGTGAAGAAAGATTCGTACCCCTTAGCCTTGAACAACTGGGGCAGACCCGCGAGTTCAACGTCTTTCTTGCCTCCAGTCATGCCAGAATCCTCCACATCATCGTACGGCAGCTGTGCGAACTGGAGGCTCTCGACTGAGCGACTCGTTCTCCAGCTTGACCAATAGTTCGTGAAGGCGACGCCGCGCTTGGCCCACTTGTCGTGATGGTAATGTTCGTACCGTTGAATAGGTTGGACGGATCTTCCTCTCCGACAAGGTAATGGGAATCGTGGAATCGGAAAACTCGACCACGATAAGCAGTACGTTAGGAGGGTCGTCGTCACTGACGTTGATGTTGAAGGCGAGATCTCCGTGGAAGCCGGTCGTCCGTCGGTAAAGAGAATCGTCTGCAAACAGTGTGTAGTTTTCCGTTGCTGAGTGGATGAAAGTCTCGACCCACGATGCATCTCCGTCCCTATGGACGTAACTCTGAGAGGTATCGCCTAGCACGTGAGCGAACATCTCGTTTAACGTCGCATTTAGAGCAGCGTACGCTATTAAAGCTGGAGACGCGCTGCTCACGGCTACTATAATGGCCGGCAGGACGATTAGGATGACTATAACCACGGATATTTTGAATCCACGCAGGTAGAGCCGAGCTGCCCTGTCTTGGTGTGTAACTGCGTCTTCAGCCACGAAATCGCAGGCGCGTAGGTTGTCGGGTGTGTAGTTTCTGCTCGTGCTGTCAAGTTCCAGCACAACCTCGACCTCATCAATGTCATTATCGCCATCAGAGCTGGCTTTGGTCGACATGGCTCTGAGTCTCCTGGCTTTTTGAGATTGTGAGGTCACGACGGTAGTGATACAGTGAACCGGATTCCACTGCATGAGCTTGGCCCAAGGTGACAACGTGCGAACCGCAGCGAAGGCAATGCCTACGATACTCGTGATCACCACAACGACGTAAATTTGCTGCATCTCACCGCCCCTCAGGCGCCAATTTTCTCGTTTAAGCGCGCCAACTGGAAGGTAAAGCGCGCTTTCCGTAGACGCACCAAGAGTGAGCAGGAAAAGTATCCACGATAGGAGGGAAACGACAAGTAAAGATCCAATCGTTTTGATTTTCATCGTAGTGCTCGTCGACTCAGACGCATCAACGTACTCGACGACTGTCCTCAAATACTTTTCCTGCATGGCGTCAACAAGCCACAGCGCGAAAGCGAGATACGTCGCACAGACGAAATCTTCCATGAAGCCGAGGCTTAGTACTGCAATCTTCACCCCAAAACCGTCGTCCTCCTCGTTCCCATACATCGCAATGAGATCCGCAAGCGCCACAACCCGAAAAATGAAGCAAAAGAGCAGTACCACGACGTAGATAAACGCCCATCCAAGCCACGGTCGAGTCCACAAACGACAGTTGATCCAGCGAGTGTAACAGCGCCGGCGTTGGGCAGAATTTGCGTCTGACAAAGCTCGGCTGTCCTCGAGAACCACCACGTCTGTCGTCATCGCTAGAGCTCTTGTCTAGTCGGGCGGCGATTAATCAGTGCCTCACTCGTCCTGGTGACCCCGCGGCCCGAAGCCAGTGTGTTCCGACCCAGTGCGTTGCGTTTAGCCACTGGTCGAATACTTTCTGGTCATTCGAGGCACTCACACGCGCGCGCACGTCCGACAATAGTCTCATTGGACGGCGGCACGGCCGCGATAGCTGCAAGTGATCTCTCAACATGCCAGCAGTGCTGGCCTGCAGCATTTGTAGCAGCAAATTCATGGCAAGTTTTGGTCACCGCGAGCTCCAATCCTGCTGGGCTCCGCTGCGCACGTGTCAACCTAACGGGGATCGCAACGCCAGCAAGGCCCTAAACTCGGCTGCAAGACTTCAACTTCGTGTCGCCGGACCGCTCTCTCCAAACGGTAAAAGCCCGACGCCGCACTCAGTTAGCTAACCTGAAACTTCAACCGACCTGCACTTTTGGCGTGAGCCACACTCGCCTCGGTTACCACAATCTAACAGCAAAAAATAATAAAACGAGGACGGTTCTCGTCGCCAGTAACCGCAGTACTTAAGTACGTGTAAGCTATCGCTGGAAGTGTGCAATGGTGGACCTTGGGAACTCTCGACGCCGCAACAAGAGCGAAGTCAACCCTTGATTGGGAGCAGATGTGACCAGAAAGTAGCTGACTTGGTCTGCTGCGTCGCCGCGAAAAGTCCGGCGTCCTTCCTCAGGACCTGGTTCCCCCGACAGATGCCCGGGGCGCAGGTGACTCAAGTCGCACAGCTCGATTGCCGGCGTCATGCTCACAACCTCAACAGCAACTATAACAACCTCAAATACTGATACTACTAACATGGCGGTGGCCGTGCTGGAGGACCCCTCGTCCACTCCCTCCGTCGCGGATACCGAGAGGCCTCGAGCTCGACCTTTCGCGTTGATGATCCAGGTGGTGCAGCACGCGGCGCTCTGGGAGCGTCCGTGGCTCGGCTGGGTCTTCGTCTACGCCGTCGTGCTGCTCTTCTTCTTCGTGTACCGCTGCATCGGCCTCAGGCCGCTCATCCTCATGTACGGCACCAATGCGGACTGCACTGCCGGTGTCGAGGCTGGGGCCTTGGCGTTGGGCTTCCTGGAAGATCTCGTCTGCGCCACGTACTTCGCCTGCGCGCTGTGGGCGTTCGACAGCGTCAAGCGCCTGGTCGGTGACCGCTTCGGCTGTACAAGTGGCGGCTTCGTGGACGTCTCGGAGAAGCGCAAGCGGTTGGTGCTGCGCATCTGTGGCGGCTTCTGGACGTTCCTGGTCTCGTGGCTTTTATTCGTGGCCATGATGGCGCCGTTCGTGGCGGATCTGCTCATTGTGCGGCTCAGGGACATGCGCTTCACGTTCGAGCTCGTGGCCATGGCCATCCACGAGTCCAGCAACGCCAGCTCGGCGTCCATCTCGCAGTCGGAGATCAACGAGGCGTACGTCAACATCGCCGGGCTCGTGGTGGTGGCCACGCTGTTCGCCATCGTGCGGACGTGGGCCGACTGGGCCGATCTGTCGCGCTGGAACCCCGCCTTTGCCTTGGTAGATCTGCTAGCGTCGCGTGGGGAGGCAACGGTGGATATTCACCCCAAGACCCCTCATGGTAGAGTGAAGGAGAACTCGGAGGAGGCGATACTCGAGGCTGGAGAGCCCACGTCCTACATGGTCACGACGTCGCCCTGCGGTGATGCAGCTACGGACAAGTCCGCGGCTTCAGCGTCGGGACTGTCAAAGCTGATGGTCTTCCGCCTCTGCGCGTTGGTCGTAATGCTGGTGCTCGGCCTCATTGTGCTGCCGGTCATCGTACTCGCCATCAGCCGCGCGTGCTCCTCTCTCGTGGCCTATTCGGGACTGAACGCGACGCTGAACGAGCTGTTTATCCGCGGGTTCGACGTGACGGCGCAAGGCTTCACCCCTTCAGTCGCGGACGGTAGTATCGAGCGCGCGGGGATCTACATCCACTCGGCCACCGAGAAGTACACGCTCGTCAAGGACGACTCGCTCTACCGACGGACGTTGGGCTTCCAGGGAGACCTGGCGTTTGACGTGAACGTATCGGCCGACAACCCGCCCAACGTCATCCTCATCGTGGTAGAATCCTTCCGCTTCCACGACTCGCACTACCTGGTAGGGGACGAAGACCCGTCCAACCTGTTCAAAGGCACCAACATCACGGTCACGCCCAACTTCGATCGATGGGCGAAGCGAGGCGTGGCCTTCAGCAACATGTGGTCAAGTTGGCGAACCAGTCGGTCTGTCGAGAGCTTGCTCTTCGCGCAGCTCCCGTACGACAGTGTAGCGGACTCAGGCATGACTGGAGGCAAGAAAGACGTCGAGCTGGCTGGTCTCCCTCAGCTCTTCAAGGCTAAAGGTTACGAGCCGTTCTTCACGACGGGCTGCAAGACCGACTACGACGACTGGGACAAGTTCCTGCCCTCTCATGGTTTTGATACCGTTTGGAGTCGAGACGAGATGATGGAGTTAGCTGAGGGATACCTCAACATCTCGTCAAGTGACTGGTACGGAGACGCCCACCGAGCGCTCGGTTGGGGCGTTCACGACGATTTAAGCTTTGAGATCCTCGGCAACTTGCTGATCAACAAGACCAAGGAGCAGAGCGACCGCGTGGCCCAGGGCGAAGCCAAGAAGCCGCTGTTCCTCAACCACTACACGATCTCCAGCCACACCCCGTTCCGAGAGCGACCCAAGTGGTACGCCGAAGCTGTGAAGCCCGACTTCTCGGCTTTATACGAAGGAGAAGAGTACGCGGATGTCGTCAAGGCGTACCTCGAGATGCGGTACTTCACCGACATGCAGCTCGGGAAGTTTTTGGACCGCATGTCGGACGAAGGGGTGCTCGACGACACGATTGTGGTCGTGGTTGGTGACCACGGCCAAGGCCCCGAAGACGGACTTGATGTGCCCGAAGCAAGGGAGTTATCCGCCACGCGAGTAGCTGGCACTATCATCGCTGAAGGACGACTGGGTGACTATGCGGGGCTGAAGATAGAGGACGCAGTGGAGCAGTATGATATCCTGAACACACTGGCGGACATCACCGGTGTACCGGCGGACGGGTTCCTCCAAGATGGCATTGGACGGTCCCTTAAGCGCAACGTCACCTTTGGCGAGCGTATTGTATACAGCAACAACCCGAGCAGGAAGATGTCGGTGGTGCGCGGCCACGAACGACTGCGATATGATCGGTACTCGAGCTCTGTGCTGCTGCACAACGCAAATACGGATCACGATATGAAGACGGACCAATTCCCAGCCCTCGGCGCTAAGGACAAGGCCGAATGGAGGACCTACCGCGACAATGGACGACGCATCAACGCGTACTACACCAAGCGCTGGGACAAGAAGTGTCTGCTCGCTGCAGAATGTTGAGGGGCTGGAAGAATCCCCTACCTATGTTTATGATTATTTTTGCCGGCTTCGTACGTAGATCTCGAAAGTGATCTATCTATTGAATACTTACCTACTGTTTTCCAATGATGCATACAGGCATTGGGAGGAAATGTTTTTCATTTTGGTTATGGTTCAAAGTCATGAGGTTCCTTGCTTGAGGAGCAAGGTGCCGAGTGGCAACCCCAAGGGATGGAGGGCGGGTCGAAAAAGTGATCAAATGCCGAGGGCCGCCGAATGGCCCTCCTCTGTCGTCCGGGCCGAGTTCCGATGCCATCTTTCTCCATCGAAGAGTGAGCTTATAAGCCCGGGCTTCTGTTCGCTGTCACCGCGAACCAAATATGCCAAGGGGTCGCCTGCACACGCCAACCGCCCTCGACGTCTATGCCTGAAGTACGAATGTTGGTAGGCGTCCTGAATTTGTTGGCGCTTGAAATGCCTTCTGCATCAGGAAAACCCGTTTATCGCCCATCGCCAGCTCCGCTTGTCCTCTTCGATAAACATGCATTTCCGGTCAATCATAATAATATGAGCAAGCGCTTTTTTATCTGAAGTCTATTTTGCAAGCATTACGCCTTCGTTTCAACTTGTCAGCGCTGCAGACTTCATTCATTCATTCATTCATTCAGCCTTTACCTAGAAATACTCGTTCGTTTCACTTGATCTCAACGCAAACCAAAACGTTTTAGGTTGTCGCAGTCGCATGAGGGAGGGATCATGCCTCCTGAGTAATCCCATCGCTTTCGGATGGAATGAGCTCCAACGCCACTGGGACCGGGACTGGCGAAACTGAGTTTACCGGCGAAACCACCGGCGCGTTGGTTATGCGTTTCTCTGCTTTCGTGCTAGCAAGCCGTCGATGTGGCGTGGAGCACTCCCCAACCTACTGGCCCTCTCTCACGGCCAGCGGTGTATCGACCTCGATGGTCCGTCGGGATTCCGTCGACAAGGGGCAGCGCTACGGCTTCCCCACTGCAGTGTCTGGGGATGCAGTCGACGACTACCCGGTGAAGAAGGACCCTTCAGAGGCCCCAGCGATCGTGCGATGGCTCAAGCCGGACGCTTTGATGCAGAGGGTCGGTCAATATGGACACCCGTGGATCGGGTGGGCCTTCGTCTACGGCATAGTGCTTCTGGTGTTCTTCATCTACCGCTGCACGGCTCTCAAGGCGCTGTTCGCCATGTACGCCAGCGTCAAGGACGGTACGCCTAGCATCGTACTAGGAGCGTTGACGCTCGGACTCTTGGAAGATTTCGTGTGCGCGACGTACTTCGCCTGTGCGCTGTGGCTATTCGACTCGCTCAAGGCCGCCACCGTTAGATGCTTCCCTCAACTCAAGCGTCCAGGGATCGCACAGTTTATCAGTAAAGCCGTGACGTTCTTGGTGTCGTGGCTGCTCTTCCTGGCCATGACGGTCCCCTTCGTGGCCGACGTGATCATCGTGCGGCTGCGGGACATGCGCTTCACGTTCGACATCGTCACGATGGCCATCGACGAGAAGGACAACGCCACGTCCTTCGAGGTCTCCAACGACGAAGTCGTGGACGCGGTGCTCAACGCTGTGGCGCTGGTCGTTGTGGCCACGTTCTTCGCTGTTGTGCGTACTTGGGCTCCGTGGGCGGATCTCTCTAACTGGAACCCGACGCAACTATTCCCCCAAGCGCCTTATCGTCTCTGCTCTCGAAGCGCAGCAAGGGTCAAGCACAAACACAGACCCACCACCAAGGTGGACCAGGAAGACTTCGAGGACAGCCAGGACTCCAGCAGCCCCACGGAGGACTCGGAGTTAGACCCGACCAACAATGTCCTATCGAGTCGCGCAAACGCGAGTAAAGCTCGAGATGGAGACGACCAAGACACAGAGCGTGACGCTGCCAACACCGCGCGATACGTCAAGATCCAGGTACGCGAACCTGCCCAAAGCCCCGAGCTGAGGAAGCTCACCGCTGCTGACGCTGATGACGACGGCGACAATTCAGCGGGATCCGACGCTACGGACCAGTATCGTCAGTACTTAAAGCGAGGCATCATTACTCTCGTTGGGTTGGTGTTCTTCCCCATGGTCGTGGTGGCCATAAGTCAAGGCAGCACGCCTCTCATCGCGTACTCAGCTCTCAACACGACGCTCAACGAGCTGTTCAAGCACGCGTTGCAGCCCCCCGTGCGTCAGGTCACTCCTGAAGCTGAAGACTCCAGTCTCCCCTGGGTTGAGGCGTTCATCGACTACAAGACGGAGGAGCACACGTTGTTCGGCTACGAGACGCTATACCGACGTACTACGGGGTTTAAGGGGGACCTCGCGTTCGACGTCAACGTCTCAGACGACAACCCGCCCAACGTCTTGGTCATCGTGGTCGAAGCGTTCCGGTACCACGACTCGCACTACCTCGTCGGTAAAGAAGACCCGTCCAACCTGTTCAAGGGGAGCAACATCACGATCACCCCCAACTTCGACAAGTGGGCGAAGCGGAACATCGCTCTACGCAATTTCTGGTCCAGTTGGAGAACGAGTCGATCGGTGGAGAGCCTCCAGTTCGCTCAGCTGCCGTACGACAGTGTGACCAAGTCGGGCATGACTGGAGGAAGAAGCGGCACGAAACTCGCTGGTCTGCCGCAGCTTTTCACGGCCAAGGGCTACGAGACTTTCTTCACCACGGGCTGCCTTACTGGCTATGACGGATGGGATGGCTTCCTCCCCTCGCACGGGTTCGACACCGTCTGGAGTCGGGACGAGATGATGAAGATCGCTGAGAAGGACTTGGGCATCAAACACGGCGACTGGGACGGAGCTGAGCACCGCGGACTCAATTGGGGAGTGCATGACGATCTGAGCTTCCAGATTCTAGGCGATCTTCTGATCAACAAGACGAAGGAGCAGCAAGACCGCGTAGCTAGGGGGCAGCCCAAGAAGCCGCTCTACTTGAACCACTACACCATCTCCAGTCACGTCGACTACAAGCAGCGCCCGAAATGGTACGATGAAGCTGAGAAACCAGACTTTTCCGTCATGTATGAAGGAGAGGAGTACGTCGACAACATCAAGAACTACCTCGAGATGCGCTACTTCGCCGACGTCGAAATGGGCAAGTTCCTCGACCGCATGGCTCAAGAGGGCATCCTGAACGACACCATCATCGTCATCTCGGGGGACCACGGCCAGGGCCCCGAGTTCGGCAACGACGTGCCGGAAGACCGCGATGTGTCGGCCACGCGCGTGGCTGGAGCCATCATCGCTGAGGGGCGACTGGGGAATGCGTCGGGACTGGTGATCGACGACGCCACGGAGCAGTACGACATCCTGAATACGCTGGCGGATATCACGGGGGTGCCTGAGGGAGGATTCGAGCAGGACGGCGTGGGTCGGTCCCTCAAGCGGAAGACGAAGTTCGGGGAGAGGACCGTGTACAGTAACAACCCAACGAGGAAGATGTCGGTGGTGCGCGGCCACTTGCGTCTGCGCTATGATAAGGCAATGGACTCGATGTTGCTGCACAACGCGGATACGGATCATGACATGAAGAATAACTTGCTGCCGACTCTGACCAAGGAGGAGAAGGACGAGTGGATCGCGTGGCGCGATGCTGGTCGGCGGATCAATTCGTACTACACGAAGCGGTGGGAAGGGAGCTGCCTGCTCGCGGCGGAGTGCTAGGTCCAACACTATAAGTAGTAGAAAACTAAATGCTTGAAAGTAGAGAAGTTGCTCCGAACGAGATGTTCGTGCCTTGGACAGAGTAACTGCGGTTTCAATAGTCCCCGCGCTAGTACTGTCGTGCCTCTGGTTGCGTCTTGTTGAGGTCGACGCATCTATCCACAGCCCAAATGCGCTGGGAAGCTGCTGTAGTGAGCACGCGACTAAGCTGAGTTTATTTTTCAGCTCGAAGAGATTTCAGAAAAGCTTACAAACAGCCGAACCTTGCTCGTATACATGCAGAAGCACATACCACTATCCACTGGGACTGGCGTAGGTTCCATGAGCGTAGAGTTGAGTGGGTTGAGGTTGAGGCCACGAAGCCGTTAGCTCGCGCTTCGGTAAGTGAAGTGAATGCGACTGCACTACGAAACAGCGAAAACTGGCGGCACAACTTCCCACTTGCATTCTATTTAGCGCCGTCGTCCACTCGATGCGACGGGCGCTACCGTAGCTTCCACCGGCTGCGGAAGCTCTCGGCTCACTTCACAACCCGCCGCGAACTACTTTGGCTCTCGCTTCATAGGACCCCCAGCCAGTGTACGAACAGCACAACGGCGAAGGCGGCCACAATGACGAAGAGTCCGGACATTCAAGGCAGATCGTCGAGCATTCGGCCGTGGCTCGGGTGGGCCTTCGTCTACGCGTTCGTGCTCTTCCTCTTCTTCGTCTACCGGTGCATGGCGCTCAAGCCGCTGGTGTTGATGTACGCCAGTGACAAGGACTACACGTCCAAGGTGGTGCTTGAAGCGCTGGGCCTGGGCTTCCTGGAAGACTTGGTCTGCGCGACGTACTTCGCCACCGCTCTCTGGTGCTTCGACAGCCTCAAGACGTTCGCGTCCAAGTGCTACGCTCGTGACAGCAACCTGGCAGGCAAATTCCTCACGTTCACCGTCTCGTGGCTGCTGTTCGTGGCCATGATGGCGCCGTTCGTGGCCGACCTGGTGCTCGTGCGGCTGCGCAGCATGCGCTTCACCTTCGACCTCGTGACCATGGCCATCGACGAGCGGGACCACGCCAAGGCCGTGGCCGTGTCCAGCTCGGAGGTCAGCGACGCCACGCTGAGCGTGACGGAGTTTCTGGTGGTCGCCACCTTCTTCGCCATTGTGCGGGCGTGGGCGGCGTGGGCCGATCTGTCGACGTGGAACCCGACGCACCTGGTGCTGCCGTCGGATGATTCGCTGCTGTACGTGGCGCTGAGCGCGGGTGGCAACAAGCCACTCTCACCCAGAAGCAGGAGCCCCAAGCGCGAAGGAGACTGTCGACAGTACTTCAAGCAGAGTCTCGTGGCCCTAGCGGGGCTTGTGCTCTTCCCCGTCATCGTGGTGGCCATCAGCACTGCCAGCTCGCCGCTGGTGGCGTATTCAGCGCTCAACACGACCTTGAACGAGCTCTTCACGCGCGGACTGGAGCCGACGCTGGACGTGACAGTGGCCGCCCCCATGGTCGTCGAGGACGTCGTGGAGGAGAGTGTCGAGACCGCAGCCAGCAGCTCACTCGACAACGCGCTGTCCGGAGACGCACACAACACGACGGAAACGCACGAAATCTCACAGAAGAACTCGACCGCCGACTCGACCGAGAGTGACCAAGAAGCTTCAACTGGTACCAAGCCAAGCAGCAGTGAAGATCGTACACCAGCCCCCACACCGGCACCAACACCAGCAGTTAAGCGAGTGACTCTGCCCTGGGTCGAGACGTTCATCGACTTCAAGACGGAGGAGCACACGCTACTCGGAGACAACACTCTGCGTCGCCGCACTACGGGGTTCAAAGGCGACCTCGCGTTCGACGTCAACGTGTCGGACGACAACCCGCCCAACGTCTTGGTCATCGTGGTCGAAGCGTTCCGGTACCACGACTCGCACTACCTCGTCGGTAAAGAAGACCCGTCCAACCTGTTCAAGGGGAGCAACATCACGATCACCCCCAACTTCGACAAGTGGGCGAAGCGGAACATCGCTCTACGCAATTTCTGGTCCAGTTGGAGAACGAGTCGGTCGGTGGAGAGTCTCATGTTCGCTCAGCTGCCGTACGACAGCGTGACCAAGTCGGGCATGACCGGAGGCCAACAATCCACCAAGCTGGCTGGCTTGCCGCAATTGTACTCGGCCAAGGGCTACGAGACCTTCTTCACGACTGGGTGTTTGACCGACTACGACGGATGGGACGACTTCCTGCCTACCCACGGGTTCGACACGGTCTGGAGTCGCAATGAGATGATGAAGATCGCGGAGAAGGAGCTGGGGATCACGCACGATCAGTGGAATGGCGACGAGCACCGCGGGCTCAATTGGGGAGTACACGACGACTTAAGCTTCCAGATCCTCGGCGACTTGATGGTGAAGAAGACCAAGGAGCAAGCGGAGCGAGTGGCAAGAGGGGAACGAAAGAAACCGCTGTTCCTCAACCACTACACCATTTCGAGCCATGTTGACTTCATACAACGTCCGAAATGGTACGCCGAGGCTGAGAAGCCAGACTTCTCCGCGCTCTACAAAGGCGAGGAGTACGCCGACAACATCAAGAACTACCTCGAGATGCGCTACTTCGCCGACGTCGAAATGGGCAAGTTCCTCGACCGCATGGCTCAAGAGGGCATCCTGAACGACACCATCATCGTCATCTCGGGGGACCACGGCCAGGGCCCCGAGTTCGGCAACGACGTGCCGGAAGACCGCGATGTGTCGGCCACGCGCGTGGCTGGAGCCATCATCGCTGAGGGGCGACTGGGGAATGCGTCGGGACTGGTGATCGACGACGCCACGGAGCAGTACGACATCCTGAATACGCTGGCGGATATCACGGGGGTGCCTGAGAGAGGTTTCGAGCAGGACGGCGTGGGTCGGTCGCTCAAGCGGAAGACGAAGTTCGGGGAGAGGACCGTGTACAGCAACAACCCAACGAGGAAGATGTCGGTGGTGCGCGGCCACCTGCGGCTGCGCTATGAGAGGATGACCGACTACGTTCTGCTGCACAACGCGGATACGGACCACGACATGAAGAACGACTTGCTGCCGGGACTGTCCGAGGCAGAGCGCGCCGAGTGGCTGCGCTGGCGCGACAAGGGCCGACTCATCAACTCCTACTACACCAAGCACTGGGAAACGAGGTGCCTGCTTGACGGAGATTGCGAGCAGTAACGCAGACCCAGTCAGCGTCGAACGAATGCGTCGTACGTAATGAGAGCTCAAAGTTTTCCGCCAATATCAAACTTACCGTCTCCTCTATACATGAACTACGTAGTAATAGGGAAATCCGTACAATGGCATTGTCAAACAAAACTCGAGACGGTAGTTCGATGTTCTCGTAGACGTGACTGAGATGCCCGAAGCTTTGGAACGCGGCAGGATGTTCAGCGACAACCGAAACGAAATCGAAAAGTGGCCAACAGCGACTACAGCCATGAGTTATGATCGCGTCAGCGACTACGACATGACCACGGCTTTGTTTCCTGAACACTCTCCGCTTGAAGAGCAAAAGGAGAGCGGAAGGCCTGGCGTGACTGCATGCAGATGCACGTATTACGGACGCGGTTTACCCGACGCGGTGGGATGCAGCTATCTGCTTGTAATTGTTGTTGTCTGCTAAACCAAAAATCGAGCGAGTTCATGCACCTAAAAGCCATCCAGGTCGTGCATTTGAATGGGACGAACGTTCTCTCTCCACAGAGCAACAGCCTCTGCCAAAAGATGTTCAATGGCGCCATCTACATTCTGCTCTAGCTGTCAGGGTTGCAGTCGCTGGCGTCTGTGACTCTTCGCTCTCCCTCTTGAGACGAGTGTACAGTTAGTGCAGTGGCCATTAGTGCTCTCGCATGGCCAAAGACCAAAGACACGTCTCACTGGCGGACCGGCCTCTTGACGTATCTGGGCCGTTATTACAACTCGATGGGTCCGAGTCTGAGCTGTAACTCCACGACCGGTGGGTGCAAGTTTGTGGTGCGTCAGCCACCGCGAGAAGCCCAGTCTCGAAGCAATCCGTGAGTAAACTCCCGTGCTTGCTGGCTTTGCTGGAACAACTTGGGCAAGTTCTTGCCCTTCCAGCCCTTCAAAGGTGGGGTTCCCCAAAACGAGCAAAATGATGACTCGGGTTCCGAAAACTCAGGCTCAAATCTGCTGTTCGCTGCGTTTGCTGTCCGCAGCCGCTGCGACGTTCAAACAGCAGGCTCGTCGTGTCGTGGCTAAGATGGCACGGAAAAGGCTCAAGTCAACTGGGTGCGCCCCAGCCGCCTGGCTCAAGATCCCGGGAGCTGCTACCTCACCATCGAAGAGATTTTTTTGCGTTCGCCTGTCCGCGAACCTTACGTGGCGATGGCACGACTGAGAGCACGACTCCACTCACTCTCCGATCGTCAGCGCCAGCAACACACCACCGTAGCCGGCTAGGTACCCAAGTCTCAGGGGTAGATTAGAATCTACCATGGTGCCCATGGAGAACGATGGCCCGGAGGCAGAGCCCATGCCTGTCCGCTCCAATGACGCTACGCTGGACAAGAAGCACCAAGCTCAAGAGGAGGAGGAGGAGGAAGATGACGGCCCCGAGGACCTCCCGACGTTCACCGAGTGGGTCGTGCTCAAGGTCAAGCAGACGTCCATCGCGCGTCGCCTGGCGCGTGACGACTGTCCGTACCGCGGCTGGGCCTTCGTCTACGGCTTCACGCTCGCGCTCTTCTTCGCGTTCCGGTGCAACACGCTCGGAGCGTTGATCTCCATGTACGGCACGGAAGCCGACGACACCTTCTGGGTCGTGCTGGGGGCGTTGGCGCTCGGGTTCCTCGAGGACTTCGTCTGCGTCACGTACTTCGCGTGCGTCCTGTGGGCGCTGGACAGCGTCACGCCGGCGCTCAAATGCTGCGGTCGGGGGCTCGTGGCTCGAATCGTTGGCAACGTCACGTCCTTCTCGCTGTCGTGGCTGCTGTTCGTGCTCGTGGTGACGCCCGTGATCGCCGACGGGCTCATCGTGCGGCTGCGCGACATGCGCTTCACCTTCGACATCGTGGTCATGGCCATCGACGAGAAGGACAACGCCAGCTCCTTCGAGGTGTCGGACAAGGAGATCAAGGACGCGGTCATCAACGTGCTAGTGCTCGTAGTCTCCGCTACGGTCTTCGCAGCTGTGCGGACGCGCGCGCCGTGGGCGGATCTGTCCACGTGGAACCCGACGCACATCGCGCTGCGCGCGAAATCCTCGCACGCGTACAACCCCATGAGCTTGAAGAGCAATGACTCCAGTACCAAGCGCAAAGACGCCAACGTCGAGCTCGCTCCGTTGGCAAAGGAGAAGGCAGATGTCTCGATTGACAATGGCTCCGGTACCCCCAAGTACGTGGCGGTGGACATCGGCGACGCTACCGAAAGCACGGAAGCGGATACGATGTCGCCCTCAGACGTGGAAAACGACGGTGTCGACCGTCTCTCAGCCGCCAAGAAGCCGATGGCAAAGGCGAAGGACAAGTGTCAGTACGTGAAGCAGTTCCTGGTGGCGCTCGTTGCTCTGGTCTTCCTCCCGCTCTTCGTGATCGCGCTCATCAACGCGGTGTCTCCTCTCGTTGCCTACTCGGCTTTGAACACGTCGTTGAACGAGGCTCTGGGCCACGCGTACCAGCCTGACGCGGAGGGCGGCGCCTCGGCGGTGGACGAAGCGGATGTGCCCTGGGTCGAGACGTACATCCACCACGCGACCGAGAAGCACGAGCTCTTTGGAAACGACACGCTGTACCGCAAGACGACGGGCTTCAAGGGCGAATTGGCGTTCGACGTCAAGGTGAGCAAGAAGGACCCACCGAACGTGCTGCTCATTGTGGTGGAGTCCTTCCGCTTCCACGACTCGCACTACCTCGTAGGAGAGGAGGACCCGTCCAACCTGTTCAAGGGCACCAACATCACTGTCACCCCCAACTTCGACAAGTGGGCCAAGAGGGGCATCGCCCTACGTAACTACTGGTCTAGCTGGCGTACGAGTCGATCCGTGGAGAGTTTGCTGTTCGCTCAACTGCCGTACGATCACGTGACCAAATCCGGTATGACGGGAGGCCAGAAGAACACCAAGCTCTCGGGCCTACCGCAGCTCTTCTCGGCCAAGGGCTACGAGACGTTCTTCACCACTGGCTGCAAGACATACTACGACAGTTGGAACGCCTTCCTGCCTGCTCACGGGTTCGACACGGTCTGGAGTCGCAACGAGATGATGAAGCTGGCGGAGAGCGACCTGGGCATCAAACCCGGCGACTGGAAGGGCCCGGAACACCGCGGTCTCAACTGGGGCGTGCACGACGACCTGAGCTTCCAGCTTCTGGGCGACCTGCTGGTCAACAAGACCAAGGAGCAGCAGGAGCGCGTGGCCAAGGGAGAGCCCAAGAAGCCGCTGTTCCTCAACCACTACACCATCTCGAGCCACGTCAACTACAAGCAGCGCCCGAAATGGTACGACGAGTCCGAGAAGCCCGACTTCTCGGCGCTCTACGAGGGCCAGAAGTACGCCGACAACATCAAGAACTACCTTGAGATCCGCTACTTCACCGACATGGAGTTCGGCAAGTTCATGGACCGCATGTCCGAGGCTGGGATCCTTGAGGATACGATCGTGGTGGTCTCAGGAGACCACGGACAGGGCCCGGAGTTTGGTAATGCCGTCCCGGAAGACCGCGACGTGTCTGCGACCCGTGTGGCTGGCGCTATCGTCGCTGAAGGACGACTGGGCAAGAATGTGGGCATGGTCATGGACGACGCAACAGAGCAGTACGACATCTTGAACACTCTGGCGGATATCACGGGGGTCCCTGAGGGCGGATTCGAGCAGGACGGCATAGGTCGCTCGCTCAAGCGCAAGATCAAGTTCGGCGAGCGCGTCGTGTACAGCAACAACCCGACGAGGAAGATGTCGGTGGTGCGGGGGCACGAGCGACTGCGTTACGACAGAGTGACGGACGTGGTGCTGCTGCACAACGCCGACACGGATCACGATATGAAGCACGATCTGCTGCCGAGTCTCACGGAGGAGGAGCGGGAGGACTGGCTCAACTGGCGCGCCGCAGGACGGCGAATCAACTCGTACTACACCAAGAGGTGGAAGGAGAAGTGTTTCCTTGCGGCAGACGCCTCAGAATGTACGTCCAACTAGATAGACCAGTCAATATAAACGCTGTTCCTCGAGCTGTAAGAGGGAATTTGAACTGTGATGTTTTTCACCTGAGGGGTAAACGTGACCGATCACGCCTTTCAACACGGGTTTGCTTCGGTACTATCTCGAGCTGTCGAACCTGCACGAGGAGAATCACAAACTAAGCTAAACAAACTGCTGCAAGAACACCAGCTAGTAATAAGTGTAAGTAGTGTCAAGATCGCGCGTACCTACAGTACTTACTTACTTGGTACGTCCACTTGATCGACCGTTCACTTCACCCGAGCTCTTTTACTTTTCAGCAACTGCACTATGCCATCGTGGCCAGCAGCTTTGGCTCTTGCAGCCGCATTGCGCTTGCCTCTCGTATCGCACTTGTCACGCAGCAGTCCGATCATTGGCGTTTGGTCCACAAATGCTGCCGTCTCCATTGCGAACGCTACGCTCGACACATCGCACACGTCTCGCAGCAGCTCAACCAATTCTGCGTCGTCGCTAACAACAGCGCACAGTAACACACGCGTCAACGTGGTATCATCGACTTTGTCCAACATCAGCTTCATCAATGCAAGACGGCTCTGCGAAGCTGCTTTCACGAAGGTTACGCCTCCGGGTCACACTTTGCCAGCAGCAACCGCAACACTCGAGGCTGCTTATCAAACTTGTCCTGCTTCAACGCTCGCTGGATCGTTTCCTGGTCGCTGTGCTCCACAAGAACTTCCAATATCGCGGAGCAATCCGTCGGCGAATCAAACAGCGCTGTAGCTATGACTGACGGGCTGTTCTTCTTGACAAGCAGCTTCGTCTTTTTGAGATCGCATACCGAAACAGCCTCCGTGAAAGCCAAACTGTTATCGTATCTTGTCTTGGTCTTCGTGAGGAGCTGCACCATCTCGATGCTGTGGTAGATCTCGCAACGTGGAATATTCTCTCCTCGCAAATATTGAGCAGCACTTCCACTACAGCCAAGTGATTGCGCGTCGCTGCTGCAGCCAAAGAATCGCCAAACAGGTCCGAAATTCGTTCAGCAAGCAACTTGACCATCGACACCCGACCGCACTCCGCAGGAGAATAAAACGCGCCGTTGATAGTGGATTGGACTGGACGTACAGTAGTCCCCACAGATCTTAGGCGTGTCCTGTGGCGAGGAAGCTGGGGGTCCTCTGCGTCAAACTTTGCAGGAGAAACGCTGTCATCTCTCCTCGCTCGTTCTGAGCGGACTTCTCCAAAGCTTTTGCGACGAGGTGTTCTCCGTGCCTGAGCTTCTCCACAATGAGTTTCGCCACATCAACTCGATCGGCTCTGACGGCAACAATCAATGCCTCCTCTGCGGCAAGTTCAATACTGATGTGGCGCCCCTCTTGCTGCATCCGGCAGTTTTCGAGTAGATGTTGGACCATGTCGCAATCCTCCTTTGCTGCTGCTCTTATCAATGCGGACGCAAGTTGGTGGTGATCGGGAGTATATCGGTCGAGTATCATCGCCACAATATCCCGGTAGCCCCGTGAAACAGCCAACGCCAATGCAGACTGAGCAGCTGTTAGACTGCATCGTCGGCAGCAATAGTCGTGTAACCTTCCTTCAAAGCGATCTGCAGTGCCTGGCCAAAGTCATACGACCCCCGACCCTCGAAGCTTTCGTCTCAGAAGAGCTGCACCACAGCGAGACGACCATTCCGCACCGCAGCCAAAAGAGGGAAGGTCATGTTATAAGGCCCTGGCAGGAGTTGTTTCAGCACATTGACGAAGCCGCTAGCCGCTGCAGCTTCCAACGCGGGTTCTACCTGGTCGACGCTCGAAAACCCCTGAATACGCCTGCAACATGTGCGTGGCCATGACGAGCAGCAGTCGCGAGCTCTCTCGCCATATCAGACAGATCAGGGTAAGCCCTATAAAGCCACTGAAGAACGTCGAGGTGGCCATTAGCGGCTGCACCCTTAAACGCCTCGGCCGAGCAGCCCTCCATTCGGTTGGCGCGTAGCCACTGGAGAAGGTCGAGGCGTCCTCGGGCGGCAGCTCCGTCCATGGCTCCAACTGTCCAGGGGCGAACATCTCCGTATACTCGAATAACCCGCTGCAGGTCGTTGTACACGGCGGCGTCAATTGTCTTGGGCATCAGAAAAGTATTGATGAGGTCGAGAACATGCGGGAGACCTTGAAATTGGTCGGGGGCCACCAGTGTAGTGCAGGGGAGGCGTCTCCATCCTCGTTCTTCGACTTAACGCTATCTTCTTGGCGAAGAATGAAAGGAAAACTGCAATTCTGTTGTTTATCAAACAAAACTTTGAGCGACAGGGGCCACGGCGTGTTCTCTTCTTTCTTTTAAAAACTAACCGTCACTTATCTTTCTTCACGTTGGAAGCCGTGATGCCGAATACAGTCGTCCGCAGAATCAACAGCGCTGTCACGCGTCTTGATTGGGATCAAGTCGAGAACTCGCTACGTCCTCGTGGAGATCAAAACTGGGGCCTGGTGGATGACCACCGTGGATCGAGCTACAAAGCGAATGGTTGGTTCAAGTGTCCCGGAGTGCAATAAGGCCTTACATTCTCTGCGTTCGCCTGAAGGACAGCCTTGAGGAGGCTGGTCAGTATCGCCTGGACTCGGTAGTGAACGGCCTTTTTGAAGGCCCCCCAATGCCCATCAGGACTATCGAGGGGGGTTCTACCGTGGCGTTGGACGCCCACCGATTGCTGGGACTTTCTCCGGGTGCAAATTTGCCGGTAGGTTTTAACGATCCAGTGACTTTTGACGTCTTCAGCGCGGTCGATCCACGTCGACAGAGGTTGATACGGATGCGTGCGAAGGGGCCTGCATCAGGACGAAGAGCATGAATCAACACGTACCGATAGCAGCTTTTTCGGTTAACCTGGAAACCCACAGCATGTATTTATGTGGCTACCAACCGCCCCAGGGGTTACATCCCGCCGGCCAGCTCCATCATTTTCAGTTTACCACAGCGTGGTGTACCCCCCCCCCCCCCCCCACGCGCCGACCAACCAAGCAGGACGATGATTCCTCGTGGTCTACCTCATCTCTCCAGACCCCCGTCATCTTCCGGCCTTCGTTCATCGTTTCTGCGTGCGGGTGACTCCATTTCTGCAATGAAAAACCGCATCGTAGCGGAGGTGACTCCAGTTTGGCAACGAGTTGAGTCTTCCTCGGTGTTTCAGCGTATGAAGAATGCCGATCTGTGGACTCGACCGTGGCTCGGGTGGGCGTTTGTGTACGCATTCTCCCTCTTCGTGTTCTTCATCTATCGCTGCACAAGTCTCGGGTCGCTTTTCGACATGTACGCGGGCCCTAAGGACGGAACGCTGGGTCTGGCGTTGGGGGCGCTGAGTCTCGGGTTCTTACAAGACTTCGTGTGTGTCACGTACTTCGCCTGTGCGCTCTGGCTGTTCGACACAGTGAAGACTGTGGCCAGCAAGTCTCGTTCACTTCACGCTATGTGGAAATGCAGCGCGTTGGTCCGCTGCAGCTGCGTCACAGCTCGAATGGCTGGCAACATCGCCATATTCACCGTGTCGTGGCTCCTGTTCATCGCTATGATGGCTCCTTTCGTCGCTGACTTGCTCATCGTGCACATTCGAGGCATGAGGTTTTCGTTCGACCTTATCGCCATGGCAGTCGAAGAGAAGGACCACATCAGCGCCTCTCCGATCTCCAGCGACGAGGTCAACGAAGGCTATGCGAGCGCAGCAGTTCTCGTCATTGTGGCTAAAGTATTCGCGACCATAAGGACGAAGGCATCGTGGGCTGATTTAACGCGCTGGAATCCGACACTAGCGCTCTCAAACCTCATTTTGACTCAATCCGGCAGAATTACGAAGTCAAAGAAGCTTACGAGGGCCGCCAAGGTCACTGACAAGAAGCTGGTCAAGTCCTCCTCGTATGTGGATATTGACCTCAACGATGACAATGGTGAAGCTGGTGAAGCTGAGCCCGTGAATGCTTATGAGGACAGGGAAGGGTTGCTTTCATCCTCGAAAAGGGAATCATCCGACGACCCTAAGTTGAAGTACAAGCGCGTTGGAGCGCAGCTCGCTCTCGTCGTCTCCGGTCTGGTGCTTCTCCCTGCTATCGTTGTGGCGTTGAGCCGAGCGAGTTCCCCCATTGTTGCATATGCTGCCATGAATGCGTCACTCAACGAACTGTTCGCTCGTGCTTTGGAGCCTCCACTTGATAACAAGAGTGAACCCTCTGAGGACGCCTGGGTAGAGCTGTACATCCACAATTCTACCGAGAAGCACACGCTGTTCGGCCCGAAAACGCTGTACCGCCGTACTACAGGCTTTGAAGGAGATCTCGCCTTCGACGTGGACATCAATGCGAACAATCCTCCCAATGTTTTACTGCTCGCAGTCGAGTCTTTCCAATTCCACGACTCTCGGTACCTCGTCGGGGATGAGGACCCGTCCAACTTGTTCAAAGGAACGAACCTCACCGTGACTCCAAACTTCGATCGGTGGGCAAAGCGTGGCGTTGCTCTTCGTAACTTTTGGTCCAGTGTTCGCACTAGTCGATCCGTAGAGAGTTTGTTGTTCGCACAGGTCCCGTACGACAGCCCGGTGCATACTGGCATGGCTGGGGGGAAGAAAGATACACGTTTGGAGGGTCTACCCCAGCTTTTCACGACAAAAGGGTACGAAACCTTCTTCACCACAGGCTGCACCACGCACTACGACAGTTGGGATATCTTTCTCCCGATTCATGGATTCGACACCGTCTGGAGTAACAACGAGGTGGCCAAACTGGCCGAGAGCGACTTGGGTGTCAAGCACGAAGACTGGTACGGCTCTGAAGCTCGAGGGATGCACTGGGGTGTGCATGACGATCTAAGTTTTCAAATTCTCGGTGATTTATTCGTGAACAAGACGAACCAACAGAAGGAGCGAATGGCGCAGGGTAAGCCAAAGAAACCACTCTTTCTTACGCACTATACGATCTCAAGCCATGGGCCATACCAAGAACGCCCCAAGTGGTATGCCGACGCTGAGAAACCCGACTTCTCTGCGCTTTATAAAACCGCAGACAACCCGGAACTGCGAAAAGATTACCTTGAAATTCGGTATTTTACGGACGTTGAGCTGGGGAAGTTCATGGATCGAATAGCCGACAGCGGAATCCTGAATGACACGATCGTTGTCATCGTCGGGGATCACGGGACCGGCAATGGAGTGTCGGCCACACGAGTGGCCGGTGCCATTATCGCAGAAGGCCGACTAGGTGACAAAGCAGGTCTTGTGATCGACGATGCTACTGAGCACTACGACGTCCTCAACACACTGGCGGATATCGCCGGAGTGCCCAAGGGAGGATTCCTACAGGACGGTGTCGGGCGCTCAATCAAGCGGAATGTCACCTTTGGCGAGCGGGTTGTCTTCAGCAACGACCCGAATAAAAAAATGTCCGTCGTGCGTGGGCACCACCGGCTTCGCTATGACCGGATCAGTGACGCAGTTTTCCTGCACAACGCTGACACGGATCACCATGAAACTACTGATTTATTCCCAGATCTTACCGAGGAGGAGCAAGCAGAGTGGATGGCCTGGCGAGACCATGGGCGGCGGATTAATACCTACTACACGAGCCGCTGGGACGGCAAGTGCTTGTTTGCGGTCGACTGCTGACTGGCCGAGAGAAAAAAAACGAGGACAACAAGATAAATGCAATCCCGTGTAAGAACTACTAGAGGGGATATGATTAGTGGTTACAAGAGAGGACATCAATACATGGACTAATCTAGGCGGTTCGCTGTCTTGTGAAGTGCTTGTTGATGGGATGATCACGCGTGAAGTATCTATTAGCTGGGCTCTTCGTGGCGATCTTAGAGTACACTGTCGATGGCTTCGACAACGCCGGCACCGAGCATGACGACGCCCAGGGCCATCATCCCGCACAGGAACGACTGGTTCAATCGCCTACCCAACGTTGCGGGTTCATCACGAAAGAGACGCAGGTGGAAATACGCCGGCATGATGAAGGCCAGCAGGGAGCAGCAAGTGGAGCCGATGAACGAGATAAACCGTCCGAAATCTGACAGTAAGCAAAGACCTGAAGTTAGCTCCAAATCTTATCAAACCATAACAGCAAGACGAGCTGTACCTGGAATAGCAGCGGCAATGACAGCAGTAAACAATACGACTCCGGCTCGCAGAAGAACGCCCTTTCTCTCGGTGATCCTCGAGTCCTCCAACTTATTGCCACACGCCACCATCGGCTGCAGCACTTCGAAGACCGGGAACAGCATCACCGGGTACGTGAAGAAGAGGCCTAAGCACAGGAAGATCTTGACGAGCGTCACCAAGCCACCACTTCCCTCAAAATTCAGCGTGATGACGGCGTCCGTGTCATCCCCAAACGCGAGGTAACCACAGATACCAAACGTGGCGTACAGTGCCGTGATGATCACGACGGTGCAGACCAGAATCGGCGTAAAGTTCCTCTTGTTCTGCATCGAGTTTTCCAGCGGCAGCACCATCCCCACGCCTTCAAAACAGTAACTCGCTACGCCAAAGAAGAACGGCACTGCAGATACAACCCCAATGGCCTCAATATTGTCGTGGTCTTGCTCCATGTAGCCCAGATCAATGTTCAGTACCACCAGCAGTCCAAGGATGCACATGAAATCTGCCAGCAGCGCCACGTAGGCCAGCTCCTTCATGTGCTTCAGCAGCGAAAACCCAATCAGCGGGGGCACGCACACCGACACCACCAACTGCTTCGACACGTCCAGGAACTTGTGCGCGTTGGTCGATATGAAGATCAAGTCTGCCATATAAGTAAAAAAAACAATGCAGCATCAGTACTCGAAAAGAATCCGAACGATAATGTCGTAGTCCTTACAGGCGATGCAAAACCCCGTTTGGGAGATAACCAGAGCTGAGTTGACGAGTGTGGAGCCAAACTGGCCCATGGCGAAGAAGCCGATCTCGCCGTACTTGGTCACGTTCTTGCCCTGCTGCTTGAGCTTGTACTTGCACTGCACCACGAGCATCATGGCGTACGTACTCACGGCCGCCACACCCACCAGCGTCACGAACCCCACCTACAGCAACAACAAAATCCGATTAATGACAAAAATCTAACAATTATCCAAGGATAACAGAATCTCACCAAGACGCCGCACCTGCGGAAAGCGTAGGGCAGCCCCAAAACTCCCGAGCCCAGGAATGCGATGCACGTGTTGATGAACGTCTTCAAGTCACTATACGCAGCAGCATCACCAGTTAATATCGAACATTGCAGTACCAGTATGCAAGTCGTCAGTTGCCACGTACGACGTGAGGTGCTGCGCCGCCTCCGCGTGTTCGTGCGCCGCGGGGCTGTCGAGGCGCTTGGGGGTCGCCTTGTCGGCCTGCCGCACGCTGAAGCTCGAGGCGGTGGAGCACGTGTCCGACTCGCTGTCGAGGTCCACGGCCTCGAGCTCGGGCACCTGCACGGAGCCCACGTCCGCCATGCTTCTCGAGTGCAGTAGTGACGTCGTTGTATGATCGGTATGGATGAATTTTCGATCGGCAAATCCCCAGTAATGCGCACTTAACCAGCACTTTAGCATAATAGAGGCTGACTCGAATGGCAGCTGGAGTACGTACACGTACCTACTCCACTTGCGACTGCGTAGATCATGTGGCTTGATGCATTCGTGGGCGAGGAGGTTGTTGTGCTGGCGGCGAGGTGCGTGTTGAAAATGGTGTGATGCTACGCGTGACAAGCCTCGGCTGGCAGGACTAGTTGAAGTTGCACCCCCTCGGACTAATCGCGGCCACAGTATCCTCTCTCGCTAGCAGAGACCAGAAAGGTGTTGTCACGTTTAACAGCAAGTGAGCCCTCGCTGTTCGTCCGCCGTGGCCAGCTCAAGTTCAACGGAGATGCTAGGTTCTTAGAGCGGTGGAGGCTGGTCCGCGTTGTGGCCCGCCCAGTTCTCAATTCGCGCTCTTCGGCGCATTCAGCAACAGATCCGCCAACTGCAGTACAACTTAGACCATGGGCGTCGCATCGACCGTCACGCAGGAGCACGTGGACACCGTGAAGCAGTACGTGGCGCTGCGCCTGGAGAAGCGCACGAAGGAGACGCTGCAACTCGTTAGCGACGACATCCAGTTCTACAGCCAGCGCGACGGCAGCTACCGGGGCAAGGAAGAGTTCCGCGTGTACCTGGAGAAAACCAAGGTCGAGGGCACCTGGCAGCCGCCAGCGATCGAGGACGGCGACGACGAGCACGTGGTCGTGCGTGGCGTGGTCAAGATCTTCTTCGTCCCGGTCTCGGTCAAGTCGACGTTCGCCTTCGACGACGCTGGCCGCATCTCCAGCATCCACACCAGCAAGGCCTAAATGGACGGTGTGTGCGTCCACCATTGTCCTTGTGATGTAGCCATGTTCGCTAAAAAGACGTTCTAAAAAAATAAAGAGCTCTTCGTTCACAATGGTCGCAAAAGATCGCAATTTCGTGTGCGTCACGCCACTTCGTACTTAGCACGGATCGCCGACCCTTCCATACATTTTCCCAGTCCCCAGTTGCCGCTAATCAAACGGCCTCGGGAGGTGCAAGAGCTCCGCTATGGCCGTGACGCAGGAGGCGCCTGCGCGCTCCAAGCAGCAAGACCTGTACGGCAAGCCGCACATGGGCATGGACCACGTGCTGGCCAAGCTGCTGCTGAACGCGCCGCCGCTGCCCGACGCCTTGAAGCTGCAGACGGAGGCGCAGTCGCTCTCCACTACCTGGGTGCAGGTCTCCGAGGCCTACGAGAAGCGCCGCGCCATGCTGCAGCGCCGCAAAGAGAAGGGCAAGGCAAAAAACAAAGCTAAGAGCAAGGAGAAGAGCAAGGATAATCAGAAAGAAGAGGAGAAGAAGGAGAAGAAGAAACTAAAGGAGAAGAAGGAGGAAAAGACGGTGGAGAAGAAGAAGAAAACAAAGAACAGTGGCACAGCTGCTTCTCCACGCGACGGAAAGGGTTCTTCTAATGTGAAGGCGGAGAAGAAGAGCCACAAGAAGAAGACGGTGAGCTCCCCGCGTGTTGTTGTTAAACACGAGAGTGACGCGCCCGCAGTGAAGAAAGTGGAGCAGCAGCAGCCGCCCGATGCGTACCAGGCCTCTGTGCTCAAGAAGCTGCGTAAATTACCCATGTGCGAGAGCATGGCATTCGGCTCGAACAAGTACAAGGCCCTCGTCAAGTGGATGGAGCTGGACAAGGGCAAGAACGCGGCCACGTCCGCTGCGCTGATGGAGCTGCTGAACAAGCTGCAGCTTGACGCGACGGCGGACAGGAAGAGCAAGCCCAAACTGACCCGGAAACGGTCGTTGGAGACGCTGGATGACGCGCTGCGAGCTGAGAACCGCGGCAAGAGGAAGGCGACGAGTAGCGATCGGAGACGCAGCCAGAAGCAGCGCAAGACGTACGTGGATGAAGATGAAGTGGTGTACGAGTCTGGAGAGGAGGAGGAGGAGCCCGAGTACAAGGGAGGGTACTCTGATTCAGATGAAGCTGAGTTCATGCCGGAGCTGGAGAATAGCCCGCCGCCTAAAAAGCCCAAGAAGCGCGCAGCAGGACGATCACCGAAGAGGCAACTGCAACAGGCAGCGGAGGAGACGAAGGAGGTGAAGGAGGAGAGAGAGGAGAAGAAGAACGAGCTGGCCAACAAGGCTGGTATGACTTCTATGGAGCAGCTTGCCGCGGTGGTAGCCAAGATCAGAGCAGACGATGTGGCCTCAGGCAAGTCCGATACCAAGTATTTGTCGTATGAGAAGAAGACCGAGGCAGTGAAACCAGGGGCTTCGTCTACGTCTGCTATCGTTCTGGATGATAGCGAAGAGGAGGAAGAAGAGGAGGAGGAGGAAGAAGAAGAAGAAGAAGAAGAGGAGACCAAGGCCGCAGACTCTTCGACTGATGACGAGCAGGACATGTTTGACCTGAATGAAGAGGACGTGTATGTTGTCGAGGCTATCCTGTGCGTCAAGGAGGGTCGGTCACTGCTGACGGCAGGAGGTCAGCGGGCCAAGGACGCGGATTTGTATCTCGTCAAGTGGGAGGGCTACGACGAGCTTACGTGGGAACCGGACGAGAACATCCCGCGGCGGCTCATTGACATGTTCCGAGCGCGCGAGCGAGCTAAACGGTCGTGCCAGTATCAGATCAAGCTCGCTCAAGAACGCAGGGAGGTGACCAACGTGACTACGGCGACCAAGGAGATTATTTACCTGATTCAATGGATCAACCAGGAGAACCTGGTCTGGGAGTCGCGCACGACGCTGCCTATCAAGACCCAGGTGTGGCTGGACAAGGTTCTTGGCGTCAAACCCGCGCCCAAGAAGCGACGTGACACCAAGGTGTCGAAGCAGTATATGTAAGTAGGGAGGGGAGAGCGGCCAGCGTGAAAATTGCCAGTGAGTGAGTGAGTTACGAATTGCAAAAGTACAACAACGAAATGAAGAATGAATCCAGGGATCTCGTGAGTAAAATGACGCGGCTTTCATTGTGCTGGTTACCCTCCCCTCTCAGCGCCTCAGCGCGCCGCGTGCTGTTCATTCATCACTTGCCTACTGCTCTTCCTTATACGATACGGTCCAGCTCCGTTGCGTACGCGAGCGTCTCGCCCACTAGTCTCAACGACGGGATGTCCGAGGCGCCGAGGGACTTCTCGGGGGCCTTGAACCACATGCGGCCTTCGCGCACGACCCACTCGGGCTTCTCCTCCTGGACGTACGTGTTGAGCTCGGCAGCCGAGTCGAAGATGAGCATCTGCTGCGCGTCGGCCAGCGTGAGGCACTGGTACGCCACCTCGGCGCAGTCGGCGATGTTCTCGCGCACGGTCTGCAGCAGCTGCGCCAGGAAGAAGCGGAAGAAGGGGTTGGGCACGTTCGCGCGCGCCTCCAGCACCTTATTGTACGTGCCCTCCATCAGGTACTGCTCCAGCTTGACGGCGAAGGCGACGTTGGGGTCCTGGCGGCTCTGCTCGGGCAGCAGCTCCAGCTCGTTGTGGAACTCGGCCATGCGGTTCTCCACCAGCAGCTGCAGCAGGCGCGTGCCCAGGATCGGGTAGTGCAGCGGCGAGGGCTGCAGCCCGCTGTTGTAGTACACCTTGAGCTGGATCATGCTGCGCTCGAAGGCCGTCATGTCCTCGCGCAGGATGCTCAGCAGCGTGGCGCTCTCGAGCACGTGGCCTGGATAGCAGAGGGATTTAGACAGTAAATTAGCCATTGCGGGGCGAATTTTAAGGGTCTGAAGTCGGCAAAGAGTGCGGCGGGTACGTACGGGCGAGCTCCAGCTCCTGCTTGGCGGTGGGGGAGTCCACGCCGCACGGAGGCAGCGCCGGCAGCGTCGTGAGCGCCATCTAGAGGGAAGATTTGGGGGTTAATTAGCGGAGGATTGGGAGCGAGCTAGAAGCCAGGAAGCGCACCTTCAGCTGCGCGAGGATCTTGGCGGCCTCGTCCACGCGGTTGCCGTCGATGGCGGCGCGCAGCATCTGCGCCTCCTTGTCCAGAGCCTCGAGGTTCGCCGACATCGTGCTGTTGATCTTTAGTGCGTGTCGGATATTGGATCCTCCCTTTGGACCAATTTGAAACAGCGCACTATTTTTTTGGGTTAAAATGGTCCAATTAGTCTTCCGCCTCGAAAGATTGCTACATTTCACTTCAACTTGCTTTACCAGCCAACTCTACTTCTTCTTCTTCGCCGCCGCCGTCATCTGCTCGACGAGCATCTGCACGGGCACCAAGCTCGCGTCGTGCGTGAACACCACGTCGTACAGATCCAGATACTCGTCCAGCGCCTCGTCCACATGCACGTTGAGGAAGCCGACCCGGATGATCTCCTCTTCGTCCAGTCCTTCGGCCATATGGACGTCGCCCTTCGAGTCTCCAAGCAGCAGCACGTTGCGTCGCTTCTCCAGCTCGCAGCTGTGCCAGAAGGGCGAGTCCAGAAGCACGCGCGCGCTCTTGTTGAGCGAGTGGATGAGCGCTCCGTCGAAGCCCTCGATGACCCCGTTGGCGTCGAACCGCATCATGTTGGACACGACGTGCACGTTGCTAGGCGTGAACACTCGGTCGCTGGCCTCCCTACCCCCTTGAACTCCTCCGTTACGCTTACTCTCAGCTGCGAACTCCTGCTCCAACGCAGCGTGGATGACGTCGTAGAGCCCCGCGGAGAAGACGAGCGTGGGCACCTGCTGGTCGTGGAGCAGCTTGAGGAGCGGGTGGAAGCCCTGGCGGAAGCTCAGCGAGCCGAGAGCCACCGCTTGCTGTACCTGATCCTGGGTCAGCTTGTACTCGACCAGCAACGCGTGGGCGCTGTTCCACCACTGCTCCATGAAGGGCAGCTTCTCCTCGTCCGAGAGCGTCGGGGACATTTCCACGGGGTAGAACTTGGCGAAGAGCTCCTGCTCCCCCGCGCAGACCTGCGGCTGCAGCACGCTGCTGGTCATGAGCAGGCCGTGGCTGCTGCTCTCCTGCTGCAGCGGCGCCTTGGGGTCGCTGCGCTGCTTGTAGTACGGCGTCAGCGTGCGGTCGAAGTCGGCGATCACCAGCAACTGGTCCGCTCCGTCGCGCGTGAACTTCCTCATCTTGCGGGCGAACTCATCTACAATTTCACAGCGTTAAACAAGGTTATTAGTGCATAGTTCATTGGTGGTTGGTGTACAGTAGTAGAGGATACGCCGACAGACCAGGGTCTCCGATAACCATTCGAGGGGCGCGTCGTTGGTGTCCATCACTGTACGAGTGTGCGTGGATCGACGGGCCCGCAGCGGACGCGTCGGCCCCAGAGCAGCGGGCAATCGAGCGAGCAGCCAAGAGCGAGCCGCCCGTGGCGGCGCACAAAGGCAGGAGCCCCGAGTGAGACGGGAGGAGCTGGCGCCACGCCATTGAAAACCTGCAGGTAATCACGGAACGCTGCACTGCGTCGCGATAATAATCATCCAATTATTGGATATCGAGAGGTTGACATCTGAATGTGAATAACTGAATAGTTATTTTTTCCTGCGTGTAGCAGGCTGCTTTGAAGAGAAAGAGGCTCACTGCTTCATTTCCCGAGATATTCGCACGAGACCCAGGTGCATACCAACCCACAGTTTCCTACTGCAGTTGACAGTGTTTTTATTGATTGAAAATTATTGTTGTTGGCTCCGCAGACAACTTTATCCGCAAGTGGAAGAAGTTCTTGTCCGACGGGTTCGACAAGCTCGTGGTCATCGCCGACTTCGACTACACCCTGACGCCGTTCTTCAAGCCCACGGGTTGGTTTCTCCTGTGCTAGTTGGTTGTTTTCGTGGACTGAATGTGTAAGTCGTTCAAACTGCAGCGCCGAAGGAGCAAGCACCCAGTTCGCACGGAATCGTCTTGGAGAGTGGCATCCTTGATGCGGAGGCGAAGCGCGTGGCATTTTCGAGCACTACTACCCGATTGAGCAGTCCGCTACCCTCACGATGGAGGAAAAGTTGTCGTACATGATCGAATGGTACTGCTTAATGGGGGTATCGTTGCCATGGCTGGAGAGTGCGTTGTAACATTAACGCTGCTTTGTAGGTGGACGAAGGAGCACGAACTCATGATCGAGCAAGGGTTCACGAAGCGCACAATAGAGACGGCGGTGGGAGAAAGCGGCATTGCGTTTCGTGAGAGGTGCACGCAAGTCTTTGATCTACTGGAAGGCAAGAGTGTGCCTACTCTCATCTTCTCGGCCGGGTTGTACGACGTGATCCATGCTGTGCTCGACAAGGAGTACAAGAAGACACCGGCGCAGAAGATTCCGTCGAATGTGCACATGATCTCCTACATGATGCAATTCGACGAGAGTGGCAAAGTGGTCGACTTCAAGGGCGAGGTACGAACGAATATTGATCAGTTATGCAGTAGTCGACGAGGTCGCAACCGGTTGTTGACTCTTATGCACTCGTGGCTACCTACTTCGTTGCAGCTTATTCACAGCATGAACAAGAACGCATTGGCACTGAATTCTGGAAGCAGTGCCAGCTCGAAGAACACCGCAACATCCTGCTGTTGGGCGATTCGCTCGGCGACGCCAACATCGCCGACGGTCTGGACTTCACGGAGGACGAGATCGTGCGGATCGGCTTCCTCAATAGCGGTGCCGGTGAGAAGCTCGACCTGTACATGCAGCGCTTCGACATCGTGCTCACGAACGACTCGAGCTTGCTGCCTCTCGAGGTCTTGCTGCACCAATTCAAAGCATAGAAGACCTACTCACGACGGAGGATAGAACGTGTCTTGGTTAATTCACAGAGCTGCTGGGTTGAATACCGATGATTTTGTACTTCTTCCACATGGTTTTCTTTCGTAAAGACGAATAGACAACACAAAACGCGAATGCATTGAGCGCAAGCGAATCCAATTCATTTTTCATCGTCTGGATTGGAATGGTACGCCTTGAGGGCGTACTTCATCGTCACTTGATGAGTTTGTTGTGCTCGGCTCGCTCTCTATTTCGTTCCCGTCGTTCAACTGTGGCAGGCTCATCGATGACTTGGCCGTGTCAGCTTGCTCTGACACCTTCTCGTGGCTGTAGGATGCGAGTCTGTTGAATGTACGCGAAAGCCGCTGCGCCAATAGCTGCGATGGGTACTCGATCGTGTAGTAGGATACCGTGGCCAGCAAGATCACCAGAGTGAAGACTTCGAACGTCTTATCATAGTAGTTGGTCTCCAGCTTGACCGATGGAGTAGCGATCACGAACACGTGCAGCAAATACACGGAGAAGCTGATCTTGCCCAAGTAGCGGAGAACGATCCACTCGAAGATCAACGACACAGTGGACGGCTGAATCATCTCGATCACGAACAGCAGCGACAACTTGACGCTCGTGAAGGGCATGATATAGTGTTGGGACGGTTGAAGCGGCATCCCCAACCAATTGAAGAACAGTCCACGGAAGACGACGCTGAGGTAGGCTGCGATCAAGACGGCTTCTAATACTCGGAGTCCGACGATATGCAACGTGTTGAATTTGAAACCCGTGCTCTTGATCCACGCCTCAAGCTTGACGAAGATGACGGCAGCCATGGACCCCGCGACGAACGTCGGGAGGTGCTTGCTCAACGGTTGGCGAGGATAATTATCCCTTGTCGTGTAGAGTCCTTCGTGAATAGCCCAGACGTAGAGCGGAAGGAACGCCATCCACCAGAAGCGACGCATCTTGAGCACCGCCAGTACAAACGCAGGTAGAATGAAGTAGTACGAGATCTCCAGTGGCAACGTCCACATGAGGTAGTGGCGGTGTTCCGGGTGAAAAGTGAGCGTCTGGAACAGGTTGAAGTCCTCAGGTCGGTTTACCATGTAGTACCGCTGTTTGTATTCAAACGGCATGAGCCACAGAGTGATCGCCACCAGCGCAAACAACGGGTACACGCGGAAGAACCGCTTGGAGAAGTAGTCGGCCAGCGTCCACCCCCACTTACGGTAGGACGCCTGCTCTGCGATGAGCTTGATGCTCTTCTTCATGAAGAGCATGGTCAGCAGGAACGAGGACAGCACGAAGAAGGCATCAACGCCCACGGCGCCCATGTAGACGTCGTGCATGTAGCCTGAGTGCTGCGTCACGACAAACACGACGGCAACGCCACGAACGCCATCAAGGAACAAAATCTTCGCCACCGGCGACGCTGCCGGGTCATTCTGTGGGAATCCTTCGGTCGCTTCGGTCGTCTTTAGCTCCGGGTTCTTCGATCCATTTTTGAGTGAGACTCCATCTTCCACCACTTCGAGGCGCACGACAGCGTCCGTCATTGCAGCTTTCGGAGGCAAGTCGAGGAATGCGCTCTTCCTCCTCCACTCCACCGTCGCAGCCGTGAACTCTTGGTAAGTAATCGCGGCTATTCCACAAAACGACGGGTCGCGAGCAAGTGTCTGCCAAGGGTCGCCTTCAAGGATCTCCGGGCCCTTGGCCTTCCTGGGGGGAATCCTCCCTCGGGAGTGCAGGAAACGCTGACTTTAAAGCTGCTTGCAGCTCCTCCATATAAAAACAGGGATGTTCTTCAATATTGTAGACGTAGTTTAGTACGATAGATCGCCAACGCATGTCAATCAAAGCAATCAGACAAAGCGAGCGAGTTAGAATTAGAATGTCAGGGCCGTAGTATTGTCGGATACACTCCAGCCATTCAACGAAAGTGAGCATAACTCAACGTTAACTCGTTGTCTTAGCAGCTATTTTATCTAAAATCGACGAGTTAGCTCCTAACTCAATGATGGGCTAATCACCGTGATTTGCTAAAACAACGAATTACGTCGTTGTTTAGACAGAAAGCATGCAAGGCACAACACTAGTAAGTGACAATACAGTCTTCAAGAAAAAAAATAATCGAAGATGGTAAGATTTGCCGTGACGGCGCGTCCGATGACTCATCGGCGATGAGGCAACGTCTCTAGGTCTTGTGCGTGTTGAATCACATGTAGTATATGATGTACCCTGTGTAGGCCGCAGGTTGTGGGGCTAGAGCACACGTTAGAACGCACAAAAGGAAGCAGAGCAGGTCAAGGCGACACTTTCAAAGCTGTTGAGGAGACGAAAGGCGTTCCTTACGTGCACTGAGCAATGCTGGAGGATTGTAAGATGCTCGACCTCTAATCAACTCATAATACGCCACTGGGCGTAGACTAACAGCTACCGGTAATTAAGCATCCGGGGTCATGGTGGCACTGGGTCAACCACGCCTCCGTTAGGGCTGCTACGTGTATCCGGATATGGTACACGTACTGCAGCAGCTAGAACACAATGGGCACAAGGATCTGACCACCGTTGTTCGTTGTTAGTCAGCCCGACAGTGGAAAAACTATCCCAGTCAGCAAAACGTCAAAGAGACAAGGGTATGCGCACGGAGAGCAGTCTACTAACTCATGAGTCATGATGTCGTATATCCAATGAGGCAGCCCTCCAGGTACAAAATGCCGACAACAAAGTGCATTCTTTTACAAGGACAAACTCACACTACGAACCGAAACCTATCGTCAATTCGCCTCAACTCAACGCATAGCCATCGCACTCACTGCACGCCGCGGAAGAGCATCAGCTCGGCCAGCTCCTGCTTGCCCGAGACGTGGTCCGGCTCGCCCGCCTCCTTGGCGTACGCCGCCACCTCCTCCAGCGTGGCGCGGCCGTCCTCGATGCGCTCGCCCAGCGCGCTCTTCCACGACGCGTAGCGCTGCTTGACCATCTCGCCCAGCTCGTTCTTCTCCAGCAGCTTGGCCGCCTGGCGCAGGCCGCGCGCGAAGCAGTCCATGGAGCCGATGTGCGCAATGAAGATGTCCTCGAGGTCCGTGGACTCGCGGCGCACCTTGGCGTCGAAGTTGAGCCCCCCGGGCGCGAGGCCGCCGATCTCGACGATCTTCTTCATGACGAGCACGGCCTTCTTCTCGTCCATGAGGAACTGGTCCGTGTCCCAGCCCACGAGTGGGTCGCCCGTGTTGCAGTCGACGGAGCCCAGCATCTTGTAGCTGGCGGCGTAGTAGATGTCGTGCTCGTAGTCGTGGCCCGCGAGCGTCGTGTGGTTAGGCTCGACGTTGAGCTTGAAGTCGTGCTGCAGGCCATACGTGTGCAGAAAGGCGATGACCGTGGCGGCGTCGTAGTCGTACTGGTGCTTCATGGGCTCGCGCGGCTTGGGCTCGACGAGGAACTGGAAGGTCGCGCCCAGCTCCTTCTTGTAGGCCACCACGAGCTTGAAGAAGGCGGCCATGTGGTCCAGCTCCATCTTCATGTCGGTGTTGAGGATGCTCTGGAAGCCCTCGCGGCCGCCCCAGAAGACGAAGTTCTGGCCGCCCAGCTTGAGCGTGATCTCCATGGCCTTCTTGACGCGCGCCGCCGCGTGCGCGAACACCTTCATGTCGGGGTTGGTGCTGGCGCCGTTCATGAAGCGGCGGTGGCCGAAGAGGTTGGTGGTGCCCCAGAGGCACTTGACGCCCGTCTGGTTCTGCTTCTCGAGCAGGTAGTCCGAGATGTCGTCCAGCAGGCTCTGGGACTCGTCGAGGCTCGCGCCCTCGGACACGAGGTCCACGTCGTGGAACGTGTAGTACTTGACGCCGAGCTTGGTGAACATCTCGAAGGCGGCGTCGGCCTTGCACTTGGCGGCCTCGAGCAGGCGCTCGCGCGGCGACAGGTTGGCTCCGTCATCGGCGTTCCACGCGCGGTTCGTGTACGTCTCGCTGCCGAACGGGTCGCCGCCCGTGTTGCCGAACGTGTGCCAGTAGCAGACGGCGAAGCGGCACCACTCCTCCATGGTCTTGCCCAGGATCACCTCGGACGCGTTGTACTCGAGGCGTTGGCTCCTGCGGTCAACGGCGAGTTCTGACTGGCTGGCAACTTCAAGGTCTCGGCTCGTAAAACCCGGTGATCGGTCGGTTTTCGGTAATCAGATGGTCATCATCTCGGTGTCGTTGAAGCTGCGTCAAGATCCTCGCCGGCCCGCCGACAACGGTGGCAGGATACATGCTGTGGCGAAGGTCGTGTTCCTGCTTCCATATTGACAGACTACTGGGACCGTGCTGTTGCAGTTGGGTACTTTTCTCAAGCGTCTAGTCTCAGCCTAACACAAAGGGGGTTGTCACCTACGAGGTTTTCTCCTCCTTAATCCCAAAGTACTCCGTGGGAAAGACTCGTGTCTTCATTGATCTCGTTGCTACTGCCTCCTACTCAACACCTCTGCCTGTGCATCGTGCCAGGTTATGAGCCCAAAGCTTTGAAGCTCTACGGACTTTTTTCGTGAGCCTTGAGAGAAGGAAGCATGTCGGGAACAAGTCCAGCGTCAAGTGCGCCAGTTGGTGCGTCGACCGGACAAGGCGGCGGATCTTCGCAAGGCTTCGTGGTAGTGAACGTGCCTCCCAGTACTGTGGCTTCTACTGGGGTGTCGACGGTGAACCTGAGTGCAACGGCTCGTGCGATTGGAAGCGCTGCTGTTGGCAGAGTGAGTTGTGGTACTAGTGGATTTGTGAGTGCTGGTACTAGTGCAGCTACGAGTATCGGTAGATCTGTGGGTGCTAGTGGATTGGCTGGTGTCATGAGTGGAGGATTTATGTTTCCAGGACTGGTTGGCAGCTATGGATTGGCTGGAAATCCATCTCCTACAGCGATGTCTGCGGCTTCGATGTGGTCGCCTCCTCCGGCGTATGGGTTGATGACTTCGCCATTAATGGCTCCTCCGCAGTATACTGGCAGCTGGTACGGGACGAAGATGGACAACAAGGCTCCTGTGATGCAAGGTAGCTTTGACTTGTATGCAGAAGAATTGAAGACGTTTCTGGTCAATTTGGAGCTTTGGGGTGTTGTTGAAGATGCTGCAGCTGTGCGTGCGACTGTGAGTGATGCACAGTTTTGCAGAATGAACAATTTAGCTCGTGGTGCAATTCTCCGAGGTGTTCCGAAAGCAGACGCTGAGCTCATTTGTCACGAGCAGAGCGCCCAGGAAATGTGGACAGCTTTTGTGGACAAGCAGACCAAGAGAGAATATGCGAACTATATCTTCGCTCGACAGCGACTAGTGGCGAACCCATTTACTCCTGATCGAAATATGGATGACTGGCTACGAGAAATGCAGCTCTTACGTCATGACCTAGTGCACTATAAGCGAGGTGTTTCTGATGAGGAATTCGCAGAGATTATCTTGGGGAATGTGGTGCAAACGCATCGAGACGTCGTCCGTCAGTTCTCGCGGCATTATGACCCGGGGCATAAGAGTGCAACTCCTTCAGCTGCCCAAGTCATGGACGCTCTTCGCGCCGAGTCGGAACTTGATGCAAGGAGTGAAGAGCCGCATGACAACGACATCTCGTCCGCCGAAGCTGGCAAGAAGCAGGGAAAGCAGCCTAGTCAGCAACCAGGCAAAGGAAAAACGCGTAGTCGAGGTCGATACAAGGCCAAGGCTAATCCAGTCCGGAATGCAGGTGGTCCCAGAGGAAAACAAGGCGGCAAGAAGAATGAGAAAGAAGACAAACGAGAGTGCTGGAACTGCCATCAAACTGGGCACATTCAGACAAACTGCCCTCGTCCGAGACGCAACGATGACGAATCAGATTCACAGCTTCCAGAACGCAAACGCTGGCACAGTAAGGGCAATTCTGGAGCAAGTGGTGGAAGAAGTGGTGGTAACCAGAGAACAATTGACATGATTTCTCGTGGTGATTCTGACTTAGAGAGACTGTAGCTACGCAGAATTCGATGAACACCAAATTGGAGTGGGTTCTTGATTCTGCTAGTGACTGTCATGTGTGTATTCACGAGGAGTTGCTTTCTGATGTGCGCCAAGATGATGGCCCACTAGTGTTCGACTGGGAAGGCAAGCCATCTCGGAACAGAGGCGTGGTTGGTGAGGTGGAAATTCGAGTGAAGAATGAAAACCAGCCCGATGAAGCGGCAAAGCTCTGTCTCTCGAATGTGCTGCACACTCCAAGTGGAACAAACAACTTGCTTAGTCTGGACAAGTTGGAGCAAGCTGGCTGGGACTTTGTCAAGCCCGAGAACCACACAAGTGCATGGCTTCGTAAAGGGAATCAACTGCTCAAGCTGGTAAAAACTCGCGGCCGATATCGATTGCAGTCCACGGTCATTCCGAAACAGAGGATTGACGCAGTGACGCGCGAGAATGAGCAAGCTCTTGTTCGATGGCACGCTCGACTAGGACATCTGAATTTTGGAGCTCTGCAAGAAATGTCTAGAAATAAAACTGTGAAAGGCATGGATGTTGCAGGGAGTGGCTGTGTACCTCCGGATCATTGTTGGACGTGCGTGCAATCGCGGATGAAGCGAATATCTTACAAGAAAGTGAAGACTTCACGATCCAAAAGGCCCTACCAGAAACTCATGTCCGACATGTGCTACGTCAATGAGCTGACCTACGATGGCTTCAAGCACTTTCAGCTCGTACAAGACGAAGCAACGCGTTATGTGTGGGGATTCCTGTTGAAAAGGAAAGACCAGTCTGACGATGTGGTGATCAAGTATGTCGCGTGGCTGCTGGCTCAAGGACACAGAATTGAAGTAATTGGGTCCGACAAGGGACGCGAACTCCTGAATAACGACTTGAAGGCATTTTTGAGAGCTCGTGGAATTGAGTGGACGTCAACTAATGCTTACAGCCCAGAGGAGAATGGGTTAGTGGAGCATATGAATGGGGTTGTGATGTCTCGAGTGAGGAGTTTGCTAACGATGGTGGACATGCCTATCCTTTTGTGGGGAGAGGCGTTCGCATTTGCTCTTGAGGTGCTGAATATTAGTCCGAGCAGTGCATTGGCGGGTGAAACTCCATACACACGGCGCTTTGGTGAGCGACCAGAGCTTTCTAATTTGCGTACGTGGGGTTGTTTGGCTTTTGCTTTCACGCAAAAAGTGTTGCGCAAGAGTAAGCTGGAGAATCCAGGGAAGCCGTGCATCTTCCTAGGCTACGCAAAGAACTCTATCAGTTATCGTGTGCTGGATTTGCGTTCGGGCAATGTTCAAGAGCTAAGGACGGTCGAGTTCGCGGAAGACTGGACGGTGGAGCGCAGCTACGTGGAGAAGCTTCTGCTCAACCGATTTTCACGCGGTAAATACAAGCTCCCGTCAAAGCTTCCATACGTTCGACTGGGTGATTTAACTGCACCGAGTGCTTCAATGTCTTTTGGCATGGCGTCGGAAGCTGAGCCCAGTGGAAAACGACATTGCAGTGAGGATCTTAGGGATCGTGACTCAAGTACTGTGGTCGATGCTCCGAACGCTGTTGGCGAGCCTGCGTTGGCAAGCGTGCCTCCGAGCGGAACGTTGAGCGCGAATCCGTCGGGATCAGCAGAGGCTGAGGTTCGATCGTCGCGTGCGCGCGGACTACGCGTATGGAGATCTCTGCGTGACCAACTGGATACTGATGGAGACGGTGGAGTTTGAGCTAACGGTGGCGTGGCCCTGTCTAACAGCAGTGGTTCAGCACCGAATGAGGTCGATGGGGATCTGTCTAACCGCAGAGTCTCTGTACCTTTAGCGAGTCCACTAGCTCTCAGGAATTCAGATGGGGATCGCATGGAGATAAGTGACAGTGACTTTGATGATGATGATGAAGCCACTGAGACTGCAATTGGAAATGGAGAACCGATGCAAAATATTTCCCGCTTCGTGGGGGGAGATAGAGAGGATGATGATGAAGCAGCAAATAATCCAAGTGCATCGTTTCGAAGATCAACTCGTGTTCGGCAGCAGAATGTGAGGTTGCATGACTACGAGGTTGATATCCCGACAAGCCTTGTGATTCAGGTCGTGAATGAGCTGCTCGAGCCGAACTCAGTGGAGGAAGCTCTAAGCGCCCCTGATGCGAAAGAGTGGGTTGATGCTCTCGACACGGAGTACAAGGAGCTACTGAGGAACCATGTTTGGGAGTTGGTGGACCGGCCTGATGGAGTTAAGATCCTGAAGAACAAGTGGGTCTTCGTTCGGAAAAGAAATGCACAAGGTGAAGTGTGCAGGTATCGGACGCGGATCACTATCAAGGGTTGCCAACAGGAATATGGCATCAACTTCTGGGAGACGTACGCTCCAGTAGCAAAGGCTGAGTCTGTGAGGTTTATCCTCCTCCTAGCATTGGAGCTGGGTCTGTTGTGCCGCCAAGTGGACTTTGTAACTGCATTTCTGAATGGACCGCTGGATGGTGTCGACATCTACATGGAGCAACTGGACTACTTCAATGACGGTACAGGTCGCGTGTGCAAGCTCGAGCAGAGTCTGTATGGCTTGAGGCAAGCGCCACGGATCTGGTACAAGATGCTCGACGAGTACCTGCGGAAGTGTGGTTTCAAACGCACGAAGATGGCCGCTGGTGTATATGTTAGGACAGTGGGAGAGAACAAAGTGTTTGTGACTGTCTACGTTGACGATCTTCTGGTTGTTGGTACTGAGACCGACATTGAGATGGTGCTGGGTGAGCTCAGCAGTGAATTTAAGATTAAGGATCTCGGTGAGGTGAAGCATTTGCTAGGAATGGAGATCACGTATGTGCCGGGGCACGTGTTGATGATTTCACAGAAGGGCTACACGGAAAAGATTCTTGCTCGCTGCAAGATGGACAAGTGCAAGCCTGTTCCTACGCCTCAAGTGAAGGGTAAATTTCCTATGCCTGGAGACCCGGAGCGCGAACATGTCTGTATCAATCCGGATCCAGAGGTGGACTACCGACAGATTGTTGGCTCTCTACAATATCTGGTGCAGTGCACACGCCCAAATATATCCAACGCGGTACGAACACTGGGGAAGTACCTCAATTGCTTTACTCGAGAGCATCATGTGTTAGCGAAGAGGGTGCTGCGTTATCTACGCGGGACGGACTACGGCCTCGTGTGGACGACGAAGAAGAAGACCACAGAGCAGAGGATGCAGATCGATGCGTATGTAGATGCGTGGAGACCTACGAAGCCGGAAGTACAGATCGTGGCTTTTGCGGACGCTGATCTAGGAAATGAGAAGGATGATCGCCGTTCAATTACTGGATACGTGCTGCAAATGGAGGGATGTACGTACGCGTACTCGAGCCACAAGCAGCGGCTGATCACGGACGATACGTGCAGTTCTGAATTTGTAGCTGCTGCAGAGTGTTCTACAATGATCAAGTGGACACACAATCTGTGCAAAGAGCTTGGACTGTGTCGCAAGCAGACAGTTTGTATGATGACAATCAAGCGGCAATTGCTGTCATCAAAGCAAACACCGGAGACTTCAAGGTGAAGGGCGTTGATCTCAAGTATCACAAGATTCGTGACTACTATGAGAAGGGTGAATTTGCTTTGGAGTAGTGCCCATCTGAGGAAATGCTGGCAGACATTTTGACGAAACCGCTTGGCCCCACGCAGTTCAGAAGACTGCGACAGCTTTTGAACGTTGAACCAATGCCTGACAAGCGACCTGTGTCTGGCAAGCGCAAGCGTGCGAGGACTGATGAAGAAGGTCGAGATTGAAAGGCAAGGATGGTCACCAGCAACACGAAGTGGGAGTGTGGCGAAGGTCGTGTTCCTGCTTCCATATTGACAGACTACTGGGACCGTGCTGTTGCAGTTGGGTACTTTTCTCTAGCGTCTAGTCTCAGCCTAACACAAAGGGGGTTGTCATCTACGAGGTTTTCTCCTCCTTAACCCCAAAGTACTCCGTGGGAAAGACTCGTGTCTTCATTGATCTCGTTGCTACTGCTTCCTACTCAACACCTCTGCCTGCACATCGTACCACATGCACGTACCTATTGCCTGTAGCGTATGATACATGTACTGTAGTCTACTGATGGGGCCGTTCATGGAGCCGCAAAGATGGCGTGGGCTTGACTATTATTCTGCCGACGGAGGTGGTGGTGTCACCAGTGCGGTCTGAGCTGGTTCGGCTTGCTGTTATGCAGTTGGGTGCTACGTTGATGGCACGGTGCTAGTTTAGCACTGCTAGGGCCACTGCTGGAGATAATGCAATGACGAGCATATGATGCCGGTTGGATAGTTTGGCTATTATTGACTGCCATTTTGGTCCGCGGAATGTAGGCATCGTGCACTCAACTACATGCACCGGTAGCTATTCCATAGCCTCCGCATTCATCTGCTCTAGTATTTTGGATTGGTGATACATGCGTGAGCTGTCTACTGGATGGTATTATGCAGTATGAGCTAACACTATGCGAGCCTCACAGGTTACAGTACTTGGAGCGGATGACGCCTAAAAATTGGATCAGCGGAATAGATTACCAGCTTGGAGGGAATGCAATCACCGACATTTGATTACAGCAGCATGTAGGCGACAGCGATGTCATTGACGAATCGAGAGAATTCATTCGGCGTCCTCTTTGTGGTAAGTTTTTTTTTTCCATAGCATTTGAGGCTGGCGGCCTTTTAAAGACTTGTGCAGTATATGGTATTGCCCATGTAGGCCGGCTTGTCTAGCCCTGCACCAAGTATGTTGGTACAGTACACGTACAAATTGCTAAACATTTTCTAATACACTAATACTGTAGTGCCTTCAAACTACGCCACGGAGCACAAACCCACGCGATGTCATCAATTGCAGGTTGGAGCAGCACAGCTTTAACATGTTACCTAGACAACGTGCCCTCCATTGGACTGCAATTGCTGTGGTTACACTACTTGCACCTCTCGATGTGGGTACAACACGCATTTACCGGTGCAGGTCACTGTCAATTGGCGACGTTGACTCATCTCCAAGATAATCATTTGCTCGTCATTGCATTATCTCCGCGCACTTGTACAAACTGGCATTAGTCGAGGCGCTCACAGAACCGTCCATCGCATTACACTACCAAGAGAGGTGGTCATGGGCTGGTTGGACTACCGGTAGCATTGCCCATGGAGCTGTACGCACTGGGTTCACGACATCCCAACTGCTGCAAGCATTCGCGGAGCCATCATTTGGTCGTCATTGCATTATCTCGAGTGGAGACCCGAGCAGTGCTAGGATAGCACCGTGCCATCAACGTAGCACCCAGCTGCATAGCAACAGCAAGCGGAACCAGCTCAGGCCGCACTGTGACGCCACTAGCACCTCTGTCGACGCTAGGCTCGTCCACGCCATCTTTGCGGCTCCATAAACAGCCCTATAGGATACCGTACGAGCAATAGTACATGCAGCACAACAATACACTGTACATGCATCCTGCGGCAGGATTCCTGCCACCGTTGTCGGCGGGCCGGCGAGGATCTTGACGCAGCTTCAACGACACCGAGATGATGACCATCTGATTACCGAAAACCGACCGATCACCGGGTTTTACGAGCCGAGACCTTGAAGTTGCCAGCCAGTCAGAACTCGCCGTTGACCGCAGGAGCCAACGCCTGGACGAGTCCTCCAAGCGCCCGCGAGCTCACCCGATCCGATCTCAACTCACAGGTCTGCGTCTCGGCTCATTCGCGAATCCGCCGAGCACTACACAGACTCACTCAAGCGTCTGCGCAAGCAACCCAACCAACCAACCAACCAACCCGCCAACCAACCGCTCTCCACACCAGCAAGCGACGATGGTGCAGCACCAAGTGAAGGAGTACTTCCCCACCGTGCCCAAGGTGACGTTCGAGGGCCAGAACACCAAGAGCGCGCTCGCCTTCCGCGAGTACAACGCGTCCGAGGTGATCCTGGGCAAGACCATGGAGGAGTGGTGCCGCTTCGCCGTCTGCTACTGGCACACGTTCGGCAACACGGGCGGCGACCCGTTCGGCAGCGAGACGTACACGAACCGCGCGTGGAACGCCGATGACGGAGCCAACCTGTCGCCGCGCGAGCGCCTGCTCGAGGCCGCCAAGTGCAAGGCCGACGCCGCCTTCGAGATGTTCACCAAGCTCGGCGTCAAGTACTACACGTTCCACGACGTGGACCTCGTGTCCGAGGGCGCGAGCCTCGACGAGTCCCAGAGCCTGCTGGACGACATCTCGGACTACCTGCTCGAGAAGCAGAACCAGACGGGCGTCAAGTGCCTCTGGGGCACCACCAACCTCTTCGGCCACCGCCGCTTCATGAACGGCGCCAGCACCAACCCCGACATGAAGGTGTTCGCGCACGCGGCGGCGCGCGTCAAGAAGGCCATGGAGATCACGCTCAAGCTGGGCGGCCAGAACTTCGTCTTCTGGGGCGGCCGCGAGGGCTTCCAGAGCATCCTCAACACCGACATGAAGATGGAGCTGGACCACATGGCCGCCTTCTTCAAGCTCGTGGTGGCCTACAAGAAGGAGCTGGGCGCGACCTTCCAGTTCCTCGTCGAGCCCAAGCCGCGCGAGCCCATGAAGCACCAGTACGACTACGACGCCGCCACGGTCATCGCCTTTCTGCACACGTATGGCCTGCAGCACGACTTCAAGCTCAACGTCGAGCCTAACCACACGACGCTCGCGGGCCACGACTACGAGCACGACATCTACTACGCCGCCAGCTACAAGATGCTGGGCTCCGTCGACTGCAACACGGGCGACCCACTCGTGGGCTGGGACACGGACCAGTTCCTCATGGACGAGAAGAAGGCCGTGCTCGTCATGAAGAAGATCGTCGAGATCGGCGGCCTCGCGCCCGGGGGGCTCAACTTCGACGCCAAGGTGCGCCGCGAGTCCACGGACCTCGAGGACATCTTCATTGCGCACATCGGCTCCATGGACTGCTTCGCGCGCGGCCTGCGCCAGGCGGCCAAGCTGCTGGAGAAGAACGAGCTGGGCGAGATGGTCAAGCAGCGCTACGCGTCGTGGAAGAGCGCGCTGGGCGAGCGCATCGAGGACGGCCGCGCCACGCTGGAGGAGGTGGCGGCGTACGCCAAGGAGGCGGGCGAGCCGGACCACGTCTCGGGCAAGCAGGAGCTGGCCGAGCTGATGCTCTTCCGCGGCGTGCAGTGAGTGCGATGGCTATGCGTTGAGTTGAGGCGAATTGACGATAGGTTTCGGTTCGTAGTGTGAGTTTGTCCTTGTAAAAGAATGCACTTTGTTGTCGGCATTTTGTACCTGGAGGGCTGCCTCATTGGATATACGACATCATGACTCATGAGTTAGTAGACTGCTCTCCGTGCGCATACCCTTGTCTCTTTGACGTTTTGCTGACTGGGATAGTTTTTCCACTGTCGGGCTGACTAACAACGAACAACGGTGGTCAGATCCTTGTGCCCATTGTGTTCTAGCTGCTGCAGTACGTGTACCATATCCGGATACACGTAGCAGCCCTAACGGAGGCGTGGTTGACCCAGTGCCACCATGACCCCGGATGCTTAATTACCGGTAGCTGTTAGTCTACGCCCAGTGGCGTATTATGAGTTGATTAGAGGTCGAGCATCTTACAATCCTCCAGCATTGCTCAGTGCACGTAAGGAACGCCTTTCGTCTCCTCAACAGCTTTGAAAGTGTCGCCTTGACCTGCTCTGCTTCCTTTTGTGCGTTCTAACGTGTGCTCTAGCCCCACAACCTGCGGCCTACACAGGGTACATCATATACTACATGTGATTCAACACGCACAAGACCTAGAGACGTTGCCTCATCGCCGATGAGTCATCGGACGCGCCGTCACGGCAAATCTTACCATCTTCGATTATTTTTTTTCTTGAAGACTGTATTGTCACTTACTAGTGTTGTGCCTTGCATGCTTTCTGTCTAAACAACGACGTAATTCGTTGTTTTAGCAAATCACGGTGATTAGCCCATCATTGAGTTAGGAGCTAACTCGTCGATTTTAGATAAAATAGCTGCTAAGACAACGAGTTAACGTTGAGTTATGCTCACTTTCGTTGAATGGCTGGAGTGTATCCGACAATACTACGGCCCTGACATTCTAATTCTAACTCGCTCGCTTTGTCTGATTGCTTTGATTGACATGCGTTGGCGATCTATCGTACTAAACTACGTCTACAATATTGAAGAACATCCCTGTTTTTATATGGAGGAGCTGCAAGCAGCTTTAAAGTCAGCGTTTCCTGCACTCCCGAGGGAGGATTCCCCCCAGGAAGGCCAAGGGCCCGGAGATCCTTGAAGGCGACCCTTGGCAGACACTTGCTCGCGACCCGTCGTTTTGTGGAATAGCCGCGATTACTTACCAAGAGTTCACGGCTGCGACGGTGGAGTGGAGGAGGAAGAGCGCATTCCTCGACTTGCCTCCGAAAGCTGCAATGACGGACGCTGTCGTGCGCCTCGAAGTGGTGGAAGATGGAGTCTCACTCAAAAATGGATCGAAGAACCCGGAGCTAAAGACGACCGAAGCGACCGAAGGATTCCCACAGAATGACCCGGCAGCGTCGCCGGTGGCGAAGATTTTGTTCCTTGATGGCGTTCGTGGCGTTGCCGTCGTGTTTGTCGTCACGCAACACACAGGATACATGCACGACGTCTACATGGGCGCGTTTGGTGTCGACGCCTTCTTCGTGCTGTCGTCCTTCCTGCTGACCATGCTCTTCATGAAGAAGAGCATCAAGCTCATCGCAGAGCAGGCGTCCTACCGTAAGTGGGGGTGGACGCTGGCCGACTACTTCTCCAAGCGGTTCTTCCGCGTGTACCCGTTGTTTGCACTGGTGGCGATCACTCTGTGGTTCATGCCGTTTGAATACAAACAGCGGTACTACAAGGTAAACCGACCTGAGGACTTCAACCTGTTCCAGACGCTCACTTTTCACCCGGAACACCGTCACTACCTCATGTGGACGTTGCCGCTGGAGATCTCGTACTACTTCATTCTACCCGTGTTCGTACTGGCGGTGCTCGAGATGCGTCGCTTCTGGTGGATGGCGTTCCTTCCGCTCTACGTCTGGGCTATTCACGAAGGACTCTACACGACAAGGGATAATTATCCTCGCCAACCGTTGAGCAAGCATCTCCCGACGTTCGTCGCGGGGCCCATGGCTGCCGTCATCTTCGTCAAGCTTGAGGCGTGGATCAAGAGCACGGGTTTCAAATTCAACACGTTGCATATCGTCGGACTGCGAGTGGTAGAAGCCGTCTTGATCGCAGCCTACCTCAGCGTCGTCTTCCGTGGACTGTTCTTCAATTGGTTGGGGATGCCGCTTCAACCGTCCCAACACTATATCATGCCCTTCACGAGCGTCAAGTTGTCGCTGCTGTTCGTGATCGAGATGATTCAGCTGTCCACTGTGTCGTTGATCTTCGAGTGGATCGTTCTCCGCTACTTGGGCAAGATCAGCTTCTCCGCGTATTTGCTGCACGTGTTCGTGATCGCTACTCCGTCGGTCAAGCTGGAGACCAACTACTATGACAAGACGTTCGAGGTGTTCGGTCTGACGATTTGTTGGCGACGGTATCATACTACACGATCGAGTACCCATCGCAGCTATTGGCGCAGCGACTTTCGCGTACAATCAACAGACTCGCATCCTACAGCCACGAGAAGGTGTCAGATGCCAGGTCCACCAAGCTAGAGAGCTGTTGTTACCCATAATATGTGATAAATTCCATGATGCGCGACAGAGCGCAGGTACAGTGTAGCTGCTCCTTGCTCGTTCTGTGGTATCCACAAGCCAATGTAAGGTAACGAAGATTTGATAATAAGTCGATTGCCAGGCTACATGTAGTTAGTTTATTATTCTCTGGATTTTAATCCAGAGTTGTTGGGTGAATCCCAAAAACCCTACCAATTTTGAAATGATAGCACCATAATAGATTTATGTTTGCGTTAAACCGACGCAATCATTTCACGACAAAACTGAATGTTGCTTGTGCCTCAATACACATCGAACATATTGTGTGTTCTGTTCGAAATTTCCGCGGGCGCCGCCCAAGCCAAATAAATCTCCGGCCAATCTCCGTGGCCACTAGGATTGGTTATAGGCACCCATTTAAGTACGAATTGGTCTTGACATATGGGCACTTGGACCATATGGTTTGGGCCCGGAGATTGAGCAAATGACTTGAGTTTTGTATTTGGCGATTGGAGCGGGGTCTCCAAACCGCCGCGATTTGGAAAATTTGGCCGGAATTCACAATAATGATGGTCATGAAACTCACTCACTCGACCATATGTACCTGTAATATCACATACGAGAGTATTAAATACTAGAGGTCTACTTACCAAAGGAAACGAAGCTCGGAAACCGTAGCAGGATCTTTGCTAAACTGTGGAAGCAAATAGCAGAAGTGATACTTAGTATAAGTGAGATGAATGCCTCATCAGCACACCAACATATACGTGCATTTTGCTAGCATGCCCTCATGTAAAAATTTGAGCGGCAAGGACGCCGGAAACACTGCAAGTAAGCTCGCCATCATGGGGCTTTCGCCCAATGACTAGTGTTGGAGGATCTCAATCGCGTTGCTCTGATGAGTTGTATTGTAAATGAACACGCTGCAGTGGAGCCTTCACTACAACCTGTACGATACAGGCCGACGCCCCCACCCTTCCAACAGATTAATAATAACCATGATCATGTTTTATATAATTGTGTTAAACAAATCAGAGTCTCGCGTTAACCCTTTAAATATTAAGATCGACGAGTCGAAACGCAGCAGAACACCATGTCAAGTCAATACCATGTTTAATGATACCTTGCTTGGCGTGCTCTCCGGTTTGTTCCTATTGGTAGTGAGTGGTTTACACCTCAAACACCGCGTGATAATCAGTTTGCGGGATCACATACGAGCAATCTAAACGATCGACAAGGCACAACCGGCGAAACTGGGGGGCTTCATTGAGCAAAGAGTCTTTGCCAAAGACGTCGATCAAGAAAGCCACCACCTACTACAAACGCCAACTGTACGTGCGCTTGATGAAAACTACAATCCCTTTAACTTTATTAAATTTATTGAAGACAAAGTTTAGTGAATAACACAAGTGGGGCAATACTGTATCTGTAAACGTTCATCAAAACATCATGACCCATATCAAGCGAGCGGCCCTGTAGACAGCAGTGTGCGATCCAAGTATTGTGCTTTGCATCCAGTTTGCCTTTCTATGTAGTGCACTACTTAGTGTTCGTACTTAGCGGTAAATCATAGTGGCCTTGAATGCGAGTTGCTAAGTCGTGTCTCGAACCCGGTTTGGTTCGGAAATTGCACTTTCTAAAAGTGCCAAAAGGTGCTGGATGTGCTAAATCATGCAGGAGATGGCGTATGCGCACTACTTAGTGCTGATTGACCATCCACGACTTCAGCAATTCGTACTCGAGTACGATTTATCAATAATTCGTGCTCGATAGTTACAGTCCGAAGTGCCAAAAGTCTGCAAAGCACAGTAGATGTAAATAAAAAATGAAAAAAAAACTCGAAAATCCAGAGCTTCCCCGTGCAAAGCACGGCTTCGTACTGGGATAGGAAGCAACGTTAGTGCTGCTATCGCAGACCAAATAGGATTATATCCGTGGTACGTCAAGTCAAAAGGTGACCCCTCTTGACACCTAACTGGAACATTGTCCTGAAACCGGTGTGACCCCGGTGCCGCACTGAAGGTTTATATGCGTGGGGAAGCTGAACTGGTAGGATTCCCATCACACCGGTATGGCCGCGGTTCCAAAAGGTTTATATGCGTGGGCAGATTGAACCGGTATGAGTCAGTAACATATATCGAATAATAGGAGTGAAGTAAAATGAATGATTGAAGCGGGCAGAAGCATACAAAGGTAAACATTTTCATTTTCTACAAGCTACAAACAGATCTCGAGCAAGGTTCGTTTTATCACTGTGTATAAGCACCGCCAAGGCATATCATGTATCTACAGTTTTGAGGTGAATTACCGGGCAGACGCTGCGGCTGCGAAGCAGGCGCAGGAGATGCCCGTGGTTCGTAAAAAAACTCATAACAATAGAAAGCGATAATACCAAAAACCTCCTATCCTATCCTTCGCGGAGCCCTAGTTTAAAATACTTACTTTGGTATATTGGTCTGTTACGATTGCCTGGTCGACCCAGCCCCATCTCATAATTTGGCAGGTACGGCTGCCGCGGAATGCGCTGTCATGTATGAGAGCCTCATTGGCGTGCCAAATGCACAGAGCAGAGGGAGGTCGAGCTAGCACGAATTATATTGGCGCGAAGCTTGAAGGCATAGTGACGAAAGTAACGGGAGGAGGGTGGTGGCAGTGGTTATTGTAGCGGCGACGGAATGAGTGGTTCTAGTAGTTCTAGCCCAGTTGCTACTGCGCTAGATAAGATAAAAGCACCGAGAAATACATGTACCAACGACATAACCATCAATGGACCACTATTTACTATAGAACCGAGCCTGAAGCCATTCTCTTAAACAAGGACATTTTGAAAACTCCATCTAGGTACTTTGGATTGTTTATGTACCAAGTGCCTAGTTTGTTGATGCCTGTGCATGCACCGCATCCGGTGAGCCACCAATAATCCAATCCTTCGCACAGACATCAGGAACTGTCCCATTGCGGGCGGGCGTTCCCATGTTGGAACTTCCAACGGGTGGATGGGAAATTCACCGTACCGTACGACTCGCTTGTGCTGCCGAAGCCGAAACGTTACTACAGTAAACCTTTATTTTTACAATTTTCCAAAATGCGAGTCAATCATTGCAGCAATACTTTTTGTAGGGCACATAGAGTACTAACGTAGTATGTAATACCGTACGGTAAGCTTGAACAGGGGGTACCGCACCGTATGGGTAAAAAAAAATTCCGATGATCATGACCCTGCATTGCAAGATCATGATCGCGATCGTTGCAGGCTGCAAGCAGGCAGTTCTATCGGGATACAAAGGGACAGCTCATCGATAGTGGCTGCTTGCACCGGGCCAGCCAGTAAGAGATCTTGAGATGTGCTTAGAGCTACAGCTGGTGATTTGACGTTCAACACTCCAAAATCGGTGAAGAAACTCCTTCATTTGCGAAAAGGACGAGAAGGAGGCAAGCGGACGTCGGCAGGTGCGAGGCCGTCGAAATGCAAGCCCCTGCTAGCTAGGAGAGGGTGTGCGTGTGTGCTAAGATCATGGTATCATTTGCGTGTTAGCTGGGGGGAGTTGTGCGCACAGGGCCAACACAAGCACGCGGTATTTGCGGAGGGGGGCCCTGCACCGAGCTTGTCAGCGCACTCGGCTCGCTAGACTGCTTGGCGCGGGGGCGGCCAGCCAAGCGCAGCCCGGCAGGCAACATGTTGTGGTAACAAGTAGTTGGCACTAAACATTAAAGTAGATCCAGCGTGTGTTGCTTAGCGCCTCGAAGCACTTTTGTCAGTACTGTAGCTACTTCAGACTACACGCAATGGTACAGTAACATACAGAATACAGCATTTAGTGCAGCTCAGCCGCTTGCTCTCGAACCGAAGTGATATGTAGTGTTACTGTGAGGACACTTAGACCCAAGGACTTGGCGATCAAGTCCTCCAACTCTGTGGCCAAATTGACCAGACTTGGCCACTTGGCCCATGCTCGTGCTGGTGCTCACTGGGTTGGTTGGTTGGTGGCAGCAACTTACTGCCAACTTGGTTGGAACGTCCAACCAACATACGGAAATGTTCTCGACAAAAAACAGAGTGTCAGCCTATTCTTTTACCGTGCACCGACTGGAGCTGACCCGGTGCAAGTATCCTCTGTCCAGCTCATCAGCAATCGCGAATCTGCGAACATTCCGGAAGCGGAATGGTCGTCATCTTGAAGCGAGCACGTCATCTTGGGGTTAGTCAAAGGCGTGCTGAAGAGTTTACAATATACCTGTAGATCAACTTCATCAAACATCAACTTGCCATTGTACGAAGTGCGCGAGCATGCCAAAGCCGGCACTTACTTGTTCTGACGGCAACCGTAGCCGTCACCAGGTCAACTTGAAACAAGCAGGAAAAGCAGCCGGTGATTGCGCTTTGATTATTTTTAGCTGCGGTACAGCACTGGATCACACGGATAAATGATCCGTGTGCTGTTCCTGTGCTGTACAATCTGCCCCGGCAAGGTCGGACCAATAGAAACTGCGAGGTTGCGAAACTTGCAAAGGGCTTGACAGAAGTGCCAATGTACTGAATTACTCAATTAATGGAAAGTAGCGTCCCTCGTCTTGTACCGTCGGCTCAGTTTTCAAGCAGAGGGCACCATTGAACTTCAATTTGAAGGGGGTCGGCGATATAATATCGCCGATATTCTTGTGTTTGTACTTGTACATGTAGTGAATGATTTGTCTTGTTCGCGGAGCATCGCGTCGCGTAGACTGCTGCCTGGGACGGTCATTTAGGGAGTTCTAATGTCCGTACTGCCCCATCGTTCAGGGCAAGGCACTGACGCCCCTGCCGCATGCCGTAATGACCGCATCTTGCTGCAGCAATAACTTATCTAAAGTTCATTTTGAGCCTTTCATTTTACTCCTGCTAACTAGCAACTTGCAGTTGCTTCCCGCTGGTGGACATGTTCCCTCCACTTTTAACTAGACTCAGTACATATTATCTAGAAAGCGCAAATCTCGACTGCATGGCTGTACTAGCTCTGCGAGGTACATTCGACATCGCTATTCTTGATTTGCCGGGGAGATCTGTACATGTTCAGTCAGGTTACCATCCCTCCTGTTTTCTTGATGTCACCCGTCGCACCGCTGTTTGGACGGATAGATTGCGAGACTGCGTGTTGTGTATCCACCCATGGCTGTCAACTTTCGTGCCATCGAGGCCGACAACTCACTTTGGGTTTTCGCCTCCACCCCCACTGGACTGAACCTCCCATTCCATTCCGGCACGAGCGCGTTAAGATGCTTCGGCAGAAACCAGACACGACAATAAACGTCCAAGCAGTGGAGCATGGGAGCTCACAACAAGGTGGATTGGTTCTTGCTGGCAAGGACGACCCGAAGACCACCGAAGCAGGTCAAGGTTTCCCACAGAACACGCCATCCGCTCGATCTTCGTCGCCGGTAGCGAAGATTTTGTTCCTCGATGGCGTGCGAGGAGCCGCCGTCGTGTTTGTCGTGACGCAGCACTCAGGCTACATGCACGACGTCTACATGGGCGCCGTGGGCGTTGATGCCTTCTTCGTGCTGTCCTCGTTCCTGCTGACCATGCTCTTCATGAAGAAGAGCATCAAGCTCATCGCAGAGCAGGCGTCCTACCGTAAGTGGGGGTGGACGCTGGCCGACTACTTCTCCAAGCGGTTCTTCCGCGTGTACCCGTTGTTTGCGCTGGTGGCGATCACTCTGTGGCTCATGCCGTTTGAATACAAACAGCGGTACTACATGGTAAACCGACCTGAGGACTTCAACCTGTTCCAGACGCTCACTTTTCACCCGGAACACCGCCACTACCTCATGTGGACGTTGCCACTGGAGATCTCGTACTACTTCATTCTACCTGCGTTTGTACTGGCGGTGCTCAAGATGCGTCGCTTCTGGTGGATGGCGTTCGTCCCGCTCTACGTCTGGGTCATCCACGAGGGGCTCTACACGACACGAAACAACTTCTACCGCCAGCCGCTGAGCCAGCACCTTCCAACGTTCGTCGCGGGATCCATGGCTGCCGTCATCTTCGTCAAGCTTGAGGCGTGGATCAAGAGCACGGGTTTCAAATTCAACACGTTGCATATCGTCGGACTGCGAGTGGTAGAAGCCGTCTTGATCGCAGCCTACCTCAGCGTCGTCTTCCGTGGACTGTTCTTCAATTGGTTGGGGATGCCGCTTCAACCGTCCCAACACTATATCATGCCCTTCACGAGCGTCAAGTTGTCGCTGCTGTTCGTGATCGAGATGATTCAGCCGTCCACTGTGTCGTTGATCTTCGAGTGGATCGTTCTCCGCTACTTGGGCAAGATCAGCTTCTCCGTGTATTTGCTGCACGTGTTCGTGATCGCTACTCCATCGGTCAAGCAGCAGACCAATTACTACGACAAGACGTTCTCCATCTTCGGTCTCGTGATCATGCTGGCCACGGCGTCGTACTACCTGATCGAGTATCCGTCCCAGCTACTGGCGCAGCGGCTCTCTCGAGTGTTTGGCGAACGAGCAGCCCACGAGCACCAAAAGGTTCCAGAGGAAAGCGACACCGACTCGTCCGACGAAGCTGGGACGGAGAAATCGTCGGATATGCTACTGGAGAGGAAGGAGGGCGCTGCTGGGGTCGTGTAAGCGCGCGGGAAGAACTACATACGAAATCGAACTGAATTTGCACTTGAACTTCACCGGGGTCATACGCTATGATCGATCATATCTACGATATGAGACGTCAAACCGATCTGATCGTTAAGTTTCAGGTTAATAACAAATTCCCGATATATCAAACTTAACAACCCAATACTCAACTCAAGTTAACTGTCCATGCGGTTCAAGGTGTTCATTTGTCGATTAGGAGGTCCACTTTCATCTCAACCAATGTTTCAAGATGGTTACCCTCCTCGTCAATTTATCAAAAAAAAATGCGGTTGCTTCTGTGATAGGGCTGAACGAACTGTATCCCCGCGAAATCTGACCAACCAATGCTCGGTAGTCGAATCTCACTCCTCGATTTGTCGACTTCCGATCAATTCACTCGCCACAATGCAAGAATCCGACACGGAGCTGCTAATCCAGACCAAAGAAGATCATCCATGCCGCCTCCACCCTGAATACGATGTGATATCCTCCACAACAACCCACGATATTTCGCCTTCACCAGTCGTTACCAAGATTTTATTCCTCGACGGCGTGCGAGGAACCGCAGTCATCTTCGTCGTCACGGAGCATGCTGGCTACATGCGCGACCTCTTCATGGGCGCCGTGGGCGTCGACGCCTTCTTCGTGTTGTCCTCATTCCTGCTGACCATGATCTTCATGAAGAAAAGCATCAAGCTGCTGGAAGAGCAAGCGTCCTACCACAAGTGGGGGTGGACGCTGGCCGACTACTTCTCCAAGCGATTCTTCCGAGTCTACCCGCTGTTTGCGTTGCTCTCGTTGGTGTTGTGGCTGATGCCGTTCGAGTACAAGAACCGCTACTATCGGATCACAAAGCCCGAGGACTTCAACTTGTTCCTGACGCTCACGTTCCACCCGGAACACCGGCACTATGTTCTGTGGACGCTTCCGCTTGAGATCGCGTACTACTTCATTATACCCACGTTCGTGTTTGCCGTACTCAAGCTGGGTCGCTTCTGGTGGGTATTATTCATCCCGCTCTACGCCTGGGTCATTTACGAGGGACTTTACTCTACCCGAGACAACTTCCACCATCAACCATTGAGCAAACACCTGCCCACATTCACCGCGGGTTCCATGACCGCAGCTATCTTTGTCAAGGTGGAGGCATGGATCAAGAAGACCGGGTTTAACTTCAGCAAGCTGCCCGTCATTGGACTTCGAGTGGCGGAATCTACATTGGTTGCGCTCTACCTCAGCGTCGTCTTCCGTGGATTGTTCTTCAACTGGTTGGGGATCCCACTACCGCGTCCGACCAGGTACAGTATGCCGTTCACGAGCGTCAACTTGTCCCTCATTCTTGTCATCGAGATGCTGCAGCCGTCCAGCGTGTCGATGATCTTTGAGTGGACAGCTCTTCGATACTTGGGCAAGATCAGCTTCTCCGTGTATTTGCTGCACGTGTTCGTGATTTTCACGCCGCTGATCCAGGAGCAGGCAGACTACTATGACAAGATGTTCGCGGTGTTTGGGCTGGCGGTTCTACTGGCGACGGCGTCGTACTACTCGATCGAGTATCCGTCGCAGCTATTGGTGCAGCGACTTGCGCGTTGGTTCGCTGAACGAGCAGCTCGGGAGCATAATATGGTTCCTTGCGAAGTTGATTTTGACTCGGGCGAGCTCGACACAGCTAGATTGCGCGGGTCTCATAGTGAGTCGTAACAAAGGTTTTACCCCTGGGTAAAAAACCTATTGAAGAAGTGCTCGTCATGGGGCTGCTCGATTCGTACGTTGTTGTTTTCCGTTGAGACTATTACAATACAATTGGGACTCCCAATTCCCAATTTGGGAGGGTATTATAGATACGTACAGTACACCGTACAAACGCAAAGAGTGCTGCCGTGAAATGTGCAAATCCACCATCCTTTCGAACTCCGAGTCGTGACATTGTTAGCATTTTGTTTGTTGAACGGAGGCTTTCCTCCGCTCTTCCACTGTGGAAGTTCCACAAGGCGCAGTGAAGTGATCGATGACGAGGTTCGTATTCTCACTACTGTACCATGTACTTACATGTACCACAGTACAGTAAGATGATCCGGTGCAGAATGTCCTTGGCCAGGCCGTAAACTACCCCACGCTATAATAGCAGATGCAAATGCAGGAGCCCTACAGCCGTTTTATTAATTCTTCTCGACGAGAGCGGGTGGAAACTAATGGATCCGTACGCCGACATGCTCATCAATCCAGACGCCATCACAACCACAAATCCAGACGCCAACATGCCCACGAGCCCAGACGCCACCTTGACCACGGGTCCGAATGCCGACATGCTCACGAACCCGGACGCTGCGGATCTCGCCAGTCAGGTACAAGCAGTCAAGCATAATGTGATCGGCCAGAAGACTACGTTCGTGGAATATGTCGTTATGTAGCATGGCTTTACAAGAACCACGCTGAGTGAGCAGCATCCATTGTATCGCAACGCGCTTTTCGGAAATACCAGACTAGTTTCCCAGTTGCAACAGAAAGTGGTTTGCCGAACGGCACGTCCATCAGATCGAATAAGGCCTACTGGTGTACCTCCGCACGTTCATTTGATGGCATCGATGGAGCAGCAAGCGGCGCAGCTACAGCAGCTATCATTGTCGGTTAGTGAGCTGGCGCCCACTGTGGTGCAGTTGATGAGAGAAGAAATGTCCCGTTGTCGATCTTCTTTGTCGTCAACAGAGCTTAATGCCAGTATATCGCGGGCGCTTAATGACTGTGGAATAGCTGAGCTAGTTGCAGCGGTCCGAAGCCATTTACCCCAGCCATTGGGTTGCACTACAGAAGAATCTCAGGACCGCCTAGATGTAGATGATAACGATGGAGTCCAAATGGCTACACAAAACCTGACTCTTACGAACTCAAGATTGACGCGAGCACCTGCTGATTTTACTATTCCCAGCATGTCGTTAAGGTGTGCTTGGGAGCACTGGTGCTGTGGTGACCCATCTGGGCGAATTGGTCCATATCGCTTCCTGCAGTGGCAGGACCTTTCCACTTGTGGGAAGCGGAAGACGCTCTCAGCCTATCGGTGTATAATGATGGAGATACAAGCCAAAGTTCCGCGAGGCTGCTGGATATCAACCCCAACTGTGCAGCAGGCTCGCGAAATGCTTCAAGGCGCTATTCCGAAGCTTCGTATCAGCGATGTAACACCAAAAAATCGTCAAAGGCGCAAAGATCAGCTCAAATGGTCTACTGCATTGAACGAGATTCGAGAAAATCGCCGTAGATCGAGCCAAGACGCGTAGGTTAGCGTCGAAACACCAACACACGTGCACATAAGCAAAAGATAATTCAGCTCGTCTTACGTCACGTCGTTGATGCAGTTGCCGAGGACGAGGACGAGTTATATGGAGCCTAATGGGCGCTGGTGTAGCCAGGTTGCCTGGCCACGGGTTCACGCTGCATTATACAAAGGCAATGCGCGACGACGCACTACTGCCTGTCGCCTCGAACTTGTGGCTGTATAAACTGCGGTTGTTATGCGCCTGTGTGGTATTGAGTTTCGAGGTTCAAAGTAGTTTTTCTGTGCGTTTGACGCACACGAATTCGTAACGACTCTGCATTTCCACCAGCTTAACAGCAGTTTGTATGGAAAGGTCGTCGCGGGCAAAAAGAATTCGTGTGCGCGCAGGAAACGCAAAAGTTTTGATACAAAAATGAGGTCAGACGCACACGAATTCAAGAGAATCGTGCACTTTCGAGCACTGCACGAAACAGCCCTAATATTTTTAACTCCGCCAGGCATCGCTTCGCCATGCGGTCATTCCTGGTTCGACTTTGGTGGTGATGCGAGCTGCATACTTGTGGAGCTTCGTTCTCGCTTATCACACAGAAGAACAGCCCTGGACGGGCAGAAATGCCGGGTGAAGCACAAAAGTCAGCCGGAGATTTGTCAGGTTTGCCCTGTGAACTTTGACATTCATCCCATGCGGTACATTGTCTTCAAGTGCGCTTCGGAGACGTGCAAGAGGACATGCGACTCAACGAGGGCTCACTGCGAGTGCCCGTGGCGTCTCAAAGTACTATTGTGTGAGGTGACAGATGAGAGCACAATATCACAGCACGGTTCCCACGTCTCTGCAGCCCCTCCGTCCCCAAGACCGAACAAGCTGAACCTGATGATGAAGCGCTTCGTAGTCAAAGGTGCGGAAGCGGGGACAAGACCAGCAAAAAATAAAAATACGACCTAGTTCTCGCGTTCGGACTTCGTGACGTGGATGAGACGAAGTTTCTACGCAGCGTTCAGAACTGTGTCCGTTCCTATCGGCGGACTGCCCTGCACGACAATGACTATATCGACGAGATGGTAGCGCTTGCGTCCAAGCACCGCTACCGAGAGAGTTTAGACGATACAACTTCGTTTGCATTTGGGTTCGACTACGACGAAAAAAAACGAACCCATTCTGGGCCGTGTCGACGGGAATGATCCGCTGGTTGTTGGCTTCGCTACGAAACCTTCGCTTCGGCGCCTTGCAGACGCAAAAAACTTTATTTTGCATGTCGACGCAACTTTCAAGTTGAATAGCAAGGGGTATCCAGTGATTGTGGTCAGACTCCCAGACTTTTGGCGGCAGTTCCACCCAATTTGCTTCGGTTGCCTTTATTTTGGTTCTTATGCAGATCAGGTCCAGGATTTGAACATGCTGATTGTGAGACCGAATCAAAGACCTGAACCAAACAGCCACAGCTTTGGATCCTGGCATGACTGGGTTCGTGCTCCGTTCGGCTTCCTACTCTAGCAACATGTCGTGGTGCTGTATCTACGTGAAAGGGTGTGCATTTTGGCCGGTTACCTTGGCTCAACAGGTATTTTGGCAGTAGATCGTGTTCAAAAGCATTGCATTCACTGCTTACATGGGCTATCACCTACTACACTGTATCGGATAGGTAGAACGAGTCGCCGCAGCAGTCGAACATGCCTCCCTTTCCTACTTCTCTTGACAGCAAGATTCATTATCTCCAATAGCACACGCTGTTCATGTTTCTAGTAGTCCAAATGCAGTTGCTGCAGTGCGTGCATTGTATCCCATTCGCGACTGGTGTTTTTTTAGTCAAAGCAGTGCACACCTGGTTTGGTTTCCGTTCACACTCTCAGCATCGACACTCCACTGTTGGCAATTAGCACATATCTTGTAAAATTAGTTTACCAACAAGTAACAGGTACATGCACTTCAGAATTATGTAGCCTAGCTACGGCATGTGATCGATATGTTTCACTCCTGCTTGACTAGGAGAAATATATAGCGTTTCAGCTCGTAGCGAGGTGCCACAGCCGCAGCACGGCAACAAACTCTCCAAAGCGAAGACGTTGCACTGCGACCAACCTTACCAGCAGACGGAGTAGCAGCAGCAGCAGCGGCGGTGGCGACAGGACTGGCGCGTCTTCGTGACGTCCGACGCAGCCTCTTCCACTGTGCGCCCACCTCGTCGGGCTCCGCATCCTCATGCGTGGACTTCAGGCACCGCCTGACGCGCACCATGGAGGTGTCGTAGACATCTGCCAGCGGGAGCCAAGCTCGCTCACGGTGACAGCCAAAGGTGCGCGCGTTTCCGCTCGACTCGGAGCCCAACGGCGGCGGCAGCCTGAGCACGTGGCAGGAGTGGCGCACGGCGCAGCGGTCAGCTACGCCGACTTGGACAACAGGGCAGCAACGATATATCCGGATACCTGCGTGGACTTGACGCGCTCCGTACTCACGAGGCATGCCTCCGTCTGCACGAGTGCACGTGCATCACCTGTTCTTACCGCGACGGACGGCATCTTCAGCTGCGCCACATCACTTTTCGCGTCCTCGCCCACCAAATGGTATAGCTTGCACAGCGCAGTATGGCGCGCTGCACGTAGCGCGAGGCCGACTTGACCCATCGATTCCATAAGCCACTTCCAAGCCGACTGCTGCTTGTGCTCTCCTGACGCATCTTGCCCACCTGCTGCCCACTACGATGGTGCTGCTGCATCTTCACGGCCTCTCCCATGGCCTCCTTGCTGCTCTGCTGGTGGTGCTTGCGCTCGCTTACCCTGGAGCTCTTCATGGCGAGGATCTTGCTCATCTTCCTCCGCGGTGTTGCAGGGGCAGCGACCCGGGGTGCTGCAACGGCTCGGTCCATGGCGATGTGGCTCGGGCATCACCGAGGCGCAGACAGAGGTTAGGAAGCTTGGGTCGTGGTAGGCGCTCGGCTGAGGTTTCAAAGTGAGGACTGGGACTTTTCCGACTTACGTCGTCAAAGCATGGCAAATGTGATCCAATCACAAGTTCAAAGAAAAAGCACGCTCTGATCAAATCCAAGACCTGTTCTGCATAAGACCCATTTAAAAATCTTCCTTTGCTTCTTCCTCGTGTCGGATCTTCAGCAGCCTCAATGGGAGAAGGCATTGCGGTCTATGCTCGAGATGTACCAGCGTTTGTCGGCAGAGCAAGCAAAACTAACGTACGTGGTGATGGACGCAGATAAATCTCAGCGCGGCGCTTTCAAGGTTATTGCACACGAGATGTTGGCTGAGCAGCCTACATTTATAATGTGTTTTTTCACGTGATGACAAACGTGCGTAAACACACAGCTAAAATGTCGGTCGAAGACAAGAAACTTGTTTTCCGTCACGTTTACCGGATTCACTACGCGCGTGATGAATCAGAAAAGCTTACTCGGATTGCTGAGGCCAAGGAAGCTTGGAAGTGCAACGCCGAGTGCCGATCCTTTCATGAGTACTTCGACAAGCAATGGCTAAAAGGGCGGTACTCCAAGTGGCAGTGTTTTGAAACCAGTACTGGGATGGCAAAAACGAATAACCCTGCTGAAAATTTCAACCGCCAACTCAAAATCAGCACACGATGCGGCGTTTGCTCCGCTTGAACCCTCTTTTCCTCGAGCTGCTCAGGGTGTGCACCATTCGCTCCCTGCTCACCAAGCCTTACGCGACATCAACACGAGCCGCGCCACATATTGTCCGCGAGTATCGAAAACTCTCGTCACAACATCTACTGAGCGTTGTTGCTATCAACGAGTCGGTGCTAGCAGCACAACCTCTTGCAAGTCGGTATTCGATAAGTTTTTTTACAGCGGCATCAACCGTGCAGGTGAACCCAGTTGACAGCTCCGCTACAACGGATCGCGACGTGTTTTGTGTTTATCAGCGCTTACCGATTGAAGATACGCCACCAGCCAAAGAGTCAACTGATGCGGAGACCGAAGAAAAAAACCGACACTGAGTTTGAAGTGGAAGATCAGCCTGGAATCGGGTGGCGCACTTGAGACGTGCAACTGCAGAACATGGTTCAAGCTGGGTTGTTGTGTGCACATTCTAGCTGCACAAGACGCGCTCGGATTGCCTTTTGATGGGACACCGCCGCGTCGACCTACGTTTCCGGACAAACGGCCGAAGAAAAAGCGCGGTCGACCATCGCAAGTGGGCCATGCCCTCAGTCTCGAGTAAATTTGTGCTCATGCTGCGAACTTCATCACGGTGATAGCAATCACTAGGACTCGCGCATTCCTTAGCTGCTATCTTTTGCGAACAAGGATACTGATAAAATTAAAAACTGCATGAATAAAGAGCATTGCATCTGCAAATTAATTGTGGCCTTTATAAATCTACTACGATCGCGATGGTCGAATAGTTCTGCTCGTGTGAAGTGTTGATCAGCAGCATAAAAGTTTTTAAAGCACTGGATGGGAGGCAGTTTATTAGCTCTTCTGGACCAACTCCTAACTAAGTGGCACTAGCTACTAGAGCTACTACGAGCTCGGTGGCGTTTCGATTTTCCTTTTTGGCTACTTGGGGTTGTGTCGAACCAGCCGAGATCTGAAAACAGTTGCGTTTTAACTGGGTGGCGGTCCCGCGATATAAAGAGATCAGAGAAACGTTTTTCTTCTTGGCCCGCGGCAACTACATCGTGTAGTATGTGTCGAGTGCTTAACACGTGTGAGCTGCAGTCGCCCATCGCGTCGGTCACTTCACTTTCAGACGACAGTAAGGCGCTTACTGTAGCTTCGATCTCCAACGCCGCCTCGCGAATTGCACCAACGACAGTACTTCTACTGTCTCCAGTCAAGCGCCAGCCCACGTCACTCATTAAGCAGCTCAGCACGGTAGTCGCACCTTCTGCACTAACAAAGGCCCAGAACGCAGCATGAGCCCTCATATCCCAGTATTCGTGATGATGGCGCGATAGATCAAGAGCACAATGGCAAGCTGGTCTCGATGCTGAATGTGTAGTGAGAGCAAGTAGTTATAAATATACAGCGATATTGGCTCGATATACCTAGTGTGCTATGCACTATGCACGGTATGTGATCGGACCTCCTAGATAATGCGACTTGAAACCTCACTGCGTTATGAAAACACGGTTGTCTTACCGAGTTATCATAAGACAGTCGCCGTACCGAGTTATGGTAACGCGGTCGTACTACCCAGTAATGATAACATGGTGGCAGTGCCGCAGGGCATAGTGGAAAACACCTCCTGGTTCAGTAAGCAGGTCGGTCACCAGCAACGTGTTTGAGCTGCTGCTTCAGAGGTGCCCTCACCTGAGCGTAGAACCCAGCTAATGTATGCGAGAATCTATTGCTGTGCTGTGCCCCCATTGCAAGTAGCGGCACGCATGGTGTTCTGCGTTTGCGCCGGCAGCGGCTAGTAGATTTCTCGGTGCTGCTGTCTGCACGGTAGCTATCTGGTCCAGCTTCCGAGGTATGGAGACGTATAGCAAAAACTTCACCGAGTTATGGTAACACGGTCGCCTTACCGAGTTATGCTCCGAGTTACGGTAACACGGTACGAAGGAAACAGCAGTTACACCAACCATATTGAACCTGCAAATACCGATATTGAGCAAAATTCAGTGAAGACAGGGGTGGCAAATTCGGCAAGGCAACCTACCCCTTCTGTATTTTGTCCGACAGTCTGTAGTTTGCCTATTATATTATTAATAATACTTCTGTCTGTGGATTACACCTTTCCTCCTTCTCGACGTCAATCGCAGCGCCACGCATTCCTGTGATTCCCCGACAAGGTGTTTTGTGCATACAAATCTTAGCACTATCCTCAAATATTTCATGCGAATTGCCTCAAGGTTACATAACTGAGTTACAGTATTAAGAATTGAGGCATTGATTTCTCTGGAGCCGACAGTAGAATCTCGGGACCACTACAGCACTGTAGGTGAGCCAAAAAAAAAACAGGATAAAAGAAGAAGAAGAAAAGTGTTCTCGTATTTTATTCAAGTGACGACACCGGGCCGCCTTCAAGTCGGCTGGATCATTTCGCTGCTTGTCTCCTAGTGCCTTTCCAACACGTGGGGTCGAACAGCAAATCGCACATCCCTCATTGCATCTGTAAAATTTGATTGCCAGGTGTACTTACTTAACTGACGTCCAAGTTGTCGTTAATCACTCCTCAACTCGCCGGGTCTCGATCAAGACAACCAGCCCAATGCAGGGACCCGACACCAATTTACAGCTTCAGGTTATACAAGACAAGGAAGACGGCCCTCGCGAACACCATGCCGCCTCCAAAGTGATGGCGCCTACATCAACACAGGATCAATCACGCGACACCTCGGCCACGAAGTCTTCGTCGCCGGTAGCGAAGATCCTATTCCTTGATGGCGTCCGTGGGGCTGCCGTCATCTTCGTCGTCACGCAACACACAGGGTACATGCACGACGTCTACATGGGCGCGGTTGGTGTCGACGCCTTCTTCGTGCTGTCGTCCTTCCTGCTGACCATGATCTTCATGAAGAAGAGCATCAAGCTGATGGCAGAGCAGGTGTCCTACCGTAAGTGGGGGTGGACGCTGGCCGACTACTTCTCCAAGCGGTTCTTCCGCGTGTACCCGTTGTTTGCGCTGGTGGCGATCACTCTGTGGCTCATGCCGTTTGAATACAAACAGCGGTACTACATGGTAAACCGACCTGAGGACTTCAACCTGTTCCAGACGCTCACTTTTCACCCGGAACACCGCCACTACCTCATGTGGACGTTGCCACTGGAGATCTCGTACTACTTCATTCTACCTGCGTTTGTACTGGCGGTGCTCAAGATGCGTCGCTTCTGGTGGATGGCGTTCCTTCCGCTCTACGTCTGGGCTATTCACGAAGGACTCTACACGACAAGGGATAATTATCCTCGCCAACCGTTGAGCAAGCACCTCCCGACGTTCGTCGCGGGGTCCATGGCTGCCGTCATCTTCGTCAAGCTTGAGGCGTGGATCAAGAGCACGGGTTTCAAATTCAACACGTTGCATATCGTCGGACTGCGAGTGGTAGAAGCCGTCTTGATCGCAGCCTACCTCAGCGTCGTCTTCCGTGGACTGTTCTTCAATTGGTTGGGGATGCCGCTTCAACCGTCCCAACACTATATCATGCCGTTCACGAGCGTCAAGTTGTCGCTGCTGTTCGTGATCGAGATGATTCAGCCGTCCACTGTGTCGTTGATCTTCGAGTGGATCGTTCTCCGCTACTTGGGCAAGATCAGCTTCTCCGTGTATTTGCTGCACGTGTTCGTGATCGCTACTCCATCGGTCAAGCAGCAGACCAATTACTACGACAAGACGTTCTCCATCTTCGGTCTCGTGATCATGCTGGCCACGGCGTCGTACTACCTGATCGAGTATCCGTCCCAGCTACTGGCGCAGCGGCTTTCGCGAGTATTTAACAGGCTCGCGTCCTATGACCACGAGAAGATCGTTGAGCAGAGTGATACCGAATCTGATGAACAATCGGAGCCGGATGTGGTGAAGGAGTCGATACATTTGGAGCAAGGTGAAAAGGGTCCAGCTTCTTCGTAAGAGATAAAATACTCATATTTGTCGATCATAAAAATTAAAGCGTACAGTATTTGGGCAGCATTCAGGGTATCCACTGCATTACATTACTGTAGGGCATAGGCTTCATCCCACAGCTGGAGAGGGAACCGGGTTCTCCAAAATGCTGGCGAACAATCGACTGCTTTTATCAATATCTCCCAATTCTCTTTCGACGCGTTCATGAGAATTGGGGACTGTCCTTCGTCGAATGGCGCGCTGAAGCTATCGATTTCCCCGTTCACGATTTTCTCGAGGTCATTGCAGTACGGAGAGCCACCTGCAACGATCGGGGGCATGGTTTCCAGCATCGATTCGACTAACGGGTCGATCCACGACCAAAAGAACGAAATGTTAGTATTGGAGAGAGAGATAAAAGCCGGGCCGACAATCGGCTGTGACACATTTCGCGGTAATTCACGCACATTAGTGCGGTCGAGGATCAAATACTGCGCGTACGAGGCTTCGAAGATCTCAGGTGAAAACTCAGTGATCGGATTCCCCACTAGTGTCAAGTAATGGGGCTGCAAGCGCGCTAGCACTGGCGGCGCGGCTTGTAGCTGACTGTTTTCGATGTACAGAATGGATGCGGCATGCCATTTCGAGTCAAGGTCGGAGGGTAAAGTCTTCAAATTTGTCTCGCAGAACGAGATCAGGGAGAGTTGAAGGGGGAAGTCGGAGGACTGAAAGCCGAGTGGTAGAAGGCCCTTCGTCATGTTAACTCGGACCACTGAAAGCTCTATCAGCTCTGGGTGGTGAGAACTCGTGAGTGCTGCGTTGTCTCCCCATTCCAAAAGTGTGGAATTGTAGACCTGGACTAAACGCAGCCGAGTGAAATCCTTGAAACTATCGGGTATCTCGAGAGTTGGGCAATGCAAAACTCGGATCTTTACGGCTGAATTGCGGTCCAATTTCTCCCACTCTGTCTGCACTTCGTTATGTTTGCCGGAAATCTTAAGCTCATAACAGTCGAAGTTCACCACAAAGCACGACGGAACTGCACCAGCCATGGGGTGCACTTGGGGGTTGCACTCAACCAACGGTTTCTGGAAGGCGGCGTACACGTGCATCACCAAAACTATGACCCCCCATGCAGCGAAGAGAAGGTGGATATGGTGGAGCAAACTACGGCGTGGACGTGCTTTCTTGCTAGAAAGTTGACGGGCGTGTGTGGTGGTAGGGACAACAGAGCTGCTTCTTATAACGCAAATCGCTGGACTGGTACTTGTAATTTGGGCGTCATCTAACCCTAATAAGTGCGTCGAGATAGGGGGCCCACACAAAGCCGAAGCTTCACTCTTTGAAGTACGATACAGGAGCTCGCTCATATTCATTATGGAGATAATGAGTCCAAGGGAGAAGACAACCCGCATTGCCAGATCTAACCACGACACGACCAAAACGATCTGCGCTTCGTTGAGCATGCGCGCTACCCATTCGTCGTCATCGGTCAACTCAAAGCCAAAGCTCGTGAGCACCACATCGTATTGCTCCACATAGCTCAGAACAATTGTGACGGGCACTCCGATCGCAGCCATTATATCGAGAACGCTATCGCATGCGATTGTTGCCAGTCTACGACGAGCCTCGCCCCGCCAGAAGCACCGCGAGTAAATCACCACAGATGACCAGCAGTTGACCAGCAGCAAGCTCACGTAGAACCGGTTAAGTACTGCGCGTGGCAGATACTTGCTCATTCGGATAGCTTGAGCGGTCTGGAGACAAGTCTCGAGGAGCTCGCGACAGATCAGAACGGTATGGAAGTGCCGTCCATTGACCCCAAACAATCCACGTCGACTCAGCAGTCTGTAGTAAATCTGCACTGTACTACGCCTCAGTGCTCCTTTACTCGACATATTTCTGCTGTCGTTGCTTGGCTGAATATTACGTATATCCATGTTTCTTTTCCGCGGTGAGAAAGCTAAAGTGCGTTGTCGAAGCGACCCGCCAATCATTAGCAGGGCACAAACCCCATGTGCGGCAGCCAACGCGATGTGAACGTAAGCGATAGTTCGGAAATGTTCACGAGGCATTCCAACCTTGTAGCTTTCAAGCGTGTAGCTCAACACGGTTGCATCGAAGTCCCAGTAGAATTTGGCGTAGCTGACGTTGAAAATGCACGCAATTAAGTACAGCCCAAAGAAAATCAACCAGCAGAAGGCATATTGGCGAGACGACAGCGCTACGTAGTCGATTGACGGACGTAATGGTTGACAATCTGCTATCATACCACGCGAGCTCGATCGTTGCGCGAAAACTTCAGAAGCACAATTCATGCTAAATAAAACTCTCTGGCCGACGAAGGACAGCCTTCTCAAAATGACCCACGCCTCATTTTACAGACATCATTGCTGAATCTGATGCAATAGCAGTTCGACCGGCAGCAAGCTCGAGTCGTTCGTGAGCACAACGTCGAAGCGCTGCAGATACAGCTCTAACTTCTCCTCGGCGCCGTCGTTGAGAAATCCGATGCGCACAATCTCGTCCTCCTGGAAGTCCAGGCCGTTCGCCATGTTGGCATCACCCAGTGAGTCGCCAAGCAGCAGAATATTGTGTCGCTTCTCCAGCTGGCACTGCTTCCAGAAGTCCGTCTCCACCAGCGCACTCGCATTCTTGTTCAAACTGTGAATGAGCTGCAACAGAGTAAAACTTGTCAGCTGATAAGCCAAAACCCAACAATCTCGCCAAGCCAGTCGTACCGTTCCGTCAAACCCGACCACCTTGTCGCTCTCGTCAAACCGCATCATGTTGGAGATCACGTGCACATTTTTGGGCGGCGTCTTGGCCTCCGTCTTCGCGTACTCCTTGTCCAGCACGGCGTGAATCACATCGTACAGCCCTGCCGAGAAAATGAGCGTAGGCACGTTCCCCAGCGCCAGGAGGTCGAAGATCTCCATGAACCCCTCACGGAGCGCGATGTCACTCTCGTCCACCGCCTTCTTGACCGCGCTCTTGGACACGCCGTGCTGGATCATGAGTCCGTGCGTCTTGGCCCACCACTCGATCATATAGGGCAGCTTCTCCTCCATTGTCAGCGTCGCCGACTGCTCGATTGGGTAATATTTCTCAAAAATCTCCCGCGCCACATCTTCCGCGTCCGGACCGAGCGCCTCACTCTCCATCAACAGGCGGTGCGTGCTTAGAGCTTGGTCGTCTAGCAAAAAATCACCATAGAAAAATATTCAGTATTGGTCTAGAATATAAGTAGTCAATACTTCAATTTTGTCACGAACCCGTGGGTTTGTAGGCGGGCGTGAGCGTGTAGTCGAAGTCGGCGATGACCACGAGCTTGTCGAGGCGGTCGGTGGAGAATTTCTTCCACTTGCGGGCGAAGTCCACGGGGTCCCGCACGAACATCATGGGCCTGCCCTCGGGCCGGCGGTGCGCCTCAGCGCGCGCAACTCTGCTGTCATTATGGGGAGAGGAGACTGAGGCGGCGGCAACAAGCGCGAGGCCCGCGGAGCTGCAGGCGAAGAGCGGTGAGGAGCGGGAGCAGAGGCGGCGGAGCATCATCCTCGACTGATCGATTGCTGCTCGACGATCGCAATGTGATTGCAAAATGGCTCCACTTTGTGTGGTCCACAGTAACTGAAGCGGAGCTGTTCATCGGCCAATCAGATCGCAGCTATTGCATCACTTCAATTTGCATCCATGTGCCAACAGAATCCACATACAGCGAGCTTTCGCGAGGCCACGGACAAGGCCAACACGATTAACAAGTACCAAAAACAAGACCCCCGACGGAGTGTAGGGATGAACTTGAAAGCAATCAATAACTATTTGGTTTGGTCATATCGTCCAATTGAGTTTTAGCACTGCTAAACTGATCTCGATTTTTTAGCGTGAATCGTCTACGTTTTTCTCCTCGCGCATTCGTTCTGGTTCAATACTTTAGGCTTGCCACGTCCGACCGCTTAGGACTGAATTGTGGTGGTGACAGATGTGGTGGTAATAAATTTGCATTGCATGCACAGAGAGAATATACCGTAAAGTAATCGATTTGAATTTGGGGATTGCCACCCGCCCTGCTGTGTGTTCTTCTTCTCTGATGTGATGTCTTCCTCGGGATTCACTACACTTCGTTTTGCGTACAGTTCTTGGTATACTCGAGAGTTTTTGTCTTCTTCTTTACTCTCCCTCGTTCCCTAAGCGAAAGGCGTTCCCACCTTCACAGTACAACGATTCTTCGCATTGATCTGCATGTTAGTGCAGGCGAGTTTATCTTCGGTGGTCTCATCGTCGGATCAAGGCTGCATTTCCTCAAGGCGCTATATCCTACGGTTCCACAGTGTGTGCGAGAATTGTGTGTGGCTATTGCAACGCTCGCGCACTGTTTCTTCTAATGCCCCAGCTTGAAAGATACATGGTAATCTTTGCGGGAGCGATGGAGTAATGCAGAGTTATTTTAATTACTCTATTAAAATAAGCTGGAGGCTCTTTTTCCACAATCCTGGGATATTAACCAAACTATCCTGCTGCAACTTCGTCCACGTTCGCTCACGGTCGCGTAGTTTACGATCCAGCTGGACCCACCAGCGGGCAGCACTGTCCTGTAGCTTATTGCCTAAGATGTAATACAGTTCTTGATCAGTCCATTCGCCCCGTCCTGATAGTCGTGCTCCTTCGAGTGCCAGGTCAACGCGCGCGATCCACGTCGTCACAGATGTCTGTGGTGTCGGTAAGAAGGATGGCAAGTCCAAGTCTCGAATGGCTCGCCGTCTGTTGCGGTGAAAGTCTCGATCACCGGGCCTCGTAACGGGTTGGCGTCTGGCACGGCGTCCTCCACCGTCGTGGCCGTCGTCAGATTCGTCGTCGTCGTCGGAGCTGCTCGAAGACCCGTCGTCGTTGTCATCATCGCTGTCGTCTCCGTCGTCGTTGCCGTCACGTGGCTGGTAGGCCACCTGCCGAGCTGTAGCCGCTGGGGGAGGGTCCCGTGGTGCAGCGGGTGGCGGTGCCTGCTGTGTCGACGGATTCGTCGTTCCCACCGTCTGCGTATCAGCGTCCGCGGGCGCAGGGGACGGCGCGGGGTTGGCCACCGTGGTGCTTAGCTGGTCCAGTCTCGCATCGATCCTTGCCATCGTCGTTGCCATCTGCTGCAGTGCAGCGGTCAGCGCCGCTACGGGAGCCATCGCTGTGCCGTCGTCGTTGCCGCTAGTTGCCGCTTCGTCGGGTGGCGCGTCCTGCGTGTCGTCAGCGCCGTGGTCGTTGCGTTCGTCGCTTGGGTTGTCTGCGTCGCCCGGATCGTTCTCCTTCGTTTCTTCGTCCTCGTTCTCGTTCGCGTTCTGACCGTCTTGTCGCGCCAGATCCGATCCTCCAGTAGGCACGGGAACAGACGTCTAAGTCTGAGTCGCCGGTTGATTCCTCGTCGCACGGGTCGTGGGTTGCATGACGACCTTCGTCCGAGCCATCCGAGCGTCTTCGGGTGTCTTCGTAAGTCGAGGGCTGCGTCGGATACGTACACTAGGCCCCTGTATGACCACCATGCAACGTGTTTGGTGCCCCACACGCTTGGGGTTTGGTCGCGACCGTGCTGATGCGGTCGAAAGTCCGGATGGCCGACAGTGTCCAAGCGTAAGACACTGTGCCGGTGCGTGTCCGACTGGCAGCAACACCTACTTTATTTAGATGAACTAGCGCGGTGTCAACCACCGACTAACTACAAATACACGTCTACGTCGAACGCGCACGACTCAGTTCCGTAGTCGCTCCTCTAGCCACTCGGGCGTACGCCCACACGCGCCTGCCCTACTCGTCGCAGCCGTCGAAGAACGCGGAAGCCACGTGCTTCCTGTTCGTCACTCTGTTGTCGTTCACGCCGCAGCCGTCCACCGAGGTCGTCGTTAGTGTCCACCGCCGTTTGTCCGTTCACCGCTTGTTGCGCTTGCTGCCAAACGCGCGTTCCTCGGGCCTGCTCGCTGGCCGTCAAAAACCAAAGTGAGCTCCGTCGTGGGGCTCGCGGAGTCCAGCGGGCCCGAAGATCCAGTAGATCCCTCGGTACCGCGCAGCCAATGCCAGCCGGATTCACGTCCCACGCTGCCGTCTACTTCAACGCCGTCATACAGCGTGGTTGCCGCGCCCACCGTCTCGTCCTTCGCCGTGTCGTCGGCCTCCTTACACTGCTATTGTGGAGTCCACGCAACGAGATCCACTTTAGGGAAGCTGCTGTGGAGCAATCAAGAACTCAAGCATTAACCAGCCCATTCTGTCGACACTGCCAAAATATGTTTCAGCATTCATGCGAGCTAAAGCTGGATAGCGATGCAATGATTTCGGTTCTTCAACGACTGGGCTTTGCACCAAAGCCAATAACTTTACCCCGAGTTTGGATTCTACGTCAATAATCAAGTTGCCCAAGTAGATAGAACTAAGTGCATGCAGCTACCAAAACGTTGTGTCCACTAACTAGTTACAATTTTTTTCTTCTTAGGGTAGGGGCGAGTTCAAACAAACTTCAGACATTCGGACCGGAGGCACGACTTTGTCGTTAACAAATGGAAAACGCGAAACGCTACGGCAATCATCGTACAACTACCTCAAACTTTACAAAAACGGCAGACGATGAGCCGGGCGCGGGATGGACAAGGACTGGTCCCCCGAGTTAGTGTTGTGGAAGAAGTACCACAATGCGTGGACGAAGAAAAATCCTACATGGGAAAGCAAAGTGGACTTGTCCTGGCTGAGTAATCCCAAGCGCTTCTTTGCCGAATGAAGGTAGACCGGCATCCCTTTGTCATCACATACTGCTTGTTATGACATACAGGCTAATATTAGCCAATCAATGGCATTTTCACCTGAGCACTTGTCATGGCATACAGGCGCTCCTCGCCTACTACCAATTACGCTCAGTTGCGGACTGACTCGGGCGGCCTCGCCTGCCAGGTGGAAAGAGGAGGAAGCATTAAGGTACTCGGTGACATCGTCACCGGCTGCAGCGAAGGTTGAAGTTTTTGACCACCTCGTAAGCCCACCTCGTAAGCCCACCTCGTAAGCACACCAACATCCGTGACCACCATCACTCTACAGTACCCAACCGAACGTTCATCCAGAGCTGGAAGCGCGGACGCGCCAGCACCGAGCTGCTGTACGCAGTGCCAAGCGGAGCAGACAAGCGAAAATCCCAGACGATGGTATTGCCACCGCTCGGTAAGGACAGATCCTCGCTAAAATTGCTGCGGAGTTTGAGGAAGAAGTGTAGCTAAGGGCAATAGAGCTCGGATACAACACCAGTCAAACAGGCGACTGAGCTTATTGTCTACTTGCCGTTATTAAGGCAGTAGGACAAGCTGACGACTTCGACGAAGAGTTTTACTGCTAGATAAATAGATGCACAGGCTCGCCTTGCATTGCTCCAAGTGTAGATCGAGTTTCAGCTTGTTTGTGAGGTTAGGGTAAATAGGTGTAGGTGGGTTGTATGTGATGACAAAGGGATGCCGGTACCCGCTCACCTCTGTGTTTTTTTTCGGAGTCGAGTTCAGAAAAATGGCCACAAATCTTTTCAATCATTTTGAATTTCGATTTTTTCTGGTGTCTATGTGCTCGCGTGCATTACGATCATATCGCTGACATGTGGAGTTTGGGCTTCGTCCTCTTCGCTATGGTCTGTGACTTTCGAGGATGGTAACACGAATGTGCTGAATTTTTTTTGAGTTCCAACTACAAGATGCCGACTTCGAAAGCTGCCGATCGATTGGGCACACAATTAACCAGGACTACTCTCCGAGCTGTTGCTGTGGAAGGAGTACTTCATAGCATGGACGAACAAATATCCTAACGTCAACTTGGAGTGGATGGGTGATCGCAAGCGCTTCTTTGCTATGGGTACTTAAGGATCCCTATCGAGGTGCAAGAAACTTTTTCGGACGTTTTGCATTTTCGTTTTCAATTTCTGGCGTCTATGAGTTTGCAGGGGCCGATGGTGCTATTCGCTGCGGTGACCGAGTGTCGTCCGATTTCGAAGCTGCTGTAGCATGAGCAGAGGGGGTCGTCGGGCCAGAAGAAGATGCTGTTACGGGGGATTGATGCGGGCTGTGTGTATGAACGGAATGCGGTGGAGGTGAAGGCCCTTGAGGGCGTCGTCGGATGACCACGCCACCATTAGCCGAAGTGATTGAGTTGCGTGCAGGCATCTCCGCCACTGGAGCCATGTGAGCGGGTGTGGGGTCGTGGATATGATGGAAGGATGGAGGAACCTCCGACGAATGCCGACGCGTAGCTGACTGCGGCGTTGACGATGGTAGCTCTCGTCTTGGTGGATGCACTGGCTGAGCTAGAGGGCGAAGAGCTACCATGCCGTTGCTGACCGTCACACGGGTGTTGCCCTGCGGCTTCCTCGCTGTGAGGATGCCTGAGTGACGAGGGTCACGCGGTGGGTTGGGGGCCACCGGTAAGAAGCCCGCAGCGGGGGACTTTGCAGCTCCGTTGTTGATCATCACTAAGTTCCTTCCGCCTCGTACGGAGCTCGGCCGTTGTGTCACCACAGACCCATCGCCATGATGACTGCTGTGGCGTGGAGACGCTACATTTGACGGTGTACCCGCCCTCCGAGCGTACGGACTCTCTCCATGTTGCTGCGAGTGCGGCGGGTGATGATGATGCGGGTTTGATTTCCGTCGCGGGCTTTCGTGAAAGGCCCGTGAGCCAGAGTTCTGCCTGTGAGGCGGGCTAGACACCTCAATACTCTTCCCAGATCCAGCGGTAGAACCCGACCCAGTGATGCGGACATCGCTAACGTGACCTCCAGATCTCACCACAGATTCCTGGCGCCTCCCTTCGCTGTTAGTGTTGCTCTCACGCCGAACGGGGCGGTCGATCAAGGAGTTGGGACTGTTACCTGACGCGGGTATTGGTATGACACGATTTCTCATAATGCGCTGGAGCTTTCCATCCAGAAGGTAGTAGGACGCCGTGAACCGGTTGTACGCCTTCTTGGCCAGCGCCGACTGCACGTCCTCCCTACGAAGACCCAATGATTCCAGCTGATTCAAAACAAGTTCATGCCGAGCCTTAATTTCCTCAGATTTTACACCTTCGCCCACATCACAGCCCGACAGCTCGGGGGTCTGCACACCAGCCAGCCACGGGTGCTGGCGGATCTTGTCTACCGTGTAGCGCTTTTCCGGGTCCGTCTCGAGGATGCGCCGGATCAAATCCTGCGCGTTCGCCGACAGGAACGTCGGCATCTTGTAGTTGGCACTCAGAATCTTCTTGTATAGTAAATTCGTGTTGCTGTCCTCGAACGGGAGAAATCCACAGACCATCGCGAAGAGGACGACGCCCAAGCTCCACATGTCGGCGACAGGACCGTGATACATTCGTCCCTGGATCATCTCCGGAGCCGCGTAACACGGCGAACCACACGCAGTGCGTAGCAATCGCCCACCGTCGTGAATATTACTCAAACCAAAGTCCACAATCTTCACCAAGAGATTCGAAGGAGGAGGCGTAGACTGTTGTTGCGGTTGCCGGTTGTTATGGTTGTGATTGAGGTTCGACTGGAGCAACAAGTTCTCGGGTTTCAGGTCTCTGTGGGTGATCTCGTTCGAGTGCAAGTAGGCGAGGCCGTCCACGATCTGTCGGAAGAGGAACGCGGCTTCAGGCTCACGGATGCGGTGGTGAGCCACGATGTATTCGAACATTTCGCCTCCGTCTACGTGCTCCATGATGAGGAAGATGCGGTCGGGCGAGTCGATCACTTCGTACAGTTGAATCACGTTCTGGTGGCGATTGCGCTTGAGGATTTTGATCTCTCGAGCCACGCGCTCCACGTCCGCCGCCTGGACGATGCGCTTCTTCTCCAGCATTTTCACCGCCACCTTCTCGCCCGTGAGCAGATGCAGTCCGAGCTTCACCTTGCCGAACGTCCCTTTCCCTATCGTCTCACCCAACACGTACTCGCCGATAACATCACCATTACCGTCTCCACTACTTGAGTTAGCTGCGGTCTTTGCTGTTGCTGCCGTTGTAGATGAGGTCGATGACGACGGTACTGCTGGTGGGTCTGTGACTCGCTCCGGGGCTCGTTGTTGCTGCTGCTTTTCGTTGTCTTGAGGGGGTTTCGAGACGCCTTCAAACTGCTGCTGCTTGTGCCTGGGCGAGCTCTTGTCGGGGATGCTCGTCTTGCGTACGGGCGACTCGGGCGCCTGTGGGATGGAGGGGTTCATAACCGCGGCAGTTCCTTTCGTGTTGTGCGCTGTCATCACCACTCGGTCGCGTCGTGGGAACTCGGCAAGTGTGGGGTGCGGGGCAGCGGCCTTAGTCGGCGTTCATGGGCCGAAGACAGCGATACGCGTCTGCAAGTGCGCACAGACTGAGCCCGCGCCAGCAAGCGAAAGGATCACTGCTCTACGTGCGCAAGACTGCAGCAAAGCACACAACGCCACAATCCTGCAGAGATAGACAAGCAGCACGGCGACAGCAGCCAAAAATGGCACCCCAACCACCATGCAGCCAGAGCTCAGGAGCTCTTCTCCTCTCCTCATGCTCTTCTCCTATTAATACGATGGATGGATCCCCCTCTACTGTTTCTTGTCGGCCGTCATCTGCTCAATGAGCATCTGCACGGGCATGAGGCTAGCGTCGTTGGTGAACACCACGTCGTAGAGCTCGAGGTACTCATCTAACGCCTCGTCCACGTGCACATTGAGGAAGCCGACGCGGATGATCTCATCTGCGTCCAGCCCGTCGGCCATGCGCACGTCGCCCCGCGAGTCTCCGAGCAGCAGCACGTTGCGTCGCTTGTCGAGCTCGCGGTCCTTCCAGAAGGGCGAGTCCAGCAGCGCGTGCGCCGTCTTGGTGAGCGGGTGGATCCCTTGGCCGTCGAAGCCCTTGATGCGGCCCCGGGCGTCGAATCGCATCATGTTGGACACGACGTGCACGTTGTCGGGCGTGAAGAGCTGCGCGTCGGGGATGTCGTCGGCTGCGATGGGCCCCTCGCTGCGCTTCTGCTCCGCTGCGAACTCCTTCTCGAGCGCCGCGTGGATGACGTCGTAGAGGCCCGCGGAGAAGACGAGCGTGGGCACCTGCTGGTCGTGCAGCAGTTTGAAGAGCGCGTGGAAGCCCGGGCGGAAGCCCAGCGAGCCCTGCGCCACCGCCTGCTTCACCTGGTTCTTGGTGAGCTTGGACTCGACCAGCAGCGAGTGCGTGCTCTCCCACCACTGAGCCATGAAGGGGAACTTCTCGTCCGCCGACAACGTGGACGAGATCTCCACGGGGTAGTACCGGGCGAAGAGCTCCTGGTGGGCGGCCGCCACCTCCGGAGACAGCACGCTGCTGGTCATGAGCAGGCCGTGGCTGCTGCTCTCCTGCTCCAGCGGCTCCGTCGGGTCGCTGCGCTGCTTGTAGTACGGCGTCAAGGTGCGGTCGAAGTCGGCGATCACCAGCAACTGACCCGCTCCGTCGCGCGTGAACTTGTTCATCTTGCGCGCGAACGTGTCTGCATCAGCATCAGTTGCAATGGTTAGAGAGGACTGTACGTCCTAGCATTGATGGGGACGGGGGGCTGTACCGGGGTCTCCGATGATCATTCGAGGGGCGCGCCGTTGGTGCCCGTCATTGTAGGACAGCGCGACGATGGAGGGGGCGGAGGCCGAGGCGGAATCGGCGCTGCTGGACAGGAAGATGGAGGCTCCTGCGGCAGCGCAAAGACCGGGGGGCACGAGATGTCGCCAAGCCATGGTCGAAACGGAAGTGACCGCGTCGTCACTCGGGGACGTTGATACGTGAGTGCTGGAGGATCGCAATCAGTTTTTCGGTTTTCGGTGATCGAGATGTCTCAAGAGTTTGTAGGGGGGGTTTCATGATGCCAGCTACAAGTTGATCTCCTCTATCTCTTCGCCTCTGCGTGTCGCGTCCTTTTGTCGGCTCGCTAGGATTGCCGCGGAGAGGCTGCGCTTCGAGCCCACGGCTGGAGACGGCGTGCGTGACGGCCGAGAGGTAGCGGGGCGTGACGATGGACGCGAGCCAGCACCCTCTTCATCGCTGCCGACGCGCAGGCAGGCCGTGTCGCTCACGAGCTGCTGGCAGAGCTTCTCGATGGATCCCAGCGTCTTCTCCAGGTCGCGCATCCGCTGGGTCTTGAGCCGATTGCTCTCCGCCAGAGCCTCCAGTCGAGCTGCGACGTCTTCGTCCACCGTGTGCCGCAGATTCTCGATCTGCGACTGCTGCAGCTCCACGCGCCGGCTCACGCGCAGTCGGTCTTCAGCTTCCAGCAGCTCGCTCGCTACTTGCCGCTTGACGTGCCGTGTCAGCTTCCGAGATGCTGTTTCGCCTGGCAGTGGCCACTGGCTGCCAGTTCTAGGTGACAGCATGATGAGAGGGTCGACCTTGGTGAGGTTGACTCCGTTGTTCCCATTGCGAATCTCGGACACGACGCGCTTCACATCGGCCACGAGGAGCCTACACGCTGTGGTCAAGCCTTTCGAGAACGGGTACTTCCGTAGCTGCTCCATCTCGCGTCGCGCAGCTTGAAGTGCTCGCTCCTCGCTCGGAGAGATGTCTGCGTTAGCGTTAACCACGTCTCCAGATTCATCCCAGCCCATGGCGTGGTTGTGCGCGGCTGTCGCTAGCTCTTCGTCTTCTTCTTCCTGCTCCGTGATCGTCTGCATGTACGCGTCGTTGAGGATGGCGAGGAAGACGTTCACCAAGATGAGAAGCAGCAGCAGATAGTACAAAATGTAGAAGACGGGTCCAGCAACGCGATGAGAGTCCGCCATGCCAGCGTAGTCCAGCTCTCCCGCTACAGCCTGAAGCAGCGTCACAATCGCTAGTCCAAGCGAGCTGAAGCCACGCACGTCCAGTCCAAACAGCAGCAATCCGATCTGAGCGAACGCGCAAATGCACACCAAGAAGCACACGAAAAACCACGCCAGATCGCGAGCAGCTCGGCCCAGCATACGCAATAGGAGGCTCATGCGCTTAGAGATAGTCGTGTATTGCAAGAGCTTCGCCCAGACCAGAGCAGCGTTGATGCTCTCAATGACACTTTCAGCATACAGCACCGTCGCCAGCCCTTGCAAATTCGGGATTTCTTCCAGCGTTGCCGAGGTGATCGCTTTCGACGCCTTGCCGCTCATAGTGCCATAGGCCAAATCGATGGTGTAGAGCCGAACGGCGATCGTAACCGCGAAGACAACGAGATGCAGCACTGTTAGGATGTTCCACAGCGACGCAGTCAAGTATCCTTTGACGCCATCTCGATGCATATCCTTCACCATGCGCCACCACTGGATCAAAATGTAAAACACCAAGAAGCCCTCCAGTGTAATGCGTCCGGTGCTGGCTGACGAGTACCGGAATAGTCGTAAAACTGCATCCGAAAGCTGCACGAAAGCCCCGCCCGATGCAGGAAACTCGACCACAATCTCCACGATGTTGAAAAGCTGGAGGTACGCGTTGTAAACCGTAAAGTCCACGATCAACGCGCGTGTTGGGAGGTCTAAATACCGGTCAACCCTGAGCTCCGCTAATCTCTCGCGCGACAGAGTTCCATTTAACCCGAGATCCACGACGTAACCGGACCCTGGAAACGACACATCGGTATATCCCCGAACTGTCTGCGCCTCTGTGACCTTGGCGCTACTCCAATTATATGCGTGTACGGCTGATGGAGCCGCTTTCCCTTCACCGTTTGGATTCGGGTCGGCACACAGTTTAACCCCCACGGGCTCCTCGTAAATGCACGCACATTGTACCACGCATTGTGCTGTACACTGCGATGTGTAGCGAAATTTATCCACGCCAAACGCCTCTCCACATACACGTTCGCAGTCCGAATAGCACGTTTGCAAGTGTGTGTAGGCTTTCGTAACGCCGCTTGTCTCGAGATCCGTGAAAAACAATCGCGCCGTAGCGTAGCTGATCGACGCAACGATGTCTGCGCTGTTGAGAATGAGACCGTACCCCTGTTTCTCTTCGACGCTGCTATCGAATTTTCCATAGCAGAACGGGACGATCATCTCGTACTCGGGGATTTGGCTGAGCGATGGGCACGATCCAGCTTTTACGCGTAGCGTCCTCAATCGGACGCCACCAAGCAGGCGATTCGAGCTCGATACTACGCTGCCAGCTTCGGACGACGTAGCCGTAGACGTCTCATCATTTGTCTCCTCCTTTGATCCGTAGACGACATCGGCGAAAGGCCCCTGAAGGAACGCCCACATCTGCGCTTGGTCACGGATCGCCGTAAAACTGGTTGGCAGTGAAGAAGTATCGCTATCAGTAGTTGCTGTGGTTGTTGAAGACGTAGTGGCGACTGTCGGAACCGTGAAAGATTGGTCGACTAGAGCCGTCTTGAGTCGATTGGCGAAGTAGAAGGCCTGTGTGTTCTCCTCCACTACGGTAGTAGCCAAGATGAACAGGATGAGGAACACTGCATAGCTGGACGCTTCCACCAAGCTCCCAAACGGCACCGGGTTCCTTGCAATGCGCTTGATTTTCTCGTCGCGCTGGGCTTGAGTCGACGGATCAGCTGCAGCAGCAGAGCTGTGTGGGTCTGGAGTTGTGGGTCTTGGCGACGTCGGAGCAGCTAGTGAGAGCTCGGCGCTCTTGGGGTCGCTTCCTTCCGCCTTCGCATCCTGCTCCGGCTCCGCTCCCGAATCATCGCCAACGCGATGCCGTCGCAGCATGACGGCGACCAATTTTACAGCCAACCTGAAGCACGACTCTCCGCTGCGACTACTGCACGAAAAGGCACTTGTGAACAGAGCGACCCGTCAAGCAAAATGCACAAGAGGAGATATCCTGATCACGGAGAAGGAGAGCAAAATATATACACACAGTAGTGGATCTACCTCCCCCTGTTCGCATCTAGAACGCACCAACACGAAGCTCTCCCCATCCATCCCCTTAAGCCTTCTCTGCACTGCCAGGGGCATTCCCAGCGTCAGTCGAAGGAGTTGGGACTGGAGACTGCATCTTGGCTGGACTAGGGGTTAAGATCACGTCCTTGAACTCGACGCGCCGCTTCTTGGCGGGGGCAGAGGTCGAGGCAGAGGCAGAGGCTGCTCCTGCCAACTTGGACCTGGCCTCCGCCATGAGCATGTCCTTGAGCAGCTGGAACTTGTCGTGCTTCTGCTGCGTGAGGCCCTGCAGCTTCTCCTCCAGCTCCTGCAGCTGCCTCTTGGACGTCTCCACGACGTCTTCTTGTTCTTCTTTCTTCTCCTCCTTCTCCTCTTCCTTCTCTTCTTCTTCCTGCTTCTCCTCCTTCGACGGCCCCTTCTCTTCGCTCTTGCTCTCCTCTGCGGCCTTCAGTGGCGCATTCTCGCTCTCAAGTCTCCGGTGCCGGATGCTGATCATCTTGCGCCAGTTCTTCTGCATGCAGCGCCGCCGGATCGCACTGATAAATAATAAAAAAACACCAGAAATTAGCCATAAACTCTAGCATCACACTTCTCGCTCAATTCTGCTCGGAATTCACCTGCGGATGGCTTCATGCTTCGCGTCGCGCAGCCTCATAGGCGCCTCCAGTCGGAACGTGTGCGGCAGAATCGCCTCCAGGTCTCTGGGCCCCGCGAACGGCGCGCGCGGGTTGCGCGCATACGGCCTGCCGCTCATGGCTAAGAAAATGTGAGTGTGAGGCAACTTTTCAAGTAACTCCAGCGGGCCAATCAGACCTCGCCAAATCACATCTCCGCTTCACTGACGTGGCACTATCCGCCCCGGCCAGAACACGTAGAGAGAGAACACACAACTGCACAGTCGAAACCGCCGGCTCCCGCAATAGCCTGCAGCTCAGTCCCTCGTCGTCGTCCTTAGCCTCCACATCCACGCTCTCTCCGCCATGAAGATCGTCGCCATCGGTGCGTGTCCCTTCACCCCACAGAGAGCGGCGAGTAGAGCTGCCTCCAAGCTCTGTGTGTGTCGCAACCTTCCTAATCCATGCTGGCTTATTTTTTTAAATTATTTTATTATTTATTACGCTGCAGAGTTGCTGCGCCAGGACGGCCAGGGTCAGGACCCGACCATCCTGTCGGCGGGCTTCGAAGTGTCGTCCTTCGGCTACTTCCAGCGCTCGGGGTGCGTGGCCGTGAATTGATCCAAGGGGGTATTACTGCGTCTTAGAGGGTTGTAGGATGCTGACCGGCGTGACGCCATCGCTGTTGTTGTTGTTATTTCTGCTGCAGAGTGCGGGAGATGATCAACTTCTTCAGCCGCACGTTCGTCAAGCGCACGGAGCCCGGCCAGCGGCAATCGATCCAGCACGAGGAGTACAACTGCCACGTGTACGTGCGTCGCGACGGGCTGGCGGGCATCGTCGTGTGCGACCAGGAGTACCCGCCGCGCGTGGCCTTCGCGCTGCTCAACAAGCTCATGGACGAGTTTGACAAGACCAACAGGTGAGCGACGGGTTTTCTGGCCAGTGCTTGGGGGTTGCCACGTCACAGCGAGGGATTGATCGATTGTTGTCGCTCTGCAGTGGCTGGAAGACGCAGTCCGGCTCCCCGCAGGAGTTCGCGCCGCTCACCACAGCCCTGGCCGAGTACCAGGACCCGTCCAAGGCTGACAAGATCTCGGCCATTCAGAAGGAGCTAGACGAGACCACCGCCGTGCTGTCCAAGACGATCGACAACGTGCTGGAGCGCGGCGAGAAGCTGGACGACCTCGTGTCCAAGTCACAGGACCTCAGCAGCCAATCCAAGGTCTTCTACAAGCAGGCCAAGAAGACCAACTCGTGCTGCGTGGTCATGTAAGAACTGTCGATTTTTCGCTTCCCCGTCTCACCATCGATCGGGCCCCCCTACAGATGCATTCTCTCCCTGCTTGTTGGTACATTTTAAACAAAGAAAATGCTTTACTGCAGTACGCTCTTCACTGAAGACTCCTCAGGGCTGACACACAGCTCCGCCCTGCACACTAGCAAAATGAGTCTACTTCCGCTTCGGAGAAGCGGTGGTGGCAGCTTTCCGCCGCGGTCGCAGCGAGCGCTTAGCGGGTTTGGCCTTCCCCTTGGTTTGCGTAGAGGGCGCGGGTGCTGCATCGCTGGACTCGTTCCCAGCTTCGTCCTCGGCATTCTCAGCACTGCTGTGCTTTCGTTTCGAGACCCTCCTTGGCTCGCTGTGCACGCTATCGTTATCACCAGCTCGAGAGCTTCTGCTATTGGTCTCTGAAAGTTCGTCGCCACCTACAGCCACAAGAATTCATCAATATCGCACACATGCCCCGATTGACAGAACGAATACCACGTACTGTCATCGTCTTTGGCAGCGGAATTTTTCCTCAAGTTGTGACCCCTGCCATAGTGCGTATTCCTGTGCGTTCTGGAGGTCTTGTGGTTGCCGCATGTGGGGCAGGCGTCAGTTGAGTTTCCAGGACCTGAGATTCCAGCGTTATCGCGCAACTTGTCCAACTGCAAGCACCACCGGGTCAACGAGCGTGAGAACCATCAACAGTCACAGCATGCGAATCAATAACATGTACCTGCGACACAAGCTGGTTAATAGACTCCAGCTGGTCGCTTGCTAACTGCTGAGCATCCAACTTTTGAGCTGCAATAAACAAAACAAAACACATGAGATACCAATGCCAATGAGCACTTCTGACTTAAGTAAACAAATTCAAGTCGCGTCGACTCACCTTCCGACTTCTGAAGCTGGAACCTCAGACGCTCGATCTCGCCCTTCATTTGCAGCGAGTTGTAGCGCTCTTGCTCCCACTCGTCCATGTTCTTAGGCAAATACGATGGAAGCCACTGAAGTGCATTGGGGCCGACAGCAGCTACACGCTCAGGCAGCTCGCTCAGCGGACTGATCAAAAGGCCAGTATCAAATGGTGCAATGGGGACTGAAGACGCTGGGAACTCAATGACACGGCGGTTCTTCGACTTCTTGGTGCTCGTTCCGGGTGGCGCTGTCATAATGAGGCGTCGCTTCTTGCCCTTACGCTGAATGGTCTCTTCGAACGAGTCATCTGCCGGAGCAGCTGATGATTCATCATCGGATGATGAAGCATCGCTGTCGTCTTCAGATTCTTCCTCATCGTCGCTGTCTCCTGTAAAGTCGAAACCTCCGTTCAGCATGCGCAGCTTGCCCGTAGGCTTCACCAAAGCGCCGATCTTCTCAAAGAAACGCTGTTTGAGGGCTTCCTCATTCTCCGTATACGTAGCGTCTGTCGGCAAAACCTCCACGTTTTCTTCCTGAATATATCCAACGCCACCAAAATCGAGCTTCACGACAAGCTGCCTGGTATCCAAGCGCAGTTCTAATACTCGACCAATCCCAAACGGAACGCATTTCACACGGTCACCGACACACACCTCGTCAATCTCTGGGAGCTCAATGCTGTTGACTTCCAGCAACGCCTCGAGCCTGCTCTTCTCCCGAGTCAGACGCAAAATACTGCTTCCTCGAGCTTCAAGCTCGTTCATAATATCCTGAAGCGCATTCGTGCGTCGTCGACTGGACTCCAACTCTCTCGCCGTATTCACCACGTCGCGACTCAACGCGCGCGTCACGCGCTCATGCTGCTTCTGCATGCGCTTCATTTCGCCGACCTGCCACAGCAGCGTGCATCGATGCCGCACGTACGCTCTCTCCAGGTCCTCCCGCTCGATCCGCATGGCTCGCAGTTCACGCTGCGTGATCCTCACCGCTCGTCTCGCAGCCGGCAAGGTCTCCACAATCTCCTCAGGCGCAATAACTCCACTAGGTCTCGATCGTCGGTTCTTCAAAGGAGCCACATCCGCGTCGCTGTCATTCTCATCGACCAGGAACAATCGTCGATGCTCCTTGTCCTCATTGTTCCAAGGTCCTCCGGGCAGTTTAATCCCCGACTTGGCTTCAAAGGCCGCCACCTCCTGCTGAATGCTCTTGATGTCCAGCTGCGCTTCATGGTGCGACAGGCTCTGGACGCCGTCGATCTCCGGCAGCAGCCTCGGCTGCCGGTCGTAGCGCTGGCCCTCGTGCATGTGCTGCATCAAGTGCAGGCTATCGGGGCCCAGCGGCAGCTGCTTCATCTCCTTGAAGGGCTGGCGCTCGTCGTCCTCGTCCTCTGCAGCGTCGCGTCGCTTTTGGTTCGCGCGCCTGCCTCAATGAAATAACATCACACTCAATAATGAGCAACAACAGCTAATTCCACGCTTAAAACGGAGCTCTCGCACCTGCGCTTGACCTTCTTGACGCTGCTGGGGTCCTCGCCGTCCTCCGCGTCGTCGTAAGGCGCGCTCTTCTTGTTCCGCGGCTTGGCGCGAGCCTTGGGCGCCGTCTCGGCGTCGATCATGGGGCTAATTGGGCGCAAAACACGCTGCACACGCGCTTCAACGCTGCGGGGCGGTGCTGCTGGGCGGGAGGGGATCGGGGCGCCGCGAGGAGCGCAGGAAGCTCGCGCGCAGGTGACGCGAATGAGACTTGGCGGGCGCGGAGGGAGAATGGCAGCAATTGGTCAGAATTGCTGCCCGGCTTCGCCGTTTATGTTTCGGCCACGTTTCGCCCCGTGGGTTCAGTACCAGAATTAGTAAAACCCTTGGATTAAACTAGCTATAGTGATTACAAGGGAATTAAAACCCGCTAGTTTTGATGTGTAAAAATGAAGGATGGAGTTTCACCCGGTTTGGGTGATTTCGGGTGATTTCGACACTGCACTCCTGTAATACGAAATATGCTGTTGAATAGGGGAACCGAAATGGCTACAGTCCGGTGCACCGCCGTCGTAGACCCGCGCGCGCGCTGGCGTGAAGCCGGCGCGAACGGCGGTTGCAGCGCCTGCTAAGAAGGCCTGGAAGAGACCGCCGTCACGCTCGTTACGGCAAAATATATAATATCTAACAGGTCCGTTGAACCTCCATTCCGCATCCGTTCCCACAGGTATCCACTTTCTCGCATATCGCCTCTTTTCGACCAATTACAGCGCGCCGGACGAACCGAGGCGGTCGTCAGTCAGACAGAAACAAACCAGCAGCGACTTTGCCGGCCTGGAGTCCTGGACTGAAGGAAGGTCGAGCGCCATGATCTCCAACTCGACGCGGGAGAAGGCCAAGGCCACCAAGGCGTACCTGGAGCAGAAGTACGCGACCATGAAGCGCGAGCGCGAGGAGAGCCGCGAGCGGCGCAACACGCTGGAGCAGCAGATGGCGGCGCTGCGCCTGACGGAGCGCAAGAAGGAGCAGTACCGCCAGGAGCTGCGCTCCAAGGAGCTGCAGAGTCTGCGCCACCAGCGCAAGCGCCTGGCCGTGGGCGACTTCCAGCCGCTCGCCGTCATCGGCCGCGGCGCCTTCGGGGAGGTGCGGCTCGTGCGCAAGCGCGACAGCGGCGAGATCTTCGCGCTCAAGTCGCTCGAGAAGAGCGCCATGGTGCTCAAGAACCAGGTGGGCCACGTCAAGGCCGAGCGCGACATCCTGGCCAGCGCCGACCAGGACAACAACTGGCTCGTCACGCTGCACTACTCGTTCCAGGACGACCACCGGCTCTACATGGTCATGGAGTACCTGCCCGGGGGCGACCTCATGGGGCTGCTCATGAAGGAGGACACGCTCAACGAGGCCACCACGCGCTTCTACGCGGCCGAGATGGTGCTAGCCATCCAGTCCGTGCACGACCTGGGCTACATCCATCGCGACATGAAGCCGGACAACGTGCTGCTGGACGCGCACGGCCACCTGAAGCTCACGGACCTGGGGCTCTGCAAGAAGATGGACTCGCGCGTGGACTTGCTGCCGGTCTCGCAGCACGCCATGAACCCGGAGCAGGCTGCGGCGGCTGCTGCGGCCGCGGCTACGAGAGGAGGGGGCGGCGGTAACAGCGTGGACGCCTCGCGCAGCAAGCCGTTCTCGCGGAACAGACAGGTGGCGTTCAGTACCGTCGGCACGCCCGACTACATTGCACCGGAGGTGCTGGCGCAGAAAGGCTACGGCAAGGAGTGCGACTGGTGGTCCATGGGCGTTATTCTGTACGAGTGTCTGGTGGGCTACCCTCCGTTCTACGCGGACGAACCGGTGCAGACCTGCCGCAAGATCGTGAACTGGAAGCAGTCCTTTGCGTTCCCGCCCGAGGCCATCGCTCGACTGAGCCCGCAGTGCATGGACTTTGTTCGGAGACTCATTTGCAATGCAGAGAACCGCTTGGGAACGGGGTCGGTGGAGGAGATCAAGCAGCACCCGTGGTTCCACGGCGTGGACTGGACGACGCTGCGCTCCATCCGAGCGCCGTACATTCCTCCAGGTGGAGGCCCGCAGTTCGACTACGTGCTGAGTCAGCTACAGGCGAACGACCCGGACCAGTGCAGCCCGCAGTACCACGAGCTCGTACGGCAAATTACTTCCAATTTCGACGAGTTCACGGAGCCATGTGAGTTGCCAGCTCCCGCTCCGGTGCCAGCGTCCGCCATGGGACAAATGTCTCCAGCACCACCAATGGGCGGCACCAACGCTGCGGCTCACGGTAACGGCGCGATGGCAGCGGGACAGGCTAATGGAGGGGAGCTGCCGCAAGCATTTGGCCCGGATGGCAAGCCGCTGACCTTCAATAAGTTCATCGGCTACACGTACAAGCGGAAGCCGCCGGTGCGCATGGCACTGAACGATGGACTTTTCGACAGCGGTGATAATGCGACCGCGACAATTGCTGCCGAAGATTCTTCTCCACCAGGAAGCTACGGAAGCAGCCACGCCAATTTGAACGTCGCTGGCAGTACTCCCCCATCTTCTGGCTACGCGGCACGGCAAGGCCTCGATAGTCACTACGCCTACCAGTGAGTGAGCGAAGTATCTGTACGTAGATCGCAGACGGTAATGAAGTTCTAATAGCACGCATGTGTTGACTGGTGCTTTCAACGCTGCGCAGCCTATCGCCGCAAGGCAAACCACGACAACTCCAGGTTTCCAAAGCCAAGTGAGCATGACAAGCATAGTCACCATCCGGAGCGTTTTCCTGCTGTGCCATCTTCATGAGCTGTAAGCTATATGGATATCCAGGAGAAACACGCTGCTCTTGTTCATTCAAGTTGTGTCCACGCTCGACAACGATTCCTGCAGTATGACTTTCCGCCACCAACAACCAGGAGTTATTGGCGGGCTCTGCTGTCTTACCCTGCCTGGCGCGGAGCCTTAAAACGACTGACGCCGTGGTCGACGCACAAGATGAATTGCAAGCCCACAGAAATTAAATCGTATGATGTTGAAGTGGGCTAAGAATTGTCCAAAACATTCGGCGGCCCTCCTGCTATCCTCTGCAGCAAGCTCTGGCAAGGCATTCGTCACCTGGATGGACGTGCGAGCTGGTAATTATGCATGAGGGTTGCTTCTCTCTGCCGACCAGCGCACCGCGCCGATGAGTAAAGCTGAGCTTATCACGCTCCCCGACCATGGACGAAGCGAATGCAGTAGCAGCACAACCCCGTGGTTCGCATTGCGATCTTCCTACGGCGATTGACCTCAGAGTGGCAACCCTCAACAAAGTGCATTGGCTTCATGCACGTGCGTAGGAAGAGTTTGTTCGGCCGAGTAGAGTCGCCAGCCGTTCGGCGCCGAGGGAAAATGCCGTATCCATCGCTCGGATGGCGTCGCTCGGATGTTTGTTGACCAGTGCTTCCAACGCCTCCAGCGCCACACAAAGCCCGTAGCGCCCCAGCGGCGGACCTAGCATGCGCGATTGGGACTGGAATTTGCACTGGCACCACGTTGAAGCGCTGGACAGTGGCTGCGCAGATGAAGCCATTGTCGCGCTAAACAATACAACCGGCGGCGCTCATTGGCCGAGCGCGCGTCAAAGCAAATTTTCAAGTCTCGCATAGTGGATATGGGGCTCGGGCGTGCGACTCTCGGAAAGGGGCTCGATGTGTGGAGCCCAACGGGAGTGACAGCTCCACCATTGCCGTATTTGCCAACTTGGTGCAGCAAGACCTCAAAAGCCAATCAACCATGCAGGATATGGACCCGCAGTCGACCCGCGCCCAGTTCACGCAGGTGACGACGCCCGGCGAGCCGGACACAGCGAATGTGAGCAACCACCTGCCGTCCCCGTCGATGGCGCTGGAGCTCGACACTCCGCGCGCCGTGGAAGTGGTGACGGGGGCCGGCATCCCCACGGGCGCGTGGGCCGCCGGCCTCTTCGACTGCTTGGACAACATGATGCCCAACTGCTTCATGGTCACCTTGTGCCCGTGCGTGGCGCTGGCTCAGCTGTCCACGCGCTTGGGTGTGGCCTCGTACCGACTCGTGTTGGGTCTGCTGCTGCTCGTGACGGCGCTTGAGATCACCTCGTTCGCGCTCGTGTGGACCATGTCCGATGATGACGACGACTCGAGCGACGGAAGCTACTACTTCTACGGATGGGAGCACAGCGGCCACTCGGGCAACGCCGTGGCCAACGGCACCTTCGCGGTGCTCACGCTGCTGGTGCAGATGCTGCTGTTCGTCTACATCTGGCAGCTCCGCGTCAAGACGCGCACGCGCTTCCAGCTGCCGGGCAACGCCGCCACCGACTGCCTTAGCTCGTGGTTCTGCTCCTGCTGCACGGTGGCGCAGCTCCGCACCCACTTGCGCTGCTACCAGCCAGGCGACTGCAGCTTCGGGGCCCCCGACGTGCTCCAGGCGTACCCGGGCAAGTCGTACGCCGTGTAAAACCCAACCACTGGGACGCTCCAAGCCTCTTATGCGCACTTGCATATCCCCCCTACCGTTCACCTAAGTGCCGTTGCACGAAATATATCCCCCACGCAATCCCAATCCTAAAACTTCCTTCGAGACCTGGTCGAGGATAGATATCCCATGCAGGATCCCAGTCAAACTATTTGAGAACCTCGTATTTCTAGCCTCTCGTCCGCTTAGCGCGGCTGGCAGTCGATTGACATCGAGCCCATTGTGCGACTTGCAGTCCAGGCCAAGAGTCCGACGATGGCAGACATCCAGAAGCCCCCGCCGACGCCGGAGACGTACGCCTACCCGACGGTGTACGCGACGCCCGTGGAGACGGTGGTGTACGTGGAACCTGCTGGCGGAAGTCCAGGTCACACTCGTCAGGCTGGCGTCAATGAGCAGGGCGTGATGGTCGGCGCGTGGTCGGCGGACTTCTGGGGCTGCTGCGACTTCATGATCCCGAACTGCTTCATGGTGACGTTCTGCCCGTGCGTCTCGCTGGCTCAGATCTCTGAGCGGCTGGGCGTGGCCCCGTACCGACGCACGCTGGTGATCTTCCTGCTGCTGGTAGCCGCCGAGATCATCGTGGGTCTGATCCCGTCCAAGTCGAGCAGCAGCAGCTCATCGAGCGGGTGGAGCAGCTCAACGTCAACGTCGACGTCGAGGAGATACTCGGGCGACAGCAGCCAAAGCAACCCAATCCAGAGCTGGGTCATCATCATTGTCCGTGTCATCTTCTTCGTGTACGTTTGGCACCTCCGCCAAACTACTCGCAAGATGTTTCGCATCCCTGGAGGCGCCTGCGGGGACTGCTGTTCGTCGTGCTGCTGCTCCTGCTGCGCCATGGCTCAGATCGCCACGCACATCAAGAGCTACAAGCCGGGCGACTGCAGTTTTGGTCCGCCCGACGTGCTGCCTCCGTACTCGGGGGCTCAGGGCGCCACCTCGTAAGCAACGGCAGATAGAAAACCTATTTGATGCGAATCTACATCTTTTTATTTGAGTTTAGCCTCCTATCCTCCGCCGCTTTGCTCAGAAGATCGCAATAATGAGGATCTACCACGAGAAAACTTCAACTTCACTATTTTTTGCAAGAATTCCATCACTTGGCGAGAAGCACTCAAGTTTGTGGCGTGGACAACAAGGTACACGCAGCAGCAACAGAGTTCCTACCCCTGTACCGATCGATAGCTTGCACGTAAAGTGGATTTCCGAGAGACTTTCGAAAATGCGTGAACGCGTCCACACCGACTTCATGCGTGTCAATTACAAGCATCGTGACAGCGACCAAAGTATTATTCGCAGGTCCCTACAGCTCGGAAGAGAAGATGCCTTGTTCTACATGAATTAGGCCCTCTTCGCCGAAGAGATCCAAAGAGTCTTCGGGTCTCATTGGCAAGTTGCCAGTCAAGCAGCGAATTCTGCCACTGGTGTCGCTACGTCAAGTCCCCACTGGAGACTCCCCAGTATCGTTGCCACGTTCATTACGTTCGCTCTCGAATGGCAGATGTCCTGCTATCCTGGAAAACAGCTTCCTCGTTTTGATGCATGAGACGGGATCTCCTCCACGGTCTCAGTGTCCGAATTCCTGCAAACGCCGAGCTCCCAGCTGCGTACATTGACAGCTCGTTGTCCAGAATGAGCGAAGCGATCACCACGGAGACGCCCGCGAAGCCCGTCGAGGTCCCGTACTCCGGCCAACCCGATGCTGCGGCCCAATCTGTCAAGCCGACCGAGCCGAAGGACCTCGAGAGCGAGGGCGGACTGACGACGGGCCACTGGGAAGTCGGCTTCTGGGACTGCTTCACGACGCTCATGCCCAACTGCTTCATGGTCACGTTCTGCTCGTGCGTCTCGATCGCGCAGATCTCGGCGCGCCTCGGGGTCGCGTCCTACTCGCAGGCGATCGCCGCCTGCCTGGCAGTCATCGTGGCCGAGTTTGCGCTCAGCGGCTTCGCGTCGGCCTTCAACCCGGCCAGCTACTTCATGGAGACCAGCAGCTACGGCATCATGCTCGGCTACCTGACGACCGACAGCGGCAGCTTCGGCGTCTTCCTCTACCGCGTCGCCACCATCTTCCTGCACCTCGTGCTCATCGTGTTCGTCATGCACCTGCGCACCAAGACGCGCGAGCGCTTCCAGATCCCCGGCACCCCGCAGCACGACTTCGCTGCCGCGTGCTGCTGCTCCTGCTGCGCGCTGGCCCAAATGGCGACCCACATCAAGAGCTACAACCCCGGAAGCTGCGAGTTCGGCCCCGTGGCCGACACGCTGCCCGCGTACACGGAGTAGACGCTGCCGTCTACTGTAGAGCGGACCGAGGCCAAGTCTAAGTCTAAGTCGTCGTAATACACTCTTCGGTTAGAGAAATTGAAGCTCGAAAAGCGTGGGTGTGTCGAAGTGAATATCTGACAGCCACCATATTCAAAGGCAGCTACGGTCGATGGTTGTAATTGCAAATGGTTTCAATTCAGAGAGAGATGAGGCCGACACAGGAACATTGGATGGCATGCACCGTTTTCTTAGACGGTGGTTGACCACTGCGCGCGCGCCTCATTCATTCGCGAATTCACTGTGTTGCGGTGAAGACCATCTCGACATGGACGAACACTACGTCAAGTCGGCGCGCTCAGGTGAACCCGAAGGCGCTCCGTACGCTGCGCATGTTGACACTCCGGCAGATACTTCGACTCCAAGCGCGCTGAGTCCGACCGGAACTTGGACCACCGGCCTGTTCGGCTGCTTCACTGACGTCGTCCCCAACTGCGCGATGGTAACGTTCTGTCCGTGCGTCTCGGTCGCCCAAGTCGCGTCCAAGCTCGAGGTCATGGAGAAGTTTTCTGCCAAGGTCAGGTTGACTCCATACTGGCTCGCGCTCGCGTCGTCGCTCGTCGTCGTCGTGGGGCAGTACGTGATGCTGGCGCTGTTTATCAACGAGGTGGCGGAGATCCTCACGAGCGACTCGGTGGTCTGGGGCTACATCAAGTACAAGTATCACCACTGGGGCGAGGACGACACGTGGTACATCTACCTCATTCTGGCAGGAGTCTGCTACGTGTTCATCTCGATCCACGTCTGGCAGCTCCGCGCGAAGGCACGTCGAGAGCTCCAGATCCGCGGCAACTGGGTCGAGGACTGCTGGTCGTCGCTGTGGTGTCCGTGCTGCGCGCTGGCCCAGACCGCCACCCAGGTCAAGAGCTATACGCCCGGCAGCTGCAGCTTTGGACCCCCACCAGCGGACACCTTGCCGCCGTATTCGCAGCACTAGGCCACTAGGCAGCAATCTCTCTAATGTTGCCTAGACACCCGACGTCATTACAAGAGCACCCGCCAGCTTAGCGATACAATATCACCTGGCGGTGCGAGTGCTTCCTCAAAGGCAACTATAAAGCTTTGAACCGCCCGTTTGGCGTTTGGCCATGAACCCATGCAAGTTGAAGTGGTTGAAGTGGTCATCCGATTTAAGAAACGACAGTGGATGTCCTTATCCTCTGACTTTTAGCAGCCTAAGCTCCTACGCTGGACGCGTGCTCGCGCAGCTCATTCCCAAACTCACAGTCAGCAAACACACACGAAGCCCCACCACCTCCGACACTGCGTCTTGGCCGACATGGACCAGGGTGCTCAGGTGTTCATTCCTACGCTCGCTGCTTTGGCTGCGTCATAGCAGCGCCGTGACTTTTTTCTTTGCTTCACGTTCTCGTCTTTGAGGACCAAGCGCAAATACCAGAAAGGAGGAAACTGTTTGTACGTCGTACAAGAACAAGATTGAAAGTGCAAGAAATTAAGTTTGCGTTCAATGCATTGGCCACGAGTCGCGCCGCAGTACATGCCGGCCCCGGTCCCCCAATTTCGTGAAATGAAGCAGCCACCGTTCGGTACGCTTGGCGAAGGCGCACAGCCAAAAGAAATTATATTAGTCATATTGGTGAGTTACTTCTTCTGGTGGTTGACGAAGCGCAGCCAAGAGACAGAAGTACGATGAAACCCAAGACGGAGCCGAAGTTCTCCCAGATCTCGCTGTGCTTCATCAAGAAGACATCCTCCATGTACTCCTTGACCGTCATATTCTCGGGAAGCGAGGGCGGCGCTCCCGCCATTACTCGGCACCCAATCTCCGATCCATCGCCATCACTGGGGCAGTCTCCGAATACGAGCGACGCAACCAAAGCCAGCGAGTACTTGTGCGGGGTAATGTGGTATAGCCACTTGTATCCCGTCGGGATGGCGCTTGCAGGCGGGTTGAAACCGAGGAACAGGAAGAAGATCATCTGCGAGAGCGTGCCGAAGATCGAAGCCACCTCCACCGCCGGCATCAGGTACGACATGAACTGGCCGAAGTACACTTGCAACAGCACGTGCATCGAGAGGTGCAGCCAGTAGGCGAAGAAGGTCTTGACGCCCGTGAAGCCGACCAACGGATAGTACAGCGCCACGAGCAGCAGTGTGCTGAAGAAGACGGGATCTCGACGACGGTGGAGCCCACGAAGTACCAGAGCGCACTGTAAATGCCAGTCGGTCTTCCGTTGCGATTGGGACGACGCTCGTGAACGCGATGAAGCCGATGAATCCAGTCGCGCAGAACAACATGCCCATGCTCGAGTTGATGCCGGCGTACTCCACGTTTGGCGCTTTAAGCGACCGAACGGTGACGAACCCGCCCATCACCTTGAAGCGCGATCGTTCGGCACCCATTTCAAATATTCGGCCGGCGGGCGTCTTTGGCCCATTGTGCCTTCACAATCGGATTTTCCTCGGAGCGCAAACACGGCAGGCAAGCGCAAGGGAGGCGGGTCGGCGGGCAAGCGACCCAGCAAGAAGACGCGCGTGCAGTTCGCGCCCCGCGTCCTTCCGGCGGAGCACCTCAAAATCACCGGAAGCTCATGCCCCTTATCCGCGCCGAGGGGACCCCCACGCTTAAGGTAGTGGCCGCTCATCTGCAGCCTACTCGCGACTACCGCACAGTGCAGAAGATCTACGAGAACTACACATAGGGCGAGCCATGGAGCAAGAGTGGGCCCGCCCCGAAGGCCAAGCACGAGCCCATCCGTGTCAACATACAGCTCCAAACGCCTCGATGCGCAGCGTGTATAGCGGTAGCTGGAATTGGAACATATAGTCCGGGCAGAACTTGGGGTTTTCACGCGAGTAGTCCGTCCGTTCAGGCGGCAGCGCAACCACCTTCTTGTAGATGGAGTAGAACGTAGGCTGCTTGATGTCGAGCCAGAGGGCGCACTGCGCCAGGGTCAGATTCGGCTTCTTGGCGAGCAGGATCTGGAGCTGCATGTTGACGCCAGGGCTGTGGAAATATAGATTGTTTATTGATTGGCGACTCAGATCTGAAACAACCAATTATTGCAATCTTGACAATCCCAAAAACAAAAGATTGCAATCTAAGTTCTCGCTTGTATTTCCTCTGCTAGGTTCATATTTTTACTCGTTTGGCGGCGCTATCGCCCTAAGATCTTTGCTTATTCGATTGCATACGTGTTAACCTTCAAAAGCCTTGGCAAAAAGCAATGTTGGGTCTTGTATTCATCATGTTGAGCGTGTACCCCGTTCGGGCACCCAATGTAATTTCCGCATTTCGAAGTAGCAGAAGACACAGAAAGGCTTTGATGAGTCTAGGATCGGTTCCATGGGCTTGGTGTTGTATATTGCTCTACCGGATCACTGGCAAAGGCTCAAAATCAGTAAAGGGACAATATGGGAACGGGATTGTCGATTGAGATCACGGAACAATCAATTATTGTGATTGACAATCTTGACAATAATACAATCGCAATCATATGTTCCACAGCCTTGTGTTGACACGGATGGGCTCGTGCTTGGCAAATGTCCTAGAAGCGGTAGTGAGCCGTTGCGAGTGTAGCCGCAGCAAACCCGCGCGGTATTTGCGTAGGCGGGCCCAGCGACGAGCATTCCAGCGAACGGACCCGTTGCCGCAACTGGGGCTTAGTTTTCTATCGCGGGGGTCTGGGGGTGCAACCCCCAGCATGTAAAGCTTGCGATGCACTTCTTACATGCAATAACGACTTCTTCGTGCAGTTCTATGATAATAGTGTTCCTAATCGAAGATGTGATGTCGGATCGGAAGCTGCACCGATCTGCACGTGAATCACGTGACGTGATGGCTTAGACCCAATTAATCAACAGCTTCACCAGATCCATTGGGAGAGCGGGGACGTCGGCCCCCTAAGCAACTCGACGGAGCAACGCGACTGAGATGCTCCACTACTAGTATAATATTAAAATATTAATATATCCTACTTATTTATTTATTAATCCCTGAAACTACTAGCGGTAGTTTTCCTCACACTCCTTGCTTATTGAAACTAAGAGAAAATTCCTGAGAGCGTCCTCCTCCTTGTGTGCACCGAAGCCATGAATTTCAAACCCCAACAGCAGACGCGATATAGGGACTCTGGTCTCGTTGAATAGCCCTGTACTGTGCGTGAACCTGAAATCAATGGCACGATACAGCTTTTGATTTCTGTCAAAAACCTGTCAAGTGCCAATAGTTTCCCATTTTTACCGAGTGCACCAAAAGCCCCGAAAGTGTGTTTTGGAAGCTACTTTCCAGTAAAGTGAGCGACTAAGGCAGCCACTTCGATCCAGCCACAGACTATAACGAGAGCCAAAAGTGCACTCGTCGCATCATCTACTAAACGGTCGGTCCAATCTTTTGGTTTCTTGACAATTTCGCTTGCGACGTGCTGTGCGCTCTTTAAGTCAGCTTTGGTCAGCTTACCTTCGGCAACGTAGCGAGTAGCCTTCTGGAGGTTCTTGGTCTCAGCCGGCGTGAACTTGGTCTTTGAAACGTCGCTAGCGACTTTCTGGAGGCTCTTGGCCTCAGCAGGCGTGAATTTGGTCTTGGAAATCTCGCTCGCAACTTTCTGACCCTTGGCCTTGAATAGTATTGCCTCATCGTAAGCTCAGGCTTGGAGAGCTTTGCTGCGATCTGACTGGAGGTAAGCTTCGTCTTGAAACCAAAGAATGACTTCAGTGCGTTAATTAACTTAAGTGATAACTCGCTCCGTTCCTCGTCCTCAGCGAATCCCCGTTCGCTTTTGAGGTTGCGAAACCTGCCTTCGTCCTGGTTGTCCTCGCCGCTGATATCAACGCGCATGCGGATGCTTTTCGCCTCAGCGCCCACGATGCAGGCGGTGAATATAGCCAGCGCGCATGTTGAGATGATGTTCTTGTTGGGACAAGTGCAGCAGTAGTGTAAGGAACCAGACAGTTTGGAAATGAGCTGCTGCACAGCTAGTGCACTGTACTACATGATTGAATCGCATCCCCATGCGATGTACGAATCACGAAGCAACAACAGCAGCTTCCCCGTGGACAGCAGCTACTGTACGCTCGCCATCATCGGCTGGAACGCGAGCAACGTGGCCGACAAAGATAATAGCATTCGCTGCGTGCTCCAAGGTCATGGGCCCAATTCAGGCCACCCCAAGTTTTGAATGTTTGCATTAATGGATCGCAAGCAAAAAAGGAATAAAACTGATGCTGTATTTCCATGATAACTCATCGATCTCATCGTGCACGTTATCCTGAACATTAAACTTTTTACCCTGTACTGGATGCGATTAAGGGCTCTGTTGAAGTGCACCGCTAAGTACCGTTCCGTACCTGAACCGTTGGCACGGTTCACCCTGAACCGTCCTGGAACGCTTCCTATTGGCTAATCTTCGGGATGGTCAACTTGGTTGGTTCGACTGTGCAGCAAGCGGTGATTGCACAAGCAGACACAAGAGGACAACAAGAAGGAGAAGAGGGGAGTAGAGTTGAGAAGGACAAGTAGGACAACTTTGGTAACTTTAATCAACTCACTTCGGCATTTGCCATCAACAACACAGGCGTTCCTCAATAGGTTAACAGCCGCAAGGACGCTCGCCGCAAGAACGCTCGACCAAGAACGCTCCGCTCAAGACATGACGACCAAGCGCGCCGAAGTCCTCCTGGGCAGTGGGAACTACTTCCACTGGGAGTACAACATGCGCATGACGCTGGCCCGGAAGGGGCTGCTTGGGCATGTGGAGGTTGTCAAGGCGGAGAATGAGATCACGGAGGCGTGACTCGTGAACGACGCGAAGGTGTTGGGCATCATCGCGCAGGGTATGGAGATCCAGCACCAGACGAAGATCCGTTCCGCGACGCGTGCCATGCAGGCGTGGAACACTCTGAGGGAGTACTACAACCGTACCACGCTGCACAACCGTGTCGCCATGACCAGGCGTCTGCACGAGTTCAAGATGGACTCTGGAACGTCGATGGCCAAGCATCTGGACGCGTTCGACGAACTGATCGTTGGGCTGCAGACGATGGGAGAACCGGTCGACGAGGCACAGCAGCTCGTGGTACTGCTGAGTAGCCTACCGTCGGAGTACGAGCTGATCGCGTCCATCCTGGAGAACGCCAAGGATGTCACGTTGAACAACGTGAAGGAGAAGCTATTGAAGGAGTTTGAACGGCTCGAGAAGAAGGATTCCACTACGGAGAAAGCGTTCCGCGCCAACGGGAACGCTGACCGGTTCAAGGGCGGTCGTGGAAACGGTCGCAAGGGGAACGGTCCGAAGAAGAACGGTGCCTTCAAGGACAAGTGCTTTCAGTGCGACCAGGTGGGCCACATGAAGCGGGACTGCCCGGGCAAGAACGGTAGCGCTGGGAACGACACCGTGTTCGCCGTGGGTGAGGAACGCCTCGCCGGGTGGCTGATCGATAGCGGGGCGTCATCCCACATGACCCCGCATCGTGATGACCTCTTTGAAATGGATGTAACGGTCACTGGCATGCAGGTGACTATCGCCGACGGAAAGCAGCTGCCGGTCGTCGGGCGAGGAACGGTCAAGCTGACCGGGATGGACGGGAAACACATCACAATGAAGGACGTGCTGTACATTCCGGGACTCGACAGACGGTTGCTGTCGGTAGGGAAGCTTGCGGAACGCGGTCTGAGCGTTGAGTTCCAGCCTTCCTCGTGTGTCATCTGGGGGAACACCAGCGCGGTCGCGATGGGCAAGAAGATTGGCAAGGCGTATGTGCTCGACTGCGAGCAGGTGTCGACACGGTTCGTGGAATACGCCGGGGCTGACAGTCAGTGGGAGCTTTGGCACGCTCGCATGGGCACCCGAGCGAGAACGGTATGGCCAAGACTCAGCGTGCTACGAACGGTTTGCCAACCGTGGGGCGTAGCATCAAGACCTTGTGCGGCGGATGCATGAAGGGGAAGCATACCGGGACATCGTTCCCGGCACGGTCGACGACGAAGACATCGCGTGTGTTGGAACTAGTCCACACGGATGTGATGGGGCCGATGAGAACGGTCTCCAAGGGTGGTGCGAAGTACGTGCTGACGTTCGTGGACGACTACTCAAGGTATGTCGTGGCGTACTTCATGAAGAAGAAGAGCGAAGTGACCGACAAGCTGAAAGAGTTCAAGGCGTTCTACGAGAACCAACGGGGAGAACGCTTGAAGTGCCTGCGCTCGGACAATGGAACGGAGTTCGTGAACAAGACGGTCACGGATCTCTGTCGCCGGAACGGTATCATGCATCAGCGAACGGCGTCCTACAGTCCGCAGCAGAACGGAGTTGCGGAACGCATGAACCGGACGATCATGGAGAAGGCACGCAGTATGTTACACTACAAGGGCGTGTCGACGGAATGGTGGGCGGAGGCTGTGAGCACGGCGGTGTACCTGATCAACCGTTCCACGAACACGGAACGCTCGGATGTGACGCCGTACGAGGTCAGCTTCAAGGTGAAGCCACGGATGGATCACCTGCGTGTGTTCGGCTCACCGGGGTGCGCTCACATTGACAATGCGAAGAGGACGAAGCTCGAGCCCAAGAGCTTTAGGTGCATGTTCCTCGGGTATGCGGAGAACGCGAAGGGGTACCGTGTATACAGCATGGATGCGTCCAAGGTCAAGGTGTCACGGTCGGTCAAGCTGGACGAGCGCGAGGTGGGCGGAATCTATGAAACGCACTCGCCGCAGCATGGAACGGCCATCCATGTGACCAAGGACGGAGATGTGCCAATCGTTCCTATCGAGGTGGAACGGCAACCGGTCGAGGACGAACCCATGGAAGCTGTTGAGGAACCCGTTCCAGACGTCGAGATGGATGAGGCTGAGCCAGAGCAGGAGGTACTGCGGCTGCCGGCACCGGAACGCCCAGCTGCCACTGGATTGGAGTTGACTGCGTACCGACCTCCACCTCAAGCGTTCCAGGACGACCACCTGGTGTTCCACCCCGAGCCGGAACGGACAAGAAGATCCCGTGAACCGGTGTTTCTCTTGGGGAACGGTGACGATGAAGATGGCGAGGAAGGCAAGTCGGAAGAAAGTGATGGGCCGCCGTCCCCGAAGCGACCCAGGATCGACGAGGACGGTCTCATTGCGGAGGCTGTACTGGCGTACGTGGCCAGGATCGACGATGGAACGGATGTCCCGGCAACGTATGCGCAGGCCATTGCTGGCGAAGATGCAGATGCCTGGCGGGATGTAATGGACACGGAGTTGCTCTCGCACGAACGGAACGGAACGTGGACGCTGGTACGACGTGGAACGCATACGCGTACGGTTGGTAGCCGGTGGGTGTTTGCCAAGAAGCGTGACGAGAACGGTCGCGTGATCCGGTACAATGCACGGTTGGTTGCGAAGGGTTTCAAGCAGAAGTACGGTGTCGACGTTTTCGAGACGTACTCCCCGGTCGCGAACATGAATTCGATCCGGGTCGTGCTGGCAGTGTGCGTGGCAGACGCATACGTGATGGAGCAGTTGGACGCGGACACAGCGTTCCTGAACAGTGAGCTGACGGACCGTGTGTACATGGAGGTGCCATTTGGTATTGAGAACGCTGCGAACTACGTGTGCCAGCTGAACAAGGCTATCTACGGTCTGAAGCAGGCGACCAATGCGTGGAACAAGACCATCCACCGCGTGTTCTTGGGGAACGGTTTCAAGAGCTGCGGGGCGGACCAGTGTGTCTACGTCAAGCGTTCCAGGAACGGCTTCATTTACGTGTGTCAGTACGTCGACGACATGATCATCGCTGCGAAGACGAGTGGTGAGGTTCATGAGGTGAAGAACGCATTGAAGAACGCGTTCAAGATGAAGGAGCTCGGCACGGCGAAGTTCATCTTGGGTATGGAGATTGATCACAACAAGAACGCTCGGACGCTCATGATCAAGCAGACGAGGTACATTGACGACGTGGCGGAACGGTTCGGCCAGCGGAACGCTAAGCCTGTGGACAACCCGTGCACGTCGGGCCTGAAGCTGACTAAGACGCAGTCGCCCGGAACGGATGAAGAGCGTACTGAGATGAAGTCACGGCCGTACCGTTCCCTGATCGGATGTCTGCTGTACATCACGACATGCACCAGACCGGACATCGCGTACGTGGTGACCCAGTTGTCGCGATTCCTGGAGAACCCCGGTCTGCAGCATTGGCGAGCTGCCATTCGCGTGCTACGCTACTTGAAGACAACCCGGGAGTACGGTATCGTGTACCAAGGTGGCGACGACAGCATCACGGTTGAAGCGTTCACGGACGCCGATTGGGGAAGCAACATTGACGACAGGCGTTCCGTGTCGGGAGTCATGGTGATGATCGGGAACGCTCCCGTAGTGTTCAAGTCCAAGTTCCAGAGAACGGTTGCGCTCAGCTCTGCGGAAGCTGAGTACATGGCACTGAGCCTGTGCGTGCAGGAGGTACTCTGGACGCGTGCGATGCTGAAGGACATGGGCAAGGAACAAGTGGACGCGACGCAGCTTTGGGAAGACAACCAAGGAGCGATCGCGCTGGCCCAGAACGCTGGGTACCATGCTAGGACGAAGCATGTGGACATTCGACACCACTTCATCCGCGAGAACGTGGAACGCGGAACGGTCAAGGTGGTCTACGTCGAGACGAAGCAGCAACTGGCGGACATGCTGACGAAGGAGCTCGGGACGAAGACGCTCAAGCACTTGCGGGACGCTAGCGGCATCAGGGAGAAGGTCACCGTACCGTAGCGGTGAGTGGGAGTGTTGAAGTGTACCGCTAAGTACGGTTCCGTTCCGTACCTGAACCGTCCTGGAATGCTTCCTATTGGCTAATCTTCGGGATGGTCAACTTGGTTGGTTCGACTGTGCAGAAAGCGGTGATTGCCCAAGCAGACACAAGAGGACAACAAGAAGGAGAAGAGGGGAGTAGAGTTGAGAAGGACAAGTAGGACAACTTTGGTAACTTTAATCAACTCACTTCGGCATTTGCCATCAACAACACAGGCGTTCCTCAATAGGCTCTAAACCAACGAGCAAATCCTTCCCGGTGATCATATCTCGCAGCCCAACTCTAAGTTAAAGTTAAGCTAATCAACCGCCACTACCAAGCACAACGCAGAGCAAGAACGGAGCGGTTGCCACTGCAAGAATAAATCGGTTGTCGCTGCAAGAAAACAAACGGATAAGGTCCCCGATAGAATGGCGCAATCTCCTTGCATAATAGTAAGTACCGATTTCGGCGGGGACGTTTTCTTTCGCTCCCTTCGTCGTGGCCTCGCGCGTTAAACCAAGCTCGAATTTCAGAGCACGGCGTATAGTAGCAGTAGAAAATTTCTACTAGAAATGTTTAGGAAACAGACTTTAAAGCTGCTTGCAGCTCCTCGATATAAAAACAGGGATGTTCTTCAATATTGTAGACGTAGTTTAGTACGATAGATCGCCAACGCATGTCAATCATCGACTAGAAAGCAATCAGACAAAGCGAGCGAGTTAGAATTAGAATGTCAGGGCCGTAGTATTGTCGGATTTACTCCAGCCATTCAACGAAAGTGAGCATAACGTTAACTCGTTGTCTTAGCAGCTATTTTATCTAAAATCGACGAGTTAGCCTCCTAACTCAATGATGGGCTAATCACCGTGATTTACTAAAACAACGAATTACGTCGTTGTTTAGACAGAAAGCATGCAAGGCGACTAGGGCTTCGCGAAGGCTGGGATAGGATTGGTTAACTCACCTTTGATCGCCATTGATAAACTCAATCCGCACGCTCCACGGGCATCTCCTACGCCTGCTTCGCAGCCGCAGAATCTGCCCGACGCCACTATGGTCTCGACGTACAACCGATTTCAGAGCAAAATCAATGACGAATCTAACTCGACGAATTTGAAAATGAACTGGACCAGCCTCCATCATTCTTGAGAAGTCTAAAACACTTGGTCAATAGACATCACTTACTGTAAATTGACCTAAAGACGTTACCGGTTCATCACCGGTGTCGATTGGAAGGGGGGACATCGCCCGAATTAATCCTGTTTGGGCTGGTCTATCAGCACTTCGTCGCTTCCTATCCCAGTATAATACTAGCTGAGCACCTCGTTCACTGCGCTTCCTCGCTGCTAATTTGGGGCGACACTAAATATTGTGCTCTACACAAAATTTCGCGATGCCCCCCCCGAGCCGATCGAAACCTTTTCGTGCAAGAAAGCTTAACAGCCTGATACGATGAGAAATCATTTAATTTGTCGTCAAACTTCATTTAGTTGACCTGTAGTGCTAGGAGTAAGCGAGTGTATCGAGATTGTGTATCAACACTTCACACGCATGCCTCATGCGCAGACCTCTACCAATACGGGAATTTCCGAATTTTTCCTATATCCTGGCGATCACTGACAGAATATGGGAGAAATTTTGAAGGTTTTACATCGTTTGAAGTGCTTTCTTGGAGTGTTGATAGTCTGTTCGATTTGCTTTATCTGTAACTGTTGTGTACTTTGACGTAGCTGCTTTGTATAGCAAGCTGCATCAATTGCTTGGTCGGTTTTGCGGTCCTCCGCTGTCTAATCTTCTGCTGATCTATTTTGATAACATGACATTTTCCTTTAGTGCACTACTACACCGTTGCCGAGCCCTGGAACTCTCGGTTAATCTTACCTCCGCGCAAAAGTACGCTGAAAATAGTTGTACTTTTGAAAACGAATAACGGTAGGCAATTGGGTAGCAACAGGACAACAGGAATAATGTTAATTTCTCAGCGCTTTAGCAACACTTGCATTAGCAATCCTTTCGTGGCCAGTAGGTCCCCGAGTTGACGTGTATTGCGCCTTTTAGTCTTTGTGCCGCTTTTTGTTTAAGATTGAGGCTCTGTACTTGCAAGAGGTTGGATCAGTGCTTATTTTATTAATGTCTTAGGGAAACCTGACGAGATACCCCTTCGAAAACTATTTCATGAGACGCCCTTCACGGCTAGCACAAACCATATGCCCCTCATTTAAAATTCGCCTCATAGGAATGACATTCAAAGTACCACTGAAAGTGGTGAGAACGTTGGCAGCATACTTCGGTATTTCCTGCACAAGAGGAGAAAGCCACGTTCCCAAAACTGGAGCCCAGTCATGGTTCGCGCTCAGCTGCATCAAGTTCAGCGACCCGCTCATGCTGGAGAGCCCCATGGCTATGATTAGGATATACTGTCCGATAAGCGGTTTTCACCCCGGGGTCCGAGGAACCTTCGGTTCTGAGGGACCAGCGGTTTTTGCTCCGCCACATCGCACAGAGTAGTTATAGATAGGTAGTCGTTCTTGATCGTCTCGGCCGGCCAGTCGCGCTTTCACCTGCTCGGACACCTGCTTCCCACGCGATGGCCAACTTTTTTCTTAACGTTAAGTGCGGCAGACACAGTATGGCCCGATTTCTTTAGGGCTTGCAATCCTTCATTGACTATGGAACGAGCTGCACATCTAACGTCTAAAGAACGACGTAAGTACCTTAACGAAAACCCTGATTTTGCTGCCAGGCATTTTAACAGAAGGTTTAAAGCTTTTTTCGACCACGTACTTCGCGGCCCAAGCCAACCTCTGGGTGAAATTATTGATTTCTTTTGGCGAGTTGAGTTTCAGCAAAGAGGCTCACCTCATATTCATGCACTATTGTGGATAAAAGATGCCCTTGATGTCCTTGACAAGTATATTTCTGTATTGATAAAGTCGCTCGATGACCTAGATTCGTGCCAGTGCTCCGTCTGTAAGTCATCACGGTCTGCAAGCATTGATATTTTGGCAATGCGACCGCCATGTGGCAATTCAGATGAATGGGCATGCGATATCTCCCGATTAGCTCGCCGAGTGCAGCCATGTGCTACAGTGGATCTTCTTGTCGAAAGAAAGCCGACGAATGTAGATTTGGCTTTCCCAAAACTCTTCATCCTCGCACTGAAGTTGAGGTAAGAACTGCACCTGACGGTACCCCGTCATTAAAAGTACTATTAAATAGAGACTCACCCTCGGTAAACAATTTTTCGCCAATAATTCTTTCGACTTGGCGCGCAAACATGGATATTCAGATGATAGGAAACGCGTATGGCGCTGCCGAATATACTGCTGCTTACGTGAGCAAAGCCGAACCTGACACATTGCGCTTCCGAAGCACTGTCGCTGCAGCTGTTAAGCGATGTGACCCGAATCTCCCTTACTCCGCTATACAACAGCAGCAGAAGAAGAAAACAACGAAGAAGAAGCACGAGAAGAAGGAGGACGAGAAGGACGTCTCGGCTGTTACTGTGTCGACGGCCGAGAAGAAAGTCGCGCCTCCGACATCGAACCACGCGCTAGACGATGCTGATGATAAGTTGTTGTCGCTAGCGCTAGGAATCGCGGACGACGAAGAAGACGCAGGCCAGACTGAAGAGAATGAGATGGCTTCGAAGCAGAACGGGGACGTAGAAGAACAAGTCGAGGAGTCCAATCCTACTGCCCAGTCTTAAAAGAATAGCTAACGCCACATTGGCTGTTCGTGAGGTAAGTGCCCAAGAAGCTTACTTCATACTGCTTCGAGAATTAAAAATGTATGGTAAGTCTCGTAAAGTAAGCCGAGTGAAGGTTTTGCGTCATCACTTGCGATATTACCGAAGCCTTACGGAACTTGGGCATCGACAAACCGCCTCAACTCGATAATATTAAAATTGAATCATACGAAAAAGCCTACATGGCGCGTCCTCAGGAAGAACCGTTTAAGTCGATGTCATATGCTAGCTTTGTAGAGCACTATGAGGTAGTTGAAAGCGCAACCTCAACAGCGAAGTATTGGAAGCGAATCGATAATCTAGGTTCTTCGTATGTCGCCATGGATGGCACCAGACACATCAAACCCTAACTTTTGTTTTGCTGAGTTGTTTTTACACGTTCCTTGGAGACACTTAAGCGACTTACCGATTACTGACGATGACTGTATTAGTCGGTTCTACGACGAACAAAATAAAAACCTCGACAATGAACTCCGAACTGAAGTGAATTTAAAGGTAACGAGGCACTGTCAATTAAATCTTCTGAAGAATTCTCGCGAGAACCAATGCTGCACTAATCTGCCCCCGTCCGAGAATGTTTTCATCGAAGAACCTGATGAGCACCTCAATGAGCATGAGATGGAAATCGAGATAGATAAAAAACTTATTGCAGACCTTCATACTCAATGGAAGCCAAAGCACAACTACTCTAACGAAGACATTAATAGAGCACGCGAATTTATGACAAAATATGTGCGGCCATGGGCAAAAAATCAGCGAGAAGCATTTCATTTCAATTTACAGCAATCCCCCGATCACAAACAAAGATTTTCCAAACCTTACGTCGCAATGACCACGCAAAAAAACGGCCCAGCTAAGCTATTGTCTCTACAGCAGCGCTTCAGGGATATACACCTGGTAATAATTGACGAATTTAGCGTAATATCATGTGGAATGCTATATTGGATAGACCAAAGAATGCGAGAGATATGGCCTGATCAGCGCGAGGTCCGATTTGGTGGAAGAGATGCCATTTTCACGGGAGACAGTGCCCAGTTGGACCCTGTAACCCCTTACAGTCTAGCGACATCCACAGATAGAATACGTGACAATATCCAGCGCAAAGGACGCGGAATTTGGGAGGAAATTAAATGCGTATGCTCGTTAAGCAGTCAACATAGAGGGAAGGATGACCCGGAATGGTTTGAAGCGATACGAAGATTGCGAGAAAAAGTACCAACACAGCAGGACATTGACTCGAATCTTCAAAACCAACGCAATGCCTGAGTGGGTGCATGCTGCGAAGCACATTGCATACCTTAACGCAGATGTTGATAGTGCTAATGACGTAAATCTGCAGAATGCTTCTTCTCCAATTGTGCACATAAAGTCCGTGCACAATGTGAAGCAAAAACGCTTGATCGCAAATAGAGAAGTACCTCAAGGCACAGTTAAAGCTCTTTTAGATCAGGCACAAGAAAAGATCCCAAGGAGAGACCGAGTTGTACCAATCCAACTCAATTTAGCAATTGGTGCTCCTGTCACACTAACATTTAATGCTGAGCAAACAGCAGGGCTATGCAATGGAACGAACGCTACTGTGTACGACATGATCTTTGTGTCTGGATCAGAACTTCCTATCGTTTTGGTTGAAATAGTTGATGAATACTTTGGTCCATCCTTTTTACCAAACGTACCTAACATTATCCCCATCATTTCAAAGGACACGAGCTGGGGAAGTACAAGGAGTGACTTTAAAGTCGTTCGCTGTGGCATTCCGTTAAGGCTTGCCTACGCTATGACGATTCATAAGGTTCAAGGGGTTACATGCTCAAAAGTCGTATTTCATTCCAATTCACTGCCAAATGCATCCTATGCTTGCCTTGCTCTTTCCCGCGTTAGAAAAAGAGAATATATAGTTCTTACGCATCGTTTGAGTTTGGAAAAGCTCACAGCGTCCCCAGAGAGTCGATCATCGTTTGACACTGAAAGGGATCGCATCATTCATCTTGTTAACCAAACTACACTTCATGCAAATATTTTTCTAAAGGAAATGAAGACGATAGCACTTTTCCACAATCTCGATATGTCGCCAAGATAATAAAAAGAAAGCATGTTGGCGAGGCGTCCAAGTCGACCCAAGTTCACATTGGGTACAAGCACCGCGAAAACAAAACCTGGCAAGGCAAGCCTCATGGTTGGATTCGGCTTGGAGTCTCAGTCTCGAAGGTCGGCCGTCAATATGGGCTGCGAGCGAGTATTGACGTGGCTCGGAGGCGACCTCGATCAGCCACGTCCAGAAGCAGCAGCGGCACAGTAGTCATCGCTTGGCGGATACTACTACGAATTGCAAGGGGATCTGGCGGTGGGTGTTGTCGCGGTTCTCTTCCTCGATGTGCGTGTCTACGAGCACCCACGGAGCAGGCCAGTTGACTTGGCGCGCCCGAAGACGGTCCGTGAAGGCGTGTCGACAACACAAGGTGGTGACAAGGTTGTGGCGGGCGGTGACGGCTGTGCATGGTTCGCCATCGCTCACGGCTCCACGGAGTAGCTAGCGTCTTGCAGCCAATGCAAGCCTCAACGAAGCTAGCAATTTCGCGCAGCAACGTTTCCGAAGCTAAAACAGGGTCGCTTGTTTATCAAAACAGAGTATCCATTAAGCTAAAACAATGCAGTTTTACGCCAAATCCACTTTCCAGAGTCCACAGCCCATATATACCCTATTTGGAAGGGCCTCCTAAAAGACGGGCCTCAGTTTAATGGCTTTCGCACCCTTTGCTGGAGGCTAAACCCCTGAACTTCTATGAATAATCACTCGGAACCGTCGGACAGTGAGCCTGAAAGGATCTTATACAGAGGTAAAATGCAGCATTTTTGCCACTGGGAGAGGCAACCATTAAACCTTTCCCTAGCCTGATCCATAAAATCATCGAAAGAAAGTAAATCAGAGCGATAAAACAGAGCGATTTCAATTTTTTTTTTTTTGGGGGGGGGGGGGGGGGGCTTCGCCCCAACAAACTAATCTAAAAGATTCAAGTGACCGGGCTCAGTACCCCAGAACAACTGGCTTTGCTGGCGGCATGGGCCGTGGTCACGTGGCATTTCCACTGCCATTCCCCAACTTGCCTCGTGCACACCAAGTCTCGCTATCGACTCCAGCTATGCAGCTCATCAACATTGTCGCTGTTACAGTTATCGCCACCACGCTGTGCTTCGCTCCGGCCAATGCCTCGGCTAACGTTGACGCCCAGAAGGACCCGCCAACCGCGCGCAAGCTTTACTACCCAACTCCAAGTCCTGCCGCGAATGGCGCGATGAAGAACACACCTACCGTTCGCAAACTCTACTACCCGACTCCGAGCCCAGTCGCCAATGGTGTCCAGAAGGACACGCCTACCGCGCGCAAACTTTAGTAGCACTGTCGGCAGCAGCCGTGATGTACTCCACGAAGCGCCGGACTGCAAGCCCCGTTGTCTAGACCGGGAGCTTTTAAGGGTGAGGCTTTGCATGTATCCCGAGTACAGTACAAACCGAAGATGTCCAGCAAGTAATACGAAGCACGACCTCTATAAGTTTCCATCGATGCGAACAAGCTGCTTGGATAAACCCACGTAATTACACCTAGCTCGGATCGCTTGGAAAGCGATACGATATCACCTGACATCCGCTTCCTCAGAAGCAGGCGAAAACTTCTCCGCCGTTGCGTTTGGCCATGAGCGGGTGCACACCCATGTTGAAGTGATATAAGAAATGACAGTTGATATCATCAATGATCTCTTTATAAAGTGATATTGACCTACCGATCGATTTAACGGGATATGAGAAGATAGAGTGGCGACATACACTTTTGGCGGCGGAAACTTCAACATCAACGGATTTTCACACAAACGGCATGTACCCAGCGAGTGGATGCAGCACGCCCCAAACTTCGCGCCGCACATTCCCAAACTCGCAGCTTACAACACACACGAAGCCCCGCCACCACCCCCTCTACCCCTGCGCCATGGCCGACACGGACCAAGCCTACGCTATCCAGATCGACGACCCCAAGGGGGCCGCGGCCGGCATCACCACCGGCAAGTGGGGAGTCGGCTTCTGCGGCTGCTTCACCGACCTAGTGCCCAACTGCCTCATGGTGACCTTCTGCCCGTGCGTCTCGCTGGCCCAAGTGCTCTCGCGTCTGGGCATGATGAACTTCACCACGGCGCTCCTCATGTCGCTGCTGCTGGGCGCGCTCGCCGCCTTCACCGGCGGCATCGGCTACATCGTGTTCGCCATTTGGATCTGGAGCGCGCGCTCCAAGACGCGCGAGCGCTTTCAGATCCCCGGAGGGTCCTGCGAAGACTACTGCGCCGCGTGCTGCTGCGGCTGCTGCGCGTTGGCGCAGATCGCCACGCACATCAAGAGCTACCAGGCCGGGAGCTGCAGCTTCGGGCCACAGGACACGCTGCCGGCGTACACGCGGACGTGAACTTGTCGCGAGCTGAAGGAAGCTGAGATAGCTGAAGGCGATACGAGCGTAGGCCAATGTGGCTCTCCCTTGTAGTGTGTTTTCGTTTGCATACTTCAATGGAAACATCCATGCATTTTTCAGCCTGTGGATCATCCACTGGATGTGCGTGGTCCTTCCTTGAATGCACTTAGGCGTGCAGTTCGATCGCAATGCTCGCAGTTCGCGGGCCATAGGCCATGGTTTCGTGTGATATCCTATCGATGGCGTGGTATTCAAGCTTCAGCTTTCGCAGAGACGTGGTGAAGCATTGCGCCTCGTGGTGCTTGCAAGCGGTACGTCCTGAGAGGGGGTCGTGTCAGCTCATCTTGGCGATATATTATGCGGAACAGGAGGCGTTTTACTGTCCGCTTCAACGACATCCACCATGTACCCTGAATGCTCCGTAGAGAAGCGCGTGTTCGACTCGACAGTCGACTCGTGGGCCGCAAATGCCATCGCTGCCTTCGGTCTCATTCCACGACTCGCAAGCTACTACCCGCACGGACGCTCCAAGAACTCAAGAGCTCAAGACCATGGCGGACGCGGACCAAGCCTACACCATCCAAGTGGAAGACCCCGAAGTCAAGGGCACCTCGGACATCGCGGTCGGCAAATGGGACGCCCCGTTCTGCGGCTGCTTCACGCACTTGGTGCCCAACTGCCTCATGGTCACCTTCTGCCCGTGCGTCTCTCTGTCCCAAGTGCTGTCGCGCCTTGGCATGATGAGTTTTGGCGTTGCCTTGGCCATCACGATCCTGCTGGGCTTGCTTGTGGCGTGCACTGGGGGCCTCGGGCATATCGTGTTCGCAATCTGGATCTGGACGGCACGTTCGAAAACGCGCGGCCGCTTCCAGATCCCCGGGAGCTGCTGTGAGGACTACCTGGCGTCCTGCTGCTGCGGGTGCTGCGCTCTGGCGCAGATCGCGACGCATGTCAAGAGCTACAAGCCCGGAAGCTGCGCGTTCGGACCGCAGGACACGCTGCCGGCGTACACTCGTGGCTAAACTGACGGCTGGAACAAGGTCATCGGCGTTCTCGACTTAAGTAATACCACGTATTTACATTTCATTGAGTTTATTCACTGTATCGTCGGCAGACAACCGAACCTTGTTCATACAGTAAGGTTATCCATCGGATATGGTGAATGCCGCGACTGTACTCAAACATGGTTGATTTTTGATCACAGCAAATGTTTGTCACGGTGTGGGGTAATCATGACCACGAGATCTACTCACCAGAAATGTATACACCAAGCCAGCCGTGCCAGCTTTTTGTGCAGGGTTGAAGGGGTACGGCGCTGTGTTTTATAATGCCGGGAAGCGATTGTTTCCCGCTTGCAGTAGCATTGATACCTTTGGGTGACATGCGGTGCACGTCGTCAGAAGTTGTTCGAAGGGAAGGTTCATTCTACAACTTGCAGCGAACTACCCACCAGAGATCGAAGACAAGCGCCACCATGGGAGGAGAAGAAATGCCGTACGCCATTCAAGTTGACCAAGACGCGGGGACTCAGCACGGATTGGGGATCACCGTCGGCAAGTGGGAGGTCGGCCTCTTCGGCTGCTGCACGCACATGGTGCCCAACTGTTGCATGGTCTTCTGTTGCCCGTGCGTCTCACTGGCACAGATCTCGGCGCGCCTGGGTAAGCTGAAATACGACATCGCACTCGTGCTGTTCGTGCTCCTGTTCTTCTGCACTGGTGGAACTGCCAGCCTTGTCGGTCTCATTTGGCTCTGGCAGACACGCGCTCAGACGCGCGAGCGTTTCCAGATTCCGGGGAGTTGCTGCGGAGACTTTTGTGCCTCGTGCTTCTGCGGCTGCTGCACGATGACCCAGATCGCGACGCACATCAAGAGCTACAAGCCCGGTAGCTGCAACTTCAGCGCCCAAAACACGCTACCGCCGTACGAACGTGCCTAACCCCCTCATGAAACACTGCAATCGGCAAAACGATCCGTTTTGTTTCTGAAGGAGTGGCATGACCGTTGTCCATTAGTTCTAATGCAATACATGCTTTACACTTGGACCGGGTAGTATTGACTTCTGTTTCGTTTGCACCTCGGCACGGGCCGTATCAACACAACCATTTGGCACTGCCGACGCGTACATCCAGATTCCACGAGGGTTCTTGCTGCTTGCTGCTGCAGGACGGTGGGCTCACCCGTAACCACACACCAACCAGAAAGCTGTCATTTCAGCGCTCAAAACATTCAACCTCGTTGAGTTGGGTGCCAACTGCTAGGAACTATCCGGGTGTTCAATTGCGAGTGTGCGTGTTTGATGCCTTGATTGCCTAGCTTCCTCAGTGGATGAGACCACCGTTTGGGCGGCAAATAACCTCCGTAACCGGGGCCATTGTACAAAAACTTACACAAGTCTTGAGTAGATTGATGAGTACCAAAAACAAACTCTAAACATTCACGAGCCGTTCGGAACCGTTCTGCGAATGTTTAGAGTTTGTTTTGGTACTCATCAATGTACTCATTTTGGATCAAAAACTTGTGCAAATTTGTACCGTCCTCCTTCCGCCCTACACATGATTACTCGCGTTACCAATGCAGGTGATTGCCCGCTTAAACGATCTCCGATGCAACACTTGGGAAGGCATCCAAACGTGCCATTTTGGCCCGGTTTGCCGCGAAAGGGTTAACCCTTACGTGCCATTTTGGATGCCTTCCCAAGTGTTGCATCGGAGATCGCGTTCAATCGAGCCAAAATGGCCCGTTTTGGTTTTGCTACCACTCTTCGACCCTCGCTGGACCACTGCGTTCAATTACAGCCAATCCCTGCACACACCTCATCGTTTCATTTTCAAAAATTACAAATATAGGCATCTGGTGACGTTGAACCATCAGAAGATTCCATACTCAAACGAAAATATGTGCAGATGTTCTCGCTCACAAGTTTGCATACTGAAATCCATACTCATACGGCCCTTGGGGCTCCCGTGAAGAATGCCGGGCACAACATTCTTAGAGGAGGAGGACAAGCAGTTGGTGCAAATTGCCCGTGAATATGCTGAGCGCGGAACAGGAAGAATCGCATGGAAGGACGTCGCGCAAAAGATGAAGCGTTGGGGCCAAACTCCTGCGGAGCTTGCCCAAAGAGTATCTTCGCTGAAGCGCACGTTTGGAACCGACTTGGCCAAGTTCCCGCGTTCGTTTTACACTCCTGTTCGAGCTACACGAGGCCGCCGAAGCGGACACACACTCCATATCCGCCAGCCTAGACGGAAAAACGATCTCCAGCATCAGCAAGAAAGCAACAAGAGCCATACTGGCCCACTTCGGCTCACCCAGACTACAACAGGTCAAGCGGACGCGCCAAAGCAGCAAGATGATCGCAGCTCTCGCGATTTAGCGTTAGATCAAGCACGAGGATCTTCACGCGGCGATTCACTCCACCATCTAGCGCCAGATACATCGTCGGTGACATCGGATTCAGGGTGTGGAGGAGTAACGTTGGTGGAGACAGGTGGTGATGTGGTTGGTTTTTGTCCTGGGGCTGAAGAGCGCCGTCAAAAGCGTTTGCGTTCGTTTATACCAGAGCACCTGACGACTACGGCTGCAACGCAAGCTGTGGTCTCAATGTTTAGCTGTATAGCTCGTCAAGAAGTCATCGATCCTTCGTGCGCGCCCCATTTGAATGCTGGTGAGCTACTGCCCAGTGGGATTGCAGCCTTTATTGCGGCAATACAACGGGTTAGAACTATTGGGGCTGGCGATGTGTTTATGGATATCGGCTCTGGTGTTGGCAATGTGATGGCTCAGTTTGTTCTTTCGACATCAGTTCGCGCGAGCATTGGTATTGAAGTCCGACGTGATTTGGTTGACCGTTGTAATGGGATACTGGTTGAGCATGTAGTGCAATGGCCAGGCCTACAAAACGTGGAGGTGTATGCTGAAGATGTGGAGCGAATTGAGCTGTCGATGATATACCCTTTCTCCAGCGCAACAATCGTCTTTGCCAACAACTCGCGCTTTGAGCCTTCTACCACAAATCATATCACAAGTGAGCTTGTATACATGACGGACGCGTGGATTGTTGCCTTCACAAGTGAGATTTGCCCACGGCACAGTCCCACGTGCACAAACAGCTTCTCGCTGGAAGCTGCAAACATCAGTCGAAGTGCTGGTGAGCTGGTCATCAAAACCAGCAACAGTTTATCTCTATACAGAAAAGACCGAGCTGTACGTGTTCTCAGCCTGAAAAGATAAGCATTCATCTTGATTTCATTATACATTTACAGACTGTTCATCTTGCGTTGATCTTGTTGGACCTGTTTCGGCTCGACGACGCTGAATGAACAAATTGGGCGTCTTCCTTTGGCTGAGAATAGGTTTTCGCGCAAGTAAAATTTGTGGTACTACTCCCAACAAGTCCAAGTGGGCTGTTGGCAGAAGTATGGCTTCGCAGCAGTTGTATGGACAATTTGACAGAGGCTCACGCCGTGGAGCGTACAGTGGTCGGTGACAACTGTTGGAAACCGATCTTCCCATCGACATACCACACAATGCCTTCTCCGCATCTTGTCTCCAAAAATCTGCTTCGAGTTGAGAGCAACGCACGATTTTTGAGGGCTGGACATGGTTGAAGGTTCCACGCCCCCACAATGCCACATAGCAGAAGCCTCCACTGCGGCCGCAACCCCAGACTCTCCTCGGGCGGAGTAGAACATTCTTCTGTCACTAGGTGCCTCCATCCATTTCCCTGAAATTTGCTCCTCCGCGAGCTCTGCAACAAATGAACGGTGCGGATCACGATCTCTCGTCACGTCAATAGTCAACTTTCTGGTCATGTAGGCATTGACTCTGGCAATATCCACAAAAGCCATCCCCAGCTTCTTATACCATTTCTTGAAAGTGTGACCGTCGGCCAAAGAGAACCGTTCACGTAGTTGGTCCAGCCTATCAACACCTTGCATATTGGTGTTGTACTCTGACACACGCAGTGGAGCAGGGAATGGCTGCAGTTGACTGCCGACTCTCCTTGTTAAGACCGTTTCCGAAGACTTGTCTGCGTTCGACACCATCTTCACCACCGCACTATCATACCACGCCACAGCAACCATCTCATGCGCCACTGAAAGAGCTTGGCGATACTGCCCGCGACGACACTCCTTCTTCTTCAAAACGACATGATGCGGAAAATGCAGGCTATTCCCGCGTATAGTCCCTCTGCCATAAAGGCCCTTCACTCGCAGAGCAGCCAAAAGTTGCACGGACATGTAGTAGTTGTCGGCATTTATCACGCGATTGGTATGATAAAGTGGCCTCACCACTTCCATAACCTGGCTTCGGACAGTTGATAACTCGTCCAGTTCTTGTCTTAGTGCTTCGATTGTCTCCTTAGATACAACGCCTTGCAGCCGATCGGATAAGTCGCTCGCACAGTGCACTCGAAAGTTGATGGCTATCCACGTAGTGGCACAACAAAGGGTGTAAACTCGAAAGTGGTATTTACCACCAGGCTTCATGGGGTTGAACATTATCAATCTCCGCCCGTACTTGGTTTTGGAGGCGACGCTCGCCTCATCCAGCGAGACATCTCTTCCGACCTCTACGTACTTCCCTTCTGTGATTTTCAGCATATTAAGAAGCGGGCGAATTCTCCTGACAGGGTCCACTGGCTGCGGTGGGGCCGGCGCAGTAGCAGTATTCTGAGATCGTCGCGAAGCTTGTTGAGAATTCGATGCCGAGGTGGGAACGGAAGAATTTTCAGTAGGTTGGGTTGAGCTACTCGTCGTCGTAGCATCTTCCGACAACAGCTCGTCAATATCAATAGCATCAGGATCGGCGCGAGTCTCAGCTGTATCCCCACTACTAGCCACCGCGGTACTTGAGCCGCTATCAGCACTCGCTGCACGAGCAGCTTTTGGCACGTGCCTGAAACAGAAATGCTGGCGCAACAGCTTGAAGCGGCTCAGTGCCATCACCTTATCCAGACCTGTGTGGTTGCCCCCCACGATGCAATCTTCTATTTGCCTTCCCCAATAATTGGCGTGTTCGCCCTTGACCACCAGTTTCATAAAGAAAAGAATTCCAAGGAAAGTCATCAATTCTTGTAGGGTGAACGGTTTGTTGGTGCTGAGCTTCTTCTCCAACTCATGCGCACGCATCGCCTTGTTCGTCTGGTGCAGAACTTCAACCCAGTAGTAGACAGGAATATAGGCAAAGAAACTCGACGATGCCGAATGTTCAAACAAATGGCGGAAATGAGGGCGAACTCTCGTCTTGACATTGCCATCCGGATGCTGGTATAAGTCTGAAGGACCATTGATCTGTGCAGTAGGATCGAACTTCATGTTGGTGATACTTTCGACTTCGGGCAATGAAGATGGAAGAATTACCTTTGGATCATATCGCTCGAAACTCTCCTCCACTTCTTCCAAATCGCTGTCGTCCTCAACAATACCAGATTCGGTGCTGTCTGGTTGACAAAGGGACTTCCAGGCCGGCTTAGACGGCGATGCCATCACATTTTTATAGTTCTCCATGCCACGCTGAACGACACTCATGCTTATCCACTTATCGGCCTTCTGGAACTGCCTGTCAACCCAATGAATCTGAAACAGCGCTTTCTTCTTATCAAACCTAGAGACTCGGCCAACAATGTAAGCACTTCCTGCATCTTCGAATATTCGGCCTGATAGCCAGGACTCTTTGGCAGGCGAGTACGCCACAAGCTTCTCGACAAACAGCTGAGGCATTGCTGCGGCAGTGGGCGAAGCTGAATCGCGCGTACTACTAGTCTCCGTCACGACAGGAGGGGCAACAGTAGCGTCCGATGTAGTATGGCCGATCATTGCACTACTGCCAACCGCACCGCCAGCTCCACTGGGCGTCGTACTCTCCATCGCTGATGCTAAGCTCCGCTGTCGCTTGCGAGGCTGCTTCTTTCGCGCTGGAGATGAAACCTTGCGTTTAGAAGGTGCCTTCTGCTGTTTGTGCTGTATAGTTGACCCACGTCCTGGCCGAGGCTCCGTCAGCGCTTGCGCTTCACTCGAACGATAATTCGACGATTGAATCCTTGCCAAAGCTTCATGCTGAGTCTGACCACGGCTATCACTCAGGACCTGCTGGAAGCGCGGTTCTTGTCTTGTGTCCGTTGCTTGAGTTCCTGCTCCAGCAAGGGGTGGAGGCTGTTCATCACCCGCTTGAACACGCTGCTAAATAAAACCCTCCATGCTTTACGATCCCTGCTGCCAGAAGAATCGTTATGGTGCGCAGCCTCTTCTTGTCACTGCGGCACGAAAGCCAACGCCGATCCATTCAGGCCATAATTTGAATACTCAGTTGAAGATAGTTTCCCATGTTTTGTTTCGATACTGAAATCAAGATGTGTGCACCGGTATCTAGCGGATGCATCTAAAATGAAGGATGTCTGAAGAAGGCCACCACGACGTCTGCGTCTACTCCAACGACTTTCAACTGCGCGAACAAATCGACTTCAGCTGATAGACCACGCGCCAGAAGCCCGCGCCCAGCTGATCAAGGGTATCGAGAACACCCGCAGTCCAAAGGTAAACAACTCAGCTACGTGGATGCTGGAGTATACCAGCCCTCTTGCTACCAGTAGAGCGGCAGACAGCATGGGCTTCATGAGTTTTGCTGCGAGGCTGCAGGTGGGTTTGGGAAGGAAGACGTGACGTTGCCGTCGGCTGTACACCCAGGACTGGTTTTCAGCACGAAGCTCGATGCAGCTCAGCGACGCAGACGGAGTTCCCGGTCCACATGCACGGCATGTACTGGTGCGCGCCAACATACAACCGACTCGATTGGGTTTTGGTACGCAGGCCTGAACTTGGTAGTTGACATGATCTTCATGGCGTCGCTGTGTCCAACCCAATGGTGCTCCCCGACGTTCCAGACTAATCAGTGGATCTCCGGCGTGGGGAAGTGGGCGCGGTGGCGAGCTCCGGTTATGCAAACGCTTTGACGGCGCACAGATGCGGGTGACGGTCAACATCTTCCTTCTGCTGCCCTTCGGAAGCCCACAAACATCGTCCACCGAATGCCCGAGCAGTGGACGCCTCCTTCGCGTCGCTGCAGCAAACAGGCCAGCCTATCTTTCACATAATTACAAATAACACCAAGCGCTGTTAGCCAATAGACGAATTGTTCGGTCAACTATTGGGTTTCAGCCAATCATTGCATCCTTCCAAAACGTGCCAATCTGGACCGTTCTATAGTTAGCCCCCTCAAGGGTGGGACAACCAAACGTGCCAGAATGGCCCGTTTTAGTTTTGCTACAATTGATCTAGTATACTATACAAATTCAAGTAATTCGCGAAAAGGTTTAAGCTCGAAACCAATCTCGAGCTTGGGGAGCTCTGATATACGGAAGCTGTACCATTCAGCAATTTGCCAGTCAACAAGCAGCTCCGAGCTTATCAGCACGCACAGCACTCAAAAGATGGCGGCCGCGGCACAGAACGACCAGCACTACGCCATCAAAGTCGCGGTCGATAGGAACGAAGGCCAATTCACAACCGGAGAATGGGAGGTCGGCCTCTGCGGCTGCTGCACCGACTGCGTGCCCAACTGCCTCATGACCTCGTTCTGTCCCTGCGTCAGCATGGCTCAAATCTCGGCTCGCCTGGGCATGATGGAGTACTGCTGTGCTCTGCTGGTCTACCTGGTGCTCTTGCCCGCCACCGGTGGCTGTGCAACTGCTGTGTGGCTCTGCATGGCGCGGAAGGAGACGCGCGAGAGATTCGAGATCCCCGGCGGTTGCTGTGGCGACTATTTGGCCTCCTTCTGCTGGGGCTGCTGCGCCATGGCACAACCTCAAGAGCTACAAGCCTGGAAGCTGCGACTTCGGCCCGCAAGACACACTCCCGGCCTACGCGCGCGGCTAACGCGACAGCAAGAGACCGAGAAGACATTTATCAACCGTAAGGTAGCTGCATTTACCTAAAAATAAACTCATACACATCCTTTTTTGCTTTGAAAGTCCAGCACGATCTTGGAGGGGTGTTGAAGCTAAAATTTTGCTATTCGAAGCGCCACGTATGATATGCATCCATGTACCCATTGTGCTCGATCGCTCGAGGCGGCACCACCGTCCTCTGACTCAAAGGCCTTGAGGCTTCATTCCACAATTCGGACGCCACTACAAGGACCAAGTCGAAGCGATTCCAGTGCACTATGGGTGGCGAGCAGGATGTTCCCTACGCCATCCACGTCGAGGACGAGCCGACCTCCAAGGACGACCAGGGCATAACGGTCGGCAAGTGGGAAGTCGGCTTCTGCGGCTGCTGCACGCACATGGTGCCCAACTGCCTCATGGTCACGTGCTGCCCGTGCATCTCGTTGGCCCAGATCTCGGCATGATGCAGTACGACCTCGCGCTCGTGCTCTTCATCCTGCTGTTCGTCCTCTCGGGTGGCGTGGGAGGCATTGTCGGCGCCATTTGGCTCTGCCAGGCGCGCACCCAGACGCGCGAGCGCTTCCAGATCCCCGGAAGTTGCTGCGGAGACTGCATGGTCTCGTTCTGCTGCGCCATGGCGCAACTCGCCACGCACATCAAGAGCTACAAGCCGGGTGACTGCTCTTTTGGACCTCAGGACACGCTGGCCGCCTACCAGCGCGCTTAGAGCCCAACAGATCCCGCCATACACAAGATAGAAAACTACTAGTAAACTCGAAACGAAACAATTCAACCGACTCCTAACTATCTGTAGCTGTTGTCAGCCATTTATCTCTTCAATAAGAACTTCTCTTTCGCTATTTGAAGGCTTGATGACAATTTTTCGATCCCAGGATGCGAAGTTGCTGCCTATTTCGATGCAACCAGCGCTCAAGCTAGCTTTATTCCAGCATTCTGCAAGCTTCCCGATAGCCCTGATCTATTGCGCAGCATGGAGGCGCCCTACGCGGTTCCAGTTGATGATGTCACCAAGCCCAATGCATCGCCGACGGAAGTAGCGGTGGCGATCCCGGTCGAAGACCCGAAGCCAGACAAGGACCCGTCCGGGATCATGCTCGGCAAATGGGAAGCGCAGTTCTGTGGCTGCTGCACGCACTGCGTCCCCAACTGTCTCATGGCGACGTGTTGCCCCTGCGTCTCGGTGGCGCAGATCACAGCTCGACTGGGGCTGACGACTTACACCTGCGTGTTGATCACTCTTGTGCTGTTGTTCTCGTTCACTTGTGGGATTGCACACGCGATCCTCTTTGTGTGGATCTGGCAGCTACGTCAACTCACCCGAGAGCGCTTCAAGATCCCTGGTGGCTGTTGCGAGGACTACTGCGCATCCTTTTGGTTCCCGTGCTGCACACTCGCGCAAATCGCTACGCACATCAAGAGCTATAAGCCCGGTACCTGCGACTTCGGCCCGCAAGACACTCTCCCCCCATACAAGCAAGCATAACGCTACACGAACGAGAAAACTTTCATATCAAGAAATCACGAACACCATTAACATGGGTTAGCCAGCAGGCCTAAGAGCATCTAAAGAGTTTGCCAAACATTTCTGTATGATCTTCTTCGTAGCGACGTGGCCTGCCTTAGGGACGCCGGCACATGAAGCCATTCATCTACTAGGCACGACTTTCGCTGTAAAACTTTCGGGAAAGCCGATTTGGGATTTCCAAGATGGATTCGCCTTCATCCACTGGTCGTAGTGCTTCCCCCTTGGAAGGGATTTTCTTGTCAATTCGATTGCTTGGCTTGCCGAGTTGCCAGATGGTGTAAATCTGATCGGGATTGATTTCCTTCTGAGCGAGCTTCTTCGCACCTTTATCCAGGTCTGCAGCGTTGGTTTTCCAGTACACGGTGGACTTTAGGCGGGCGTCTTTCATCCAGGTCTTCGCGCCGGTGCCAAGCATCCGCGATTCCCCTCTCTTCATCCTTCGTGTCCAGAATCTCGTTAACCGTCGCATCCACCCGAAGAAATCGGTCGTTGTTGGGCTTCACTTCGGTATCAGCTTGGGTCAATATTTTGGAATTTGCTTGCGTGGTCGACGCCGCGGCAGTATTGGTGCTAGCAATTAAGTTAAGAGCCATGATGAAGAAAGCACGCATACCAGTTGTCTATGTAACTCGTCAAGATCGGTGTGTAACTGAGTGTTGTTGGAGCAAAATGCGAACTGATAACATTCAGGCGGGCTTCACGGCACCTACCACCCGAGGAGTGCCAAATTTTATCGCAATGCCTGTTGTCCCACTTGGTAATCATTTGGCACATGATCAAGGCGCTTGCCTTTTTCTATAGTGGCTGCAGAAGTGTAACTAGAAGTGTAACTACATGTATTGTGCTTTGCAAACGTTTTGTCGTTTTGACTTTCGAGTTATAATAAATCAAGATCGATTTAATAAAGCGAGGTCAAAGAAAGGGACAGATCGATCTATTTAGGCCGGCTAATAACTCGATCTACGCCAATCCAAATCAGGGCTCGAGGTCGATCTGCTGGTTGATTTGAGTAGAACGAGGTCGATCTACGGTAAATCGATCCTTTTTGCGTTTTCAAAAGCGTAATTCGAGGTCGATCTAAGTAAATCGAGATCGTCCATGCTACCCCCTCCGATTTGTGCCCTGATTTGTGGACCGGCCTACCTCGATCTGGGTCATAAAACGGGGCGACATTTTATCTGCAAAGCACAATAGCTCGATGAATATACTTCGAAATGCACAATAAAGCTAATGCTTGCTGGTGACAAAAAACCTTGATCTGCATTGGGAGACTCTCCCTCCGAGCTGCCTTCGCGTTACTTTTGTGGATCGGAGAGTATTAAATACCCCCTTACCAACCGCAAACAAAGTTGAGGTTCCTTCGGAGCAGGCAACAGTGGCTCGTAATCTATCACTTAGTATTTGGTTTTGATTAGTTATCAAAATCTACTGAAAACCGCAAATTTCAGAGCCTTGTCGGGCCGGAGGCACGACTTTGTTTCTCGTTTATTTCACCCACTAAAAACGGCTCAATAGCGTGCACAGTTGTCGTGGTGTATAATATGCGTAGCGAAGTAGAATAACACCAAGCGTCGATTTACTACAACCAGGATAAAATGTGGAGCCCTACCGGTAGTCCACTTGTTGGACCCATGTCACGAGTAGGAACGGTGGAACGGTGGAGGACTGTACCGGGTACGGTCGGGGCCGTTGGCCTCGGTGCCCCGTCCCGTATGCGACGTTCTTGCGGGAGAACAACTGGGCGAACGGGAGCAGGGAGAGTAGTCATCGCAACTGGGCGCCGCCGTGTCAGAACTCAATCGGCACGAGCGGGCGAAGTGGTGGCTCCGCGGCCTGCTCAGCCGCCATGGAAGCTGCGGCGCATGCGGCGAACGCGCGCCTACGCGGGGATCAGGACGGAGGTCATGGGGCCGGCGTGGCTCGAGGCGAGCGTGTGAGGCGAGCCAAGGACGAGGGGGTGAAGGGAAGCCAAGGTGGAGATGCTGCGGTTGAAGTCGGTGGACGGACCGGCCGAGCTCGGCGAGAAGAGCAAGGGCGAGAAGAGCACGGAGTGAGCGCTCCGTGCCAGGTTAGTCAGGACAGTCGCGAATTTGCTTTGGGTCTAACAAGTCAGAACGCTTTGCATATTGAACCGTGTTTAGCTGCTTCTGCTTGTCCGTCTAATCCTCCTCAACCGTTCGTGCCTCGCTACCCACGGCGGCGACCGTGCCCGACCCGATTCGACTCGCGACACGTGGTGGAGAAGCAGGGTATTGTCGTCGCCGGAGAGGTCGTCTGTGCTGGGGAGTGAGTGTTGGTGTTCGTCGTAGGAGAAGAACGGTGCGGAGATCTCGTGGAAGTCTGGTGCATAAGCTTTGGAACGGTCGGTTTATCGGAGTCAAGTTGGTGAAGATCCTGAAGAAGAGAGTCGAAGGCCACGCATTGGTCGCGTTGAAGGCCTGATTGAGTTGAGATTGGAGTTTGTGTTCCCCCCGAGTGAAGAAGGGCTGCGGAACGGTCGGTCCGTTTGGAGGAATCGGACTAAGGAGATAACGGTGAAGAAACGCTTCGAGTAGTTGACAAGGACGTTGTACGAGTGAAGATCCGCATGTTGGAGACGGTGATTGGTGAGCTGGAACGGTTTGGAGAGCTCTGTCGGTGCTGAAGAAGGACGACCAGCGAGGAGACGGCGGCGTGAAGAAGAAGACATGAGGAAGAGGTCGAGCGGACTGAATAGCATGAGCGGACGCTACGAAGAGGAGTATGCGAGCCGTACCTGGGCGGAGCCTGCTGAGCGTGATGTGGGCGACGGTGAAGGACGGTGGTTTGGGACTGGAGCGTATGTGGATGAAGGTGCTGTTGGTGAGGAAGGTTACTACGAGGACGACATGCTGGACATTGAGTACACGATGCTGAAGCTGATTCCGTTCTTCGACGCAGATACTGCGAGTACGGAGCGCGCGAGAGATTTCTGGTGGTGCTTTGAGACGGCTACGGAAGGATTTGGTGATCTGGTACGGCTGAGGATGTTTGCGGCACGGATGAACGGTTGGGTTGCTGAACGGTGGGGCCTGAATTTACGGTTCGGTGACTTCGAGACGCTGAAGCGACGGCTCTACAATCGCTTCATCCGTCTCACGGAGGAGGAGTTGCTGAAGCGGCTGTTCGATGCCAATCAGGAGCGTTGCAGCGGGGCTGCCGTAGCTTTGCGTCAGAGGAAGCTTAACAGACTCGCAGAGTCTCAGCTTAAGATCGCCCGTTCTAATACCAGAACGTACGAGTCCGTACACCCTACGGACTCCAAGAGTCAACCCTAGACTCTTCAGTATAAATCTCAAACTGAGTGTATTTCCCTTTATTGCGGCAAAGCCGCCTACGGTGTAAATGTATCCGGTTCACTATCTAGCATAGTGAACCCTAGTCATATACATAATCAGTGGCTCTGAAGCCATGTACTGATTCTCATACTGATTTAGGTTATACAGTGTGTACCCACTTCGTAACCCTTCGGGTAACTCTCGTGTAACCCCGTTACACCCTCCCCCACCAAACTGTGGACACGGGTGTTCACGCTTAACGGTCAACCACCGAGTCTTGTTCCGTCAAGCCTCGTTCTCGAACGAGTCAATCCACATCGCGTGGACTTCTCTGAGAACTTCTCGGCGCAACGCGCCCTCACATGACTTCAAGTCATAAAGCCTTTTGGTCTTTCGACCGCAGACAGCCTCTCGCGAGATCCGCCTCGGAGCCTCGCTACTCTCGTGCTGCTGCACTGCGTGCCTCCGCACCTCCGCGATCGCCAGTGCCCGCGCGCACACCCTCGACGCCTTCCAGGCTCTCGGTGTCCGAGTACTTCGCGGCGCAACGCCTGCAGCGCAGCTCGCAGCGCGCAAGCCCCAGCACTCCTCGAGCACCTACCCGTCAGATCATGGATCCTAGGGAACGCTTTGGTGAAGAGGGCGAGGTGGACGAGTCCATGGAGGGTTCTCCGAACCGAGGGGATGCTTCCCCACTCACGCGCCGCTCCCCGAGCCGCGGCAACGCTTCGCCCACACCGTCGACACGCCGTGAAGAAGGCTCGCTGGCCCCAGCTGGCTCTCCGAGCCGTCGCGATCAAGGGCTCCCAGCGCACACGTCTCCTGTGCGCTCGCCGAGCCGTCCACCTGCAGAGCGCGCTGCGCCGTCGAGGGAGGAGCCGCGACCACCGCTGCGAACTCCGAACCCGTTCCCTGAACGCTCTTCCGGCCTCTACGAGCTGCGCACGCTCACTGAGCCACGGTATTCGCCACCTCGTGGTGAGGGCGTGCCCCTGGGCCCGTCATCTCCAACCCTTTGGACGAAGCTCAGTCCGAGCAGGTTGCGGCGCAGATGGCTCCCACGCACTCCCAGCGCCCCGAGCTGCGGTCTCTGCTGAACACCAGCACTGCCGACTACGGCTTCCGGCCTCGCGACCCCGCGGAGGCTTGTCGCCAGGCGTTCCAGCAGTCTCTCGCGCTGCACACCATTGGGCCCGCGGCCTGTACTCCGGAGGAGCTCGCACTGCGTACGTCTCTGCGAGAGCGGCTCCTCACTCCACAGTCTACGACTGTCGCGGAGTATCGCGAGAGGCTGCGGCTGCAAGCCCAGCAGAAGTCCGTGCCCGCCATGCGGACGTACCCGGTGGTACTTAGCCCGGGGGAAGACTCAATTGAGTACGAAGCTCAGTTCGAGTCTTGAGCCGAGCACAGCCGAAAGCTCAGCTCCATGGACGCTCTCCGAGCTAGCTTCAGTGAAGTGGATGTTCGCATTAAACGCAAGCTCCGCTTCGATTTCGCGAAGGTCCGAGCCAAGCGCAGCCTCTCGGCACTCGCCCAGCCGCAGATCCAGTTTAGCGCTGCGCGCTTCGCTCCTTCGAGCACTCCAGCCGCTCCTTCCCGCGAGGGAGTGAGCGCTGTGGCTCAGGGTCAGCCTCGGAGCAATATGGCTGACCCAGCAGCTCCCCAGCTTATTGCCGGGAAGCGCGGGACGACCGGCGTGCCAGCCTTGGGCCCTCGGGGCGCTGGTGATCAAGCTGATCACAGCGTCCACGACGTCTGGGCAGTCCAGGCGGAGGGGTACCTCAAACTCCCATGAGTTCTCGGAGTGGGGGTACCCTCGCCATTTCACCAGATACTGGTTTTGACCCCGGCACCGCCGCTTCGCCAGGAGGCGCTCCACATGGTAATGCAGATTACCATGCTCATCGAGCAGCGCCGGTAGAGGACGCGCCAAGCCGCCTCGCGACGTTCGACGAGTTGCACGAGACTCGGCAACGAGCGGATCGCCTTCGGGACCACGTCCACGACATCGACGCGCGTCTGGCACGTTGTGTGACTGATCTCGACAGGCTCGCTGAGCAGTTGGAGTGGCTTGGGGTGCCTCGGGAGGTCTGGGACCGACTTGGGACCTTCGAGAACGACTTCGTTCGCCTGAACGGGTGGATGAACTACTTTCGCGACCGCGAAGAGCGCCACGCTCAAGAGTTCGCGGAGCTACAGCGGCACCAGGCTGTGCTCCAGGGCCAGCTCGAACTCCTGGCCCGCATGCAGGCCTCGCCTGCTGCGCCTCCTGCGCTTGTGGCTCCTGCAGTGCCCGCGGCACTCCCACCTGTGCCTGCGGTGTCCGCGTCGATGGTCGCGTCTTCGACGCCGGTGACTGCGTCCTCGACGACCGCAACCTCCGCGCCTGTGACCTCGTCACCCTCGGTGCCTCCATCTGCACCTGCATCGGGTCCTGGTACGGGTTGAGTAAGCCGACGTAGAAGACGGGGTGCGCCCGCATCTTCTTCGGAAGATTGAGCGTGTACGCAAGGCCCTTCTTGGCCACAACTTTGAAAGGTCCGATGAAGCTCGGGCGCAACTTCGTCTTGAAGACGGCTGATACTGCCTGTGTAGGTAGGGTTTTTGCATTAAGCAACACCAGGTCCCCGACCTTATAACTTTCAACATTGCCTCTACCCCTGGCATCTGCATGTTCCTTTTGCTTGTCTTGGCTCTCAGCCATTGCGTCACGCACATGTCGTAAGACACTCAGACGCGTCGACAAGAAAGCGTCAACCTGTTTACGAACAGTAGCCGGGCTGGCATCGGCTAGCCGATCAGCTAAATCGGCTTCTCCTCCCCCACCAAGCCCGAGGCCACCACGTGGCGGCGTCAGCGGGACGCGGGGATGAGACAAGCTGTTCACGTAGAACGGCGTGTAGCCTGTCGAGGCGTACACGGCGTTGTTCAACGCAAACTCAACGAGTGGCAGCATGGCGCTCCAGCGCTTCGGCGTCTCAGCGCAAATGCTACGGAGCACGTCCTCGACGACGCGATTCACGCGCTCTATCTGACCATCGGTCTGCGGATGGTCCGCCGTGGACATGTCCAGCTTGGTGCCAAGAACCGCAAAGACCGCGCTCCAGAAGTGGCCCGTGAAGCGGGGGTCTCGGTCCGAGACAATCGACTCCGGGAGTCCGTGTTGTCGAAACACTCGGTCCAAGAACAGCGTTGCTGTACCTATACCATCGATGGTGTCCGGCACAGCCGCAATGTGAGCCATCTTGCTCAGTCGGTCCACGAAGACCACGACTCCAGTGTTGCCTGTCGCGTCCGCCGGCAGGCCAAACACAGTCCATACTCATGGATTGCCAGCAGCCCGAAGTGACAGGCAAACTCGCCAACGGCGCTGCAGCATGAGGTGACGACTTCACTCGCTGACACGTCTCGCACGTGCGCACATAGGTCCTCGTCCACTTGTACATCTTCGGCCACCAGTAGTGGGTGCTCACCGAACTGTAGGTCTTCTCACGGCCAAGATGGCCTGCCAGCGTCGTGTCATGTGCCTCCTAGAGGATGCGATACTTCAGCTCCTCATCATGAGGGATGACCACGCGGGGCGTATCCTTGGGGCCGGTGTTGTAGAACAACAGGCCTCCATCGAGGGAATAACGGTGTAGCCGCGCGCGCAGCCGCGCTGACAATTCGATGTCCGAGTCTGGAAACTCCTTGCTCCCCAGAGCCTTCAGCAACGCGACACAAGTGTCGTCCTTGGCATAAGCGTTCGGATCAGATCCGGTAATGACGAAGTCACGGTCGTTACATGAGCCAGCTCATAATCCGGCCTGCGCGACAGCGCGTCCGCAAGGACATTCTGCCTACCAGGCTTGTACTTCACCTCGAAGTTGTACTCCGCGAAGAAGGACAGCCAGCGGGCCATCCTTTGCGAGAGATGAGGCGACTGAGTCGCAGTGCGTAACGACGCATGATCCGTGTAAATCACGAACGGCTGAGAGCCCAACAGGTGAACCCTGAACTTGACGAGCGCATACTTCATTGCAAGTAGCTCCTTGTCGTGGACAGGATAGTTCTTCTCCGCAGCCTTCAGCTGGCGAGATTCGAACGCCACCACGCGCTCGCGCCCTTCGGCGTCTGCTTGCGGCAGGGCACAGCCGATGGCAAAGTCGGAGGCGTCACAGACGACGAGCGGGGTCTGGCAAAGCCAGAATAGGCGCATGAAGGAGACTGTCCTTAATTGCCGCAAATGCATCTTGATGCTCGGTGTCCCAACACCACTCCGCATCCTTCTTCAGGAGATTGGAGAGTGGCCGAGCCATCTCAGCGTAGTTCTCGCTGTACTTGTGCAAGTAATTGGCCAAGCCAAGCCACTTGCGAAGATTCTTCTGGTTCTTGGGAACCGGCCAGTCAACAATGGTCTTGACCTTGACCGGGTCGGCCCTCAGGCCACGCTTCCCGATGAAGCACCCTAAGAAGGGGATCTCTTCCGCTCCGAAGATGCATTTGTCAATGTTGGCGTACAACTTGTTTTGACGCATGCATTCAAGCACAGCACGCAGGTGCTCCACATGGTTCTCCATATCAGTCTTTCCGTGCTCCGCACGACTGTGGACAAAGATGTCATCGAAGTACGTTTGCGCGTACGCCCGATGGGGCCTGAAGAGCTGCGTCACAAGACGATTAAACGTCACTGGCGCGCTCGAAAGCCCTTGGGGCATCACCAACCACTCCCAGAGCATACCGCTCGGAGTACTCACCGCAGTGAGGGGAATGTCGCTCGTCCTCATGAGCAATTGGTAATATCCACCGACCAAGTCGAGCGCACTGTACATCGTACATCCTGTCATGTTGTTCTGACGAACATCCTTCCGAGGAATCGGCGTCTGCGCCGGAATGGTAGCGGCATTTAGCTTGTTGAAAGCATGCACGATACGCCGCTTGCCATTCGGCTTTCTGACACAGAATGTCGGCGTAGAGTGTGGAGACTTACTCTCACGCACCATGCCCGCCTCATGCTTCGCACGGAAGAACGCGTCAATGACGCCACACTGCTCCTTCGGCAAGGGCCATTGCCTCGTCACGCAGTACTTCGTTCCCGGAACGAGATCGATTTCGTGTCGAACACCTCGATCCGGAGGTAGCCCCGAGGGCGGCTCCTTCGAGACCACGTCCTGGTAATCCTTTACCACTTGATACAAGGGATCCGACGGGTCCTTCAGGATCGCCGACCCGCTCCGCGCATTCAGCGCCTTCTTGGTGGCTTCCAGGACAGCTTCATCCAGAAGCGAGGACGAGTTCAACTCTTCTTCGGGTCGTATGACGACTACCTCAGCCAAGTCTCCAGCCTTCACGGCTTCGCCGAACTCGGCCAAGGACATCTCGTCCAGCTCCAGGAGAGCAGACATTGAGGGCAAGTCGTCGAGGTTGATACCTCCGTCGACGTCGCCCGTCACTCCATTCACGAGTGTATAGAGCTGCTCGCTCTCGCGTGGAGCCTCACCGCTCAACACGCCCTTCTCGACTCGTGAGATCACAGACGCCTTGCGTCTCACAGCCAGCGCTTTGCGGCGCTGCCTCCTCTTCATGGACACCGTCCGCCCTGAAGAGCTCCGTGATTTCGCGTGCGACTTGACGCCAGGTGTCACCACCTCGTTCAGCTCCAGGGGAGCTCCAGTGTCTTTACCGACACTTAGCGAAGAGCTGCACGACCCGCAGCCTCCACTCAGTGGATTACGTGCCACTCCACGATCTTCATCCGGGCAAAGCCCCTTGTTCTTCGGCATCGTGCCGACCGCGCCGTCGCTGGCACGCAGCAGGGTGTCGCCCTCAGACGCACGCCCGCTCAGCGGAATTAGTGCCGCTCCACATCCTTGATCCGGGTAACGCCCATCTTCACTCGACTTCCTGTCGACCGCGCCGTCGCTGGCACGCAGCAGGGCGTCGCCCTCAGGCGCACACCCGCTCAGCGGAATTCGTGCCGCTCCACCTGCCGTCCGCGAGCCACGCTCGGAACGCTCGTTCTCGACACACTCAGTGTCCACCAACTCGGAAACTCCGATGTCCAGCACATTGACCGACTCGGTCCAGTGCTCGCGCCAATAGCGCTTCTGCTTCCTAGCAGAGGTGGGTTCATGACTCGTCAATGCTCCGCCAGGAGAGAAGTGCGTAGCACCAAGGGTCTTCGACCTCCAATCGAACCAAGGCTCGTGGCGTTCCAGCCACGCCATACCAAGGATGAGATCATATCTCGAATCGAGGTCTAAGACCAGACAGCGTTCCACGCTATCAAAATCCAAAAACTTCACGCCCAGGTCCACTGGGACCTTAGGCACCGTGACACGAGTGCCCGTCGCGAGACGAACAGTGACGACGTCACTTCCGCGCGCTACCAGCGCCTCAGCATAAAGCTGACTCCCGTCCATCGTAGAACGCCGGGCGTAGTTACCCGACGCTCCCGAATCGATCAAAATCGTCCATGGCTTCGTGAAGCCCTTCACCCAAGCTTGGACAACTAGCAAGCCCGGCTTGCATACACGTTCCGTGTTAGAGAGTACGGCTCTGTTCGGGGCTAAGTCCTGTCGACATCCACCTCGCCGAGGCTCAATAGAACTTAGTTCTTCCCCAGTAGGCCGCCCCGCGCCTACTGGGACTTCTCGTTTACCCGAGACAAACCAGAGCCCTGGCTCGAACTCGAAGAGCGGCTTGACGAAGCCTGGCGCTGATGGCGCAGCGGACACCCAGCACGAAGGTGACGGGTGTCACCACAGATGAAGCATCTGCGGATACCGCGACGCTGCTCAGCAGCACGAAGCTCGGCTTCTTCGTCTTCAGCATAGCTGAGGTCCATGGGTTCCGGGCCACTCGACGCGCTAGCGTAAGACGCATTCCACCCAAGTCTCGATGACTTAAAGTTGTGTTCCGCATTCAATGCGACGCTCACAGCCTCTTCAAAAGAGCTCGGGTGGGTTCGGAACACCTCCGTCCTGGCAACGCCAGTGCGGAGGCCACCGTAACGGTGACTGCTTCCGGCAGGGGGTCCGCAGACATGCCAGCAATGAGAGTTCTCAACTCTTGGACATAGTCCATCAACTCCTTCTTGCTCTGCCTGGTCGCCAGGAAGCGTGAGCGCACGCGATAGCCTCGTTAGGCGGAGCAAACACTCGGGACAATTGCTGTTTCAGCTGGTCCCACGTCGGGAAGGCCACCTCGACCGACGTCCCAGACGTAAGTGCCCACTCTCTCGCTCGCCCACCGAGCTTCGAGATAGCTAGTGCCACACGCTGCGACTCCGTCCGGAGTAGAGCTGAGCTCATAGCCATCTCATCCTCTCGGGTCCAAAGCATCAAGCGTTCACCCTCCTTGCCTTCGAAGGTCTTCACGCTCAACATGAGCGGCTTGGGTCTTGTTCCCGCGTCGGATGACGAAGTGGGCGCTTGGGGCGCCGCGGCCGTCGCCATCCTCTGCTGGAGGTGCTCTAGCAGAGCATTTTCGTAGCTTGAAAACGCCTCGAGACGCGCGTTCACCGCGTCGGGGCCTTGCTGCGCAAGTTGCGTCACACCCTCCGGGCCCAACAAGGACATAAGCTTATTAAGCGCATCCTGCTGGTTCGGGGGCAAGTGAGCGAACTGCTCCATTCTCCGCAGAGGGTCAGTCTATACAGACTCAGGTGTCGGATTGACTACAAGTGCGACCAAGTACAGCGGGGCTGCCGTAGTTTTGCGTCAGAGGAAGCTTAACAGACTCGCAGAGTCTCAGCTTAAGATCGCCCGTTCTAATACCAGAACGTACGAGTCCGTACATCCTACGGACTCCAAGAGTCAACCCTAGACTCTTCAGTGTAAATCTCAAACTGAATGTATTTCCCTTTATTGCGGCAAAGCCGCCTACGGTATAAATGTATCCGGTTCACTATCTAGCATAGTGAACCCTAGTCATATGCATAATCAGTGGCTCTGAAGCCATGTACTGATTCTCATACTGATTTAGGTTATACAGTGTGTACCCACTTCGTAACCCTTCGGGTAACTCTCGTGTAACCCCGTTACAAGCGTGATGAACCCGTCGATGAGTGGGGACTGCCGGTACTGTGACGAAGCACAGTGGTTCAACGAGAAGATGCGGTACACGGTCTTCAAGAACGGTCTGCGGAGCGAGCGAGTGCGAAGATGCTTGGTGTGTCTCCCGGTACAGTCGATTGAAGCTGCCTGCGAGTGGGTCGTGGCGAAGGGACTGCACCGTCCTGTGTGCGAAGATTACGATGTCGATTGCCAAACTCGCGGGCATGTCTACAGCACGAGCGGGTACGGCAGAAGCAGGGTCGTCGATGGTAACTCGGGAGAAATTGGTGTGGCGACAGGAGTACACGGTCTGGTGGGAAAGATGAACGTAATGCAGCCCGAGACAGAACGGTCGCTGGGAGAGCTACTCGGTCATAGGCCAGCAGTATACGACGGGGTAGTCAAACAAGGCGAAGGTGCAGAGTCCGGATACGGTCATCAGCTTGATGCTAGTCATGGAGAGGCTTACTGGTGCGGTCGTGGGCGTTGGCTACGGTGGACTGGATTGGTGCGCACGAGAACAAGCTGGCCACGGTTTGGCTGGGAAAGACATTGAGCGTGAAGGTCGACGAGCCTGCGTACCTGTCGGTGAGGACGAAGCGGATATCGAGTTTGAAGAACAAGGCGTGGCTGAGGTGCCGGTGGAAGCAAGCTGCAACGGTGAAGTACCAGGTCGTCAGTGGTGAGAGACGTTTCTAAAGAGGCTGTGGACGAGGTCAGGGCGGATCACACGGATGCTACGTACGACTCGGAGATGTCGTTGCCCAAGGTCAAGAACGGAACGGTCGCTGAGTGCTTGGTCGGGACCAAGGTCCTGCGGGCCGAAGTGAGGACGGTTGTTGTGCCTGTGGCGCACTCGGCTGAGTCAAGAACAGTGAGCTGCCAAGAGGTCGAAGTGGGTGCGGTCGTCGAAGAGCAAGTGAGAACGATAACCATGCCAGGGGGGCAAGAACAGTTTGGTGCTGTGGTGGAAACGTTTCCTGGTCAAGATGCCGCGGCCTGCTCAGCCGCCATGGAAGCTGTGGCACATGCGGCGAACGCGCGCCTACGCGGGGATCAGGACGGAGGTCATGGGGCCGGCGTGGCTCGAGGCGAGCGTGTGAGGCGAGCCAAGGACGAGGGGGTGAAGGGAAGCCAAGGTGGAGATGCTGCGGTTGAAGTCGGTGGACGTACCGGCCGAGCTCGGCGAGAAGAGCAACGGCGAGAAGAGCAAGGGCGAGAAGAGCACGGAGTGAGCGCTCCGTGCCAGGTTAGTCAGGACAGTCGCGAATTTGCTTTGGGTCTAACAAGTCAGAACGCTTTGCATATTGAACCGTGCTTAGCTGCTTCTGCTTGTCCGTCTAATCCTCCTCAACCGTTCGTGCCTCGCTACCCCCGTGCCCGACCCGATTCGACTCGCGACACCCACAACTGTGGTGCGTTCGGCCAAAACTATACTATGATGTTCGGCAGGCCAGAGTTTGAGTTATTATTGGAGCCGAAAGTGTCGATGTCACCTCTGTTCTGGCCGTAGCCCGTGCGAGTTCTCAGCCAAAAAAACATAGCTTAGCAATAGCGGAGTATGGTTGTATTTTATCAGCGAAACTCTAAAAAGCATCTAATGTATATATTGTTTGTACTTTTGTTTATAATTGAGAAGGATGTTGTCTTGCATTCGACTAACGATTAATACGCTTAAAGCTCCATCACCTTATCTCCAATCGCCAGCCCAAACGCCTCATTAAAGGCGGAAATGTGATCGTGTTCCGACCGACAGAGATAGAGGCTGCGCTCGATGTGGTACATCAGCGGCGGCTTGACGTAATGGAAAGCCACGCTGTCCGGGGCAGCACTGTCAAACTTGGAGCGCACCCCGCCCACCCTCTTGTGGTATTTGACGTACCATTCATTAGGGTCTTGCCACGTAGCGAAGACTAATTCCGGGTTGAACGCGTGCCAGCGCTCTCGGCCGCGGTGGTCTCGAGTGTCCCAGGGGTAGACGTCGTTCCACATCATACAAAACGATACACCGGCGTCCTCGGGCATCGTCCCGCTAGCCTCGTCCGGTAGACACGTCCAGTCTTGCAGAGACTCGACGATCTTGTCCAAGTAAAGTCTGTTCATCACGTAGCCAGCGCCGCCAGAATTGTAGACCAGGCGGTCCCATCGTGAGCGCCAAAGATCGTTAAGCGTCTCATTTCTGATGTAGAAGTTGAAGGCCTCGTCGGGCATGTTGAAGCGATGGCCCATTTGCATCGGCTCTCGGTTGAATCGCTGCACGATCTCGGGTCTTTTCAGGTATTTCCTCATGTTCTCAATGATGGCGTACGTGTCGTCGTCGCACTTGTAGAACCAGTCGTAGTCGTGACGGTAGTGGGTGTGCAGGTATTCCAGTGCTGCTCTGGTGCGCAGCCACAGATGCGCGTGGTCTGCGATGATGTCGAGCTGCACGACTTCGTATCGGCGTTCGGCGCGAGTGTCGGCCCCCACGACGATGGTGTCGCTCATGTTGCTGAAGAAGAGCAGCTGGTCGCAGCGTTGGCCCCACGTTTCCGCCACCGCTCGGACCCGGGTCTGGTGCTGGGCTGAGTAGGTCACGGCGAAGCACAAGATGCGAGGGTAGACCCCTGGGTCGCTCCCGTTGTGTGACGGAGCGGGTTCCGGCGTCACTTCAAGCATGTCAACGACTCGACGCGAGTTCTGGAAGTCCAACGAGCACAGTTCCTCCTTGGATAGCAATGATGATGAAGTTGAGGCCGAGGAGAGCGCCGTGAATAGTGCGATGGTTAGCAGCAATACGGCGAGTTGGCCGTGATCTCGATGTCCGAAGCGTGTCATGGCTAGGGGGCGCTACGGAAACTTTTGATGAATGAGCGGCCGCTCGAACCCATTTATTTTGGCTGCGCGCTGTCGCGTGCGGGGTGAGCACCCAGAAAGTTCTGCATCTAACTAAAGCTTGGGGGCGTCCACTATCATGGCGGCCGACACTGTATCTCCGACGGATTTTGGTACGGTCATGGATATGGAAATGCGGCAAGTTGGCGTACGTTGGCCTGCCCTGTGGTGACGGGATCTGCTAGGCACGAAATGGCCTGGCGAAATAGTGGCGGCAGTTACCAGCATTGATGATCCCTACAGATTGAGTCGGCGGGGCGTTCAGAGCCCCGCTAACTACATGGTGGAATGTGCTGGACCATCATTTTGATCTTGCTTGAATACATTGTCAATAGCGACCGGTTTCTTCGAGCGGATACGGCAGCTAAGAGGGTCCTGGACTCGGAAGACGAAGAGAGAGGAATCGCGGATCTTGCCAAAAAGCTTGGCACAGGTGCGAAGGCCTGGATGAAAGACGCCCGCCTAAAGTCCACCATATACTGGAAAACCAACGCTGCAGGCCCGGATAAAGCTGTGTGGTGATTATTCAGGATTACTCTGGCACTTGTTGCCTGCAGCGATTTCTCGAAGTTTACTCTGGTAGTTGTGTTGGTTAGAGCCAACCATTAGATGCAGCCTCTGTAGAGCTAGGTTGTAGAGCAAAGAGCTTCTGCTTCATGCAGTCTCTCACTTTGCATTTTAACTTGCAATCAACAAGCACTTTAAGCAACAAGCAGCCGAAATTGACACAAGCTGCGAAGAAGCTCGTGCAGAAGGACATCAACCCCGATCAGATTTACAACTCCCGAAAACTCAACAAGGAAAGCAATCGAATTGACAAGGTACATCCTTTCCAAGAAAGTTCTTCCATGTTGCTGTGGAGGGAGCACTACGAGCTGTGGATGAGGGATAATCCGACTCGGAAAAGCCGAATCGGCTTTCCGGAAAGCTTCACAGCGAAAGTCGTGTCTCCTAAATGAGTGTCATGTTCCCGTGTCTCCAAGGTAGACTGACCACACAGCGATTCTGCCACTACAAAGAAGTTTGTACACAATTTGACGAGCTAGCTGTTGCGCGCGCACACGCAACGTTAATTTGTGCAGCTTCCATTTTTAGGTTCTTGCCTGAGGCGCTGTTAGATCGAGAAGACCCCCCCCCCTCTATGGCAAAACAACACGTAAATTCAAAATTGCGATTCACACATAGATACCGCAGGTGGGCTCAACTTCGGTGTCAGCTTGGGTCAATATTGCGGAATCGTCTTGCTTGGTCGACGTCGGGACAGCATTGGTGCTGGCAATTAAGGTAAGCACAGCTAGAGCCAGGATGAAGAAAGCGCGCTTACCAGTTGTCCCCAATGGAGACGTAACTTGTCGAGATCGGTGGGTGAGTGAGTGGGTGTTGTTGGAGCAAATTGCGAACTGACAATGTTCAGCTCCACGGTACCTACCATCCAAGGAATGCCAAATTTTATCGCAATGCCTGTTGTCGTACTTGGTAATCATTTGGCACGTGATCAAGGCGTTTTCCTTACCCTATAGCGGCTACAGTAGTGTAACTAATAGCTCGATGAATATACTTCGAAATACACAATAAAGCCACAATCTTCGATGACAATAAAACTGCGCTGCCCTACTAACATGCTTCGCGTGACCATTGATGGTAAAATCGCTAAAGTTGGGAACCGGTTATCGAAAATTAAACGCTTTTAGTGGATTCATCATCATTTTTCAACCTTAGCCGAGTGTTTTGCTGGGGTTCTCAGCCTTGTCCATCGTCTCCTCCATGAGTGAACTATTTATCTAAAGTATCATATTGCAGATAGCGCCAATTCGACCTAATGCTAACGCTTTTGCCGGAATCGGAGAAACCTAATCAATTGACTTTGCGGTAACTCCTGCGTGCTAACTCACGTAAATTTGCCATTCGGACAACGAAGAATGCATTCTTCAAGTGGTCCTAGCCTTCGTTCCTCTTCAGTCAGCATTGACGATAAGTGAAAGAGCGGTGGTACGAGTGCAGCTAAAGAAATCAGAAGCATTTAAATTAAATTGAAGGAGTCGCAGAGTATTCCTAAGGAATCCAGAATGGGTCACAGACGTATCTTTGTCGGAAGAAGGCGTTTGAGCCTTTCCAGATGATGGCATTCTCACATTTTGGCACGATCTACGAATCAGTGCCATCAATCGAACTTCGCTTAAGCGAGTGTCGGGCTGTGCACAAGAGGAGGGTTTTCAACAACTAACCACGAAACATCCTTCGCTCTAAGTAGACGCATCTGTAGGAGTTTTATTGTTGAAGAACACGCGAACGTGTCCTCGTTTCAAACCTAATCAGCCTTAAGCTTGCTTCTCCACCCAGGATGAATATGCTGGTACTTGGGCTTGTAGAGATCATAAAGACCCCGCTCAGCCACTTTGTTTCCGTCGCTCAGTCTCAGCCACTTGTACACCTGGTCGGGGTTGAAGCCCTTGTGGAGGAACGCGTTCGCCGTTTTCTCGATATCGACAGCAGTCGACTTCAAGTTCACGTAGGCCTTGTAGTAGGCGTTCTTGGGCAGCTTGACCGTCGATTTGCCCAGTTTCTTGACAGCGTCCATGATTCCCCTCTCTTCTTCGTCGACGGTGGCAGTTCGCAGCAGCTTTCGCCCGTGGGCGGTCCCCGGCTCGACAGCATCGCCTGATTGGATCCGGTTCTGGGAGGTGTTAAGGTTGGCCGCAGAAGCTGAGACGCTGGCGAAGCAGGGTGATGAAGGCGCGCATGGTTGGGCTCTAGAATCTCACTTTACAAGGCGCTCCTTCTTGACGTCGGAACGGAAATTCCGGAGTGGAGAGGTGACGGTGCCACTGCAAACTCGCGGGATCGGCTGCGTCGCGCAGATGTATTGCACCAAAACGGCTGTGGTCCTGCTCCGAACCACTTGAGTTGTGTCACTACAAAGTTATAGACAACGCTGTGGCTGGCCTCGACCAAAGCCCATGATAACAGAACGATGTGACGTCGCGTCCTCTACTGTACATCGATACATCATGGGCAGAGTACTGAGTGCATTGGGCATGCCCTTGATCTCGCTGTTCTTAGCGGCACGGCATGCACTAACGTCGTCCGGAAAAAATGAAATACCTGTCGAGTTATCTGGAAACCACCTCCCTTGGCAGTCGTCACTGCGTGCATATATATTTATTTGCATGGTATGGCCTCCGTCCCATCCAGAGAATGATTCGTCAGTCCGCTGTACTTCGACAGATTGCCACCGTGAGCTGAGGATAACCACCCGTACATGTACTACACGAGGCAAAAAAGTTCCGCAACTACAGGTAGAGTAAATTGTGCATGTGCAGGCATGCATTCGCTCGGGAAGTAAAACTACATTGCGTAGTTCTTTGGTTCCTAGGGCCTAGCAACGCCATGCATCCACATATGGTACTGCTCAATGATTACTCTCCTGGACGCGAAGATATCTATATGAAGATACTAACCTGTAACAAGGACAATTTCAACCTCTATGAAGATATGTAAGGGACAGTCCCGGCCGCCAGGTCGGCGGGCTGCATGAGCTCAATCGCGCAGGATGTGAGCTTCTTCTCCTCCTACTAACAGATCCAACCGCAATAGGGTTCTACTAGAAATCAAGGCTTCCCTTCGTGGCTTCTGGCTGGTGTGTCGCATCATGGCAATCGTCCAGCAATATGCTACCCTGCTGGAAGCACCGCAACACTATCGAATTCGCTCCATTCTACACAAGCACCCCGGTCAATAACGTTCAGCACCATGTCCAAGCCCGTCTCGACGCCCTCACCGCAGCACAACGGGGACGACCACCCGTACGCCATCCAAGTGGACGATGCCCCTTTGACACCGCCTGGAAACCACCACGGAGGAACGCCCACTGCCCGCGACGATGGCATGACCGACATCAAGATGGGGGGCTGGGAGACGACGCTGTGGTGCGGCTGCTTCAAGCACTGCGTGCCCAACTGCTGCATGGCCACCTTCTGCCCATGCGTCACGCACGCACAGATCTCCGCTCGGCTGGGGATGGCGCCCTACTGGTGCGCGCTGGCCACGCTCTTCACCCTCGTGCTGCTCACGGGCGGCACGGTGCACGTGATCCTGTTCGTCTGGATCTGGAAGGCCCGCGCACTCACCCGCGAGCGGTTCCAGATCCCGGGCGGGTGCTGCCGAGACTGCTGCGCGTCGCTCTTGTGTCCATGCTGCACCTTGGCGCAGATCGCCACGCAAATCAAGAGCTACAAGCCAGGGAGCTGTGACTTCGGACCGCCAGACACGCTGCCACCGTACGAGCACATGTAAGAACTCGCAGTCAACTAACTACTAACTATCAGGGTAGAACGAACATGCACTTACCTTTGGCTCAGTCGAATGCACTTTCGATGCAGTAAAGTAGTAGAACTGCACTACCAGTCTGAACCGCGTTCTCTCTGGTCGATCGCTTCAGTTCGAAGTACAGTAAGTTGAAGTGCTCCGTAGCCATGTCCAGCGGCTCACGTCCAGTTGCACCGACAGAGAGGAACGCCGCCACGCAGACGCTGGTTGGCCTTGTCATGTGCTCTGGTGTACTGTACCACACCGCCGGGCAAATCCCTCGGCACCGGTCTCTGTCTAATCGCGCAGTCGCGTCTCCGAGCCACTGGCCTCCGCTCCGCGACCTCCTTCGAATATCGGCGCCGGTCCCCCTTCAGTCCCCAAGTCTCCACTTCAAGTTCAGAGCCCGTTGAGCGATGCAGGAGGGGGTCAAGTTCCAGTTCCTGTGCTTCGGCTTCGGCCAGGTCATCATGCTGCTCAACGTGGCGTCGGGCATCCTGTCCAAGTACCTGACGCTCGAGAACGCGAGTCTGCCCACGCTGCAGAGCACCTGTCTGTACGTGCTGCTGGCCGTCGTGTACCTGGGCGTGCGCTTCGTGCGCAAGACGCCGCTCATCGGCGTGCCGTGGTGGTTCTACGTGCTGCTGGCCGTCGTGGACGTGGAGGGCAACTACTTCGCCGTCAAGGCGTACAACTACGCCAACTACGCGACGCTGAGCCTCATCCTCAACATGACGGTGCCCTTCGTGACGCTCTTCTGCTTCCTGTTCCTCAAGACCCGCTACGCGCTGCGCCACTACGTGGGCGCGGTCATCGCGCTCGGCGGCTCCGTCGTCATCTTCGTGTCCGATTACACCTCGTCGGCCAACGGCACCTCGAGCCGCGAGGTGCGCGGTGATATGTACGCGCTCATCGCCGCCGCCTTCTATGCCACGTCCAACGTCATGATCCAGGCCGTGGTCAAGACGCGCGACGTCGACTCGAACGTCGAGTGCCTGGGCTTCCTGGGGCTCTGGGCCTCCGTCGTGTCCATCATCCAGGTGCTCGTGCTCGAGCGCGGGCCCATCGAGGACGTGGACTTCACGGGCCGCGTCTACGGCTACATGGCCGGCTACGTCTGCGTGCTCTTCGTCTTCTACACCATCACGTCCGTCTTCCTGCGCTGGGCCGAGAGCCTCATGTTCAACCTCGGGCTGCTCACGGCGCCGGTCTTCACCGTGGCCGTGTCCTACCTCATCTTCGACGAGGCCGTCAACAAATGGTACTGGCTCGCGCTCGCGCTCGTGTACGTGGGGCTCATTTGCTACAGCTCAGCCCCGGCGCCGCAGGAGGCGGCGGCGGCCAAGCCCCGCGACGACGAGGACAAACCCGACCACTACGCTGAAGCGCTCACCCCCAACGCCACGAGCTACGCATAAATCTTAACACGCAACGCAACAATTAAGAAGAAGTAATGGCTCATACTTTCACTAGTCCTCTGAACAACTCATACAGCCTCCATAAAGTTGCTAAGCTAAAGCAGCTAGATAAGGTAAGCAAGGTTAAGCCTTGACTTGAGTTGAAGTCGCTCCAGTACAGCATTGACCTGGACTCTGTTGCTCTCGATGAGTTTCCTCGCACAAGGCGGGAATCTCGCTGCCGTGAGTAGTCCAGGTAGATCGTCACGTTGACACCACCTCATCGGTCAGTATATCCCCCCCCCCGAGTTCTCATCGCCCCTCTCATCAGTGATGTCGTCCCCCTCATCAGTGATGCATACTAAAACCAAAACACGCTCCGCTTGTGCCAGCCGTTACAAACTTCAAGTCTAAACAATCACTCTGCGAGAAAACGTCGCACCGATTGGCCAGGTGTATACGAGCACAGATTGAATCATCACTCTGGGATAATCGCACAGATTACAGCATCACTCTGGCCAATACTAATCGCCAGTCATTTCGCGGCCATTATCCGAACAAGCGGACCATGGACCCGCAGCTGTACCAGCAGGTGCTGCTGGCCGTGCAGGTGAGCCACTCGCCGCTGGCGTCCGCGGCGGAGCGGCAGGCCGCGTACGCCTTCTGCGAGGACTTCAAGGGCCGCGCGGACTGCGCGCTGTACGCGGCGGCGCTGTACCGCAACCCGGGGGCGGACGCAGGCGACGCGCTGGAGCTGCACCGGCGCCGCCACTTCGCGCTGCACGTGCTGGAGCACCACGTGCTCACGCGCTGGGGCGCGCTGCCCGCCGAGGAGCAGCAGCGCATGCGCGCGGAGCTGGTGGCGCTGCTGCTGCGCGCGGAGGACGCGGGCGGAACCGACAGCATCGAGCCCGTGTTCGTGCGCGAGAAGAAGGTGGCGCTGCTGGCGCAGATGGCCAAGCGCCAGTTCCCGCAGCGCTGGCCGAAGCTGCTGCCCGAGCTGCTGCAGGTGTGGCAGGCCGGCTCGGCCGCGCAGATCGAGCTCGTGCTCATGATCCTGCGCTCGCTAGCCGAGGACTGCGTCAGCAGCTCGTTCAACACGTCCATCCCGCCGGCCAGGAGGAAGGACATCCTGCAGGGACTCAACGTGTGTCTGCCGCAGCTCTTCCCGGTCGTGTACCAGGAGCTGGAGAAGCAGTACGCAGTGTTCAAGTCCCCCGCGGCGTCAGCCGCAGAGAGGAACATCAGCCAGAGACTTATTCATGCAGCGCTGGACATGTTGAAGGAGTTCCTCGAGTGGATGCCGCTGGAGCGGCCGGTGGACCCGAGTACCAACTTCATTATGGTGGCTGTGCTGCTGCTGGACGACGCGGAGTTCCGCGTGGCAGGCGCGGAGTGTCTGGAGGTGTACATGACCAGAGGCTTCGGCAAGGACCACAGAGCCATTATGCTGCAGAGTATCAGCCAGATTATTGAGAAGGTGGACACGCTGGACCTGACGACGCTGGAGCCAGATCTGGAGGCGAATTTACTGTTCCACAAGAAGCTGAACGACATGCTGGTGACGTGGGGAACGTGTCAGCTGGACGTGCTGCTGCTGGACGGAGCTGGAGAGCAGGAGATGGCGCTGCTGCGCGTGATCCTCAAGAACTTGTGCAAGTTGTTCGCGCACCCGAGCCTCATTCTGACGGAGGCGCAGATCATTTTCTGGCTTACAGTACTGAAGAACAAGACGGTGCTGAAGCAGGGAGAAGCGTACTTGGCGGACGTTCTGGAGCAGCTTCGACAGGTTTCGTTTGACAAGTACTTTAAGCTGGGCTCGCCCGAGCGGGAACACCCGGGACCGCAAGCGGTGGCGTGCGAGTGCAGCAGGGAGGAGTTCGACGACCACAACGAGTACATTTCGTACTATGGAAACTTCCGAGGACGACTGTACGCGCTGATCCGTGTGTTGGTGCAACTGAACCCCACGGTTGTGTTGCAGTCACTGCATGAGCGACTGGCGTTCGTGCTCACGCAGTACCCGGCAGGCACAGACCACCTGAGCGCTGATCGTGGCCTCTGTACTGACCTCAGCACGGCGTATTTGTGCCACGAAGGCATCTCGTCCCTGATAGACTGCATCGTCAAGCAGCTCCCACCAAATGCAATGCAAAACCCCACAAACCACCAGGCACTGCAGGCGATTTTGCAGGCGATTCTGTCGTTTGACACGCCCGATCCTCTTCTTAAGTTCCGCCAGCTTCTTGTGCTGGCGTCGTTTGCCAAGTACTACGTCCTGGATGGCAGCACGCTCACGGCGGTGTTTGAAATGCTTTTCGCGAATATCAACTTTGTGATGTCCGGGGAGGACGTGCACGGCAAGATGAGCAGTGGAACGATCAACGTTCGGAGGCGGGCGCTGTCATCGCTGGTTTCCATTTGCCAGGCGATCCCTGCGCACATTTTGCCAGTGCTCCCCGTCCTGTGTACGAAGGCTCAGGAACTGTTTGCGGCAGATCGCGTGACCGATACGGAGGGTGTGATGCTGTACGAAATGCTGGTGCTGGTGTCCAACTCGATGGAGAATAAGGAGGAACGCGTGCAGTTTGTGCAGCAGATTGTCCAGGATCCGCTGGCTCAATGGACGTCGCCAGAGATGACTGCGCTTGTGAGCTCCCCACAGAGTATTGTGACTGCAATTGAAGCGGCAGCTAACGATGAGAAGTCGAAGAAACTACTCGGGATGATTGTGAAGACCCTGACGACATTGTATGGTATCGCTAAGCGAGCAGGGGTCACGTATTCGCCCAAGGCTACAGAAGACACAGGGGCGTTCGAGGCCGCGTGGCCGTATCTACTGCCGAATTTGTTGGCGCTTGTGCGCTCGCTTCATGGTCTTCGGGAACCCGCTGTGAAGGAGGCGGTGCTGAAAACTTCTACTGCCTGCTGGTTGATGAGCGTCTCCGTGGACGAAGTGGCTCAGTTGCTTGGAGGAAAAAACCAGCTCGAAGAGGAGGAAGTTGCCAAACTACCGGTCGCCTCTAAGTGGTCAAAGTGGCACAAGAACGTCCGTGATATCTCGTACCATTTGATGGGAGTAGCAGTGGGCCAGGCCAACTTCTACAAGAACCCGCAGGTGGCATCGGTACTGCAGAACAGCATGCTCAGCGATCTGGACCTGATGGAGCACCGCCACCTGAAGGGTGCATTGGCTTACGTCTACTTGCCGTTCCTGAAGAACTGCCCGCGCGAACTCTACCCATCGCTGCTGGATCCGGTGCTTGCGACGCTGTTCGGCCATTTCGCGCAGCGGGCAACATCGATCTTCCAGCGTCCTGCTGCTGGCGACAAACCCGTTCAAACGCCTTGGAGCGCGTTGGTGGTCGGAATTGAAGACGCGAAGCAGGAGATTGCGCGTGAGAAGATGGTGATGGAGCTGACTCGACAAGTGATCGACTTCATTGAGTACGCCGTCGACCCCAAGACTGTCGTGGGCACTGACACAGACAACCCGAAACACGTGACGAGTCCCGAGGATGCAGTGCTGCGCGACTATATTCTGACACAATCGCCCTCGCTGCCGTTTGCAATCGGCGCGATCTTGGTGCAGGTGATTTGCTGGAAGGACACGTTGAGCTGCCGCAAGGCCGTGCTCTTGGGCGACAAACTGGCCAACGTGCTTCACGCGGACACCAAGTATCACGCTCTGCTAGGCCGCGAGCTCTTCTCTGCGGCGCTTCAGGGCATTCTGCGCGAGCATGTGGGCCACGTGAAGGAGGACGGTCTCAAGTGGGAGATCATCAACCTGGCGCGTAACATTTACTGCAGGCTCACGCTGGGCCTGACTCCCGTGGAAGAGTGCAAGGGCATCGACCCATGCAACCAACCGCTTCGCCCCGCGTCGTCGCTGTGCGCAGCGCCTCGTGAGATTTTATTATCTCTTCCAGACGTCACGCCCGGTCAGGTGGAAGCGCTCGACACCTTGTTGCGTGAGAAGCACAGCATGAAGACACAGAAGAACGCGTTCAAGGAGCTCCTGGAGATGCCCATCCTGGCGATCCGTCGCGAACAAGCTCTGGCGTCGGGCTCTGCCTCACCTTTGGCAGGAATCTTGGGCAGCAACATGAGCGCCTCGATCAAGAAAATCCTCGACATCCCGGAGATGCTCGTGATCCCCAGCAGGGAGTTCGAGGCCCAGGTCAAGTGGCAGCAAGCGCAGAACCCGAATCTCGATACGCAGTCGCTCTTCGGTGCGCAGTGAGAAGGGAAATCCCAACAGGTAGGTAGGTACTCACAAACATGGTCCGCGTTTACAACGTAACGTGATCTAATCAATCCAACGATAGAAAGCAACAAAGAGATAGCAAAAATGCAGCCACCACTAATAAAGCAAACAAGTAGGCTACCAAAACTTATCTTTCTGCGTTGGCGCCACCTTCTGCTTGGCCTGGAGCTTCCGTCTCTGCTGGTGCTTCCTCTACTGGCGCCCGGAAGGGCTTCTTCTGCGGCATGTCCTGGAACACCATGACGTCGTCTCCAATAACCAGCCCGTACTTTGCGTTGAAAGCAGCGACGTCGGGTACGTCGTCTTCAGCTCGACACAAGTACAGCGTGCGCTCTAGATGGTACATTAGCGGCGGGCTGATGTAGTGGAAGGCCACGCTGTCGGGCGCAGCAGACCCCTCTTTCCACCGCACGCCGCCGATGTGGTAGTGATACTGCACGTACCAGTAGTCATGTCGGTTCGGGTTCGTGAAGTACACGCCCTTGGGCTTATCCGCGTGCCAGCGCTCTCTTCCTTCGTGGTCGCGCGTATCCCACGGGAAGACATCGTGCCACATCATGCAGAACGAGATGGACGCGTCGTCCGGCAGCATCTCGCTGTATCGGTCCGAGAGGCACGTCCAGTCGGGTAGAATGTTCACGATCTTGTCCATATACAGTCGGTTCATGACGTAGCCCGGTCCTCCCGAGTTGAAGACCCACCGCTCCCACCTCGACCGCCAAATGTTCTCGAGCGAGTCGTCCACGATGTAGTAGCTCACCAGGTCCTGGGTCAAGTTGAATCGGTGGCCCATCTGCATGGGCTCCCTCTTGTAGGCCTGTAAGATCTCGGGCCTCCGCAGATACTGGCGCAGGTTTTCCATGACCACGTACGCGTCGTCGTCGGCCTTGTAGAACCAGTCGAAGTCGTGGCGGAAGTGCTCGTGCACGTAGCGCAGCGTGGCCTTGTGCTTCTGCCACAGGTGGTTGTGATCGGCGATGACGTCCATCTTGACCACCTCGTAGCGCTGCTCTCTATCTGTATTGGCCGCCACAACGATGGTGTCCGTGGTGTTGCTGAAGAACATGAGCTTGTCGCAGCGCTGGCCCCACGTCTCCGCCACGGCCTGCGCGCGGGTCTTGTGGTGCACCGAGATGGTGTTCACGAAGCAGAAAATCCGTGGATACATGCGATTTTCCCCGGATTTTTGCGCGGGAGGCGGCTCCGGCGTCACTTTGACGAGCCCCAGAGCGTGGTGCGAGCGGTCGATGTCCAGAGCGCACAGATCGGCCTTGGAGAGGCCCAAGACGGGCGGCGGAGGCGGCAGCATGTCCGAGTCCGCGTAGCACGAAGGGGGCAGCGCCGAGAGCTGCAAAAACGAGAGGAGAAGCACGAGATGCCGCAGCATTGGTGACCGGAGTTGCAGCGCACGCGGAGGCCTCTGGACGCGGCAGGGAGGAGGCATCGTGAGGTGTTCCGACAGCTTGCGCTGCTGCGGTAACGTGGCCTGGTGTTGTCAATTGCAAAATCAGTTTTTATCTGTTCGAGGACGGACCAATGGGGGTGCGGTGTGACGGACGGTGCAAGAGCATGAATACAGTAAAGTACGGTTATGGAGCACAGGTTTTGCCTACATATGGAGAGCATGGGTACATCAATTGCAGGGATGACGGGTTCTAGAGATGACGGGGCTTTTTGCGGCCAGGCTAGTGATGACGGGGACCTAGAGATGGCGGGGATCTAGAGTAGAATGGACAGTGACTTGTTGTAATCGTTGAGCCGCGTGCTTGCCGAGCTATAACCTCTTCACTCCAGAATTTGCTTTCCAACGCCAAGAACGGTTGTACAGTATAACCGAGACTCTAATAAGTCATGCGCGCCTTCCTCATCCTGCTCCTGGTACTGGTGACTCTCGTCGCTACTGTCGCGGTATCTGCAAGCAACCATCAAACCTCCCAGAACCTAAATCAACCGACCGATGCTCCAGAGTCCGAGACTGCCCAGGGGCGAATGTTGCTGCGAACTGCTTTCGACGACTTCGAAGAGAGGGGGGTCATGGACTCTCCCAAGAAGATGGGAAAGTCAACCGTCAAGTCCTACCACAAGGTAGGACTTGACGGTTACGTGAACATTAAGTCTGGCGCTTTGGACATGGAGAAAACGACGAGCACGTTCCTCACCAAGAGCTTCAACCCCGACCAGGTGCACAAGTGGTTGCAACTGGATGACGGACGCAGTAGTTGGCACGTGCGCGAATTTATGACCTGTACAAGGCGAAGTATATGGTACCCTGGGTGGAAATCCAGGTTTAATTAGTGCATGCAGGGCAGCAATTGAGCAGCAATGCATTGCCCGGTTTTGAGGAGTGTTGTTCAGTGTGCACTCCACAAACGACACCAAGTTCCATCGGGATGGCAAAGGTATCTCGATATCGTTTAAGTGTCCAGATTGGCTCCATAACTTTTAGAAGAGGGCAACGTCTACAGCTATCTACTGGTATAGAAGTCGTGCAGTACTTTGACTCGAAAAGGGCGCGGGTCTTGTGGTGGCGTCTGCGTGTAGAAGCAGCAAGCGTGGCCACGAGATAATTTTGCGCGCCAGGTTCCTCTTTATCATGCTCAGTCATGGCATGCGGTACACTGTGCATGATAAAGAGTTGGTACCATTACATGTAGAGACCACGCCGTCCCATTGTACTGCCATTTTATCATGGGCTTTGATCAAGGATAGCGACAGTGTTGCGGATCCCTGTGCTTAGTTGGCACAACAAAGGCTTGAAAACACTGGATCACGACCACAGCCGGTTTGGTGCAATACATCTGCAGGTCGCAGCAGATCCCGCGATTTTGGGGTGGCGGTGTCACCTCTCCACTCTAGAATTTGCGTTTGTCGTCAAGTTGTTGGAATTTGCCGCCGCCATGTGGCGGCAGTCGAGGAAGACAGATCAGTATCTGAGACCGTAACAAGAAATGCGCGCCCTCCTCGTCCTGCTCCTGGCAGTGGCCACTCTCCTCGCCGGCGTCTCGGGGTCGGTTAGCAACCTCCAAACGTCACAGAACCTCATTCAACCGGCCGATGCTGTCGAGTCGGAGAGCACGCAAGGGCGAATGCTGCTGCGAACTGCTGGCGTCGACGAAGAAGAGAGGGGAATCCTGGACGTTGTCAAGAAGCTGGGAACATCTACGGCCAAGTGGCCCAAGAACACGTACCACAAGCTCTACGTGAACTTTATGTCAGGCATGATGGACATCGAGAAAACAGCGAACGCGTTCCTCAAGAAGAACATCAACCCAGATAAGGTGTTCAAGTGGCTGAAGCTTAGCAACGGAGACTACACGCACGAGCGAAAACTATACGACCTCTACAAGGAAAAGTACATTGCCAAGCACCCTGGGTGGACGTCCAAGCTCAGCTAAGTAGCATCGTGGAGTGAATGCATACATTCTTGAAAACTCGTACAGTATCTCAAATGCATCAGTCTTAATACCATCGCAATTGGTGGAGCTACGGCAATTCGTCCAAACTAGCGTTTGCTCGGAGGAAGCACTTCGACTAGTCTGATGCCAAATCGGCTTACCGGTAAGTTTCACAGCGAAAGTCGTGACTATTAAATGAGTGGCAAGTGTGATTCTTTCGAAACGAAGATGTTCATACACAACTGTTTGGGAACTTTGCTTAAAATGTCTTAGACCTGGTGGCTAACCTGTGTTAATGGTGCTCGTGATTTCTCGATAACTTATAAAAGTTTCCTTGCGCGTGTAGTTTTTGTTATGCTTGCTTGTACGGGGGGAGAGTGTCTTGCGGGCCGAAGTTGCAGGTCCCGAGTTTGTAGCTCTTGATGTGCGTAGCCATCTGTGCGAGAGTGCAGCATGGGAACCAAAAGGATACGCAGTAGACCTCGCAACAGCCACCAGGGATCTTGAAGCGCTCTCGAGTGAGTTGACGTATCTGCCAGATCCGCACGACGCGGATCGCGTGTGCAATCCCACAAGTGAACGAGAACAACAGCACAAGAGTGATCAACTCACAAGTACTCCCCTTATCTGCGCACTATTTCCACGAAGTTTTATATATATTTCACAGCTACAATGCGTCCCCGTTCCCTCATCGCCAAAGCCAGCAAGCGAGTCAGACGAAAGCTCGGCCTACGCGGGCCAGAACGCTCAAGCGCAATCGGGCTGCCCGAATAACAAAGCTATAGGGTTGAGGGATCCATCGAGTTACATTAATCGCTACGTGAAAATATTCTTGTATGCTTTTGGTTTCGAATTGTTGCGGACTAACATTGAAAATTATTGCGGCAGTGAAATCAACATGCAAGGGGAGCCTTGATTTCTACATCACTGGAGAGATGGTGCTTCATGCACAAGATTTTCGGCTAGCTACAACTTTGCGGTTTGTCTAGGTTTATGGTAGCATTCACGCCAGACGCGCCTACGCGCTACGCACATGGATCTTAATCGCACGAGGCGGTCCTTGTTAGCACTGAGGCTCGCTGGTACTCATTTAAAAGTATGACGCCATAGCATCAATTTCAATGAAATGTGCAAGATTACTATACCGGGTGATATTTGGGGTTTTCATTTAAATTTTAAACTATAATACGTCGAAGTAGATAGTTTTTCTGCGCAGATGTTGGCCAATAAAAAAATAATCGGCACCCGCACTATTTGGTTCAGTTCTTTCGTGCTAGGCGCTGTGGTATGCTGCCAAAGTGTCGTGTGACCCTGATTCGTAGCTTGCAGGCGGACGGACACTCTCCGTACTTTTCGTCGCGAAGCAACTTTTGCAGCACAACACAGGGTGTCCATCGCAGCAGAACCAAACGAAGCAATAGTGAAGGCAATCTTCGCAGAAGCTTCTATCGGAGCACCCGGAGCAACAATACGCTGAGACGCAGGGGCAGCAGAACAGTATGGCACAGCCCATTAGCACCGCCAGAGGAATCTGTAGACACTTTCCGCAGAAGCTGTCTTCAAACGAGATGGTCGCTGGAGCCCGCCTGCCAGCAACTTGGTCTACCTTTGGATCCTCAGTCGCTGCAGAAACCTTTTCCTCTGTAGAATCGTCCTCTACTGCGATGACGGTGAGCGTTGACTCCTCGATCTTGACCGCCGCGAGTTCTGGCGTGCCATCTTTCGCTGAACGTTTGCGCCTGGACGACTTGAAAAACGAAATGGTTGCTCTCTTGGCGTTCTTGGCTTTGCCCATCGTCAACGTTGAATTTACTGCTGCTGCTGGTGAGGATATCCGCCGAGTCTCCAAGCCACGAAGTTGTGGAATGGTTATTCAGTATTGAGCCGACTGTATGGGGGAGGGGGGCCGCAAGAGGAAGAAGACGCTCTCTCTCAGCTGACTTCATCTAAAAGTGGCAATTGGAATAGTACAGCAGCATCCCATCCCTCGGAATGGCACGGCCGGTTGTCTTCTGAGCGTCGGCAGTGGCAGTAACGTGCAACGAGACGGAGAAGTCGTTTGTTCCCATATTCAGGGATTGGAAAATATATATTGGCCAGCATTTTTCAGCGTTAGTAAGCATTGCAGTATGGATTGCAATCCACCATGCAGAACAATATAGCATTGGTATTGCATGCCTTCACCGCAATCCCGTATTGCAATCTACCGTTCGCCTGCAATACAGTATTGCAATACTACGCATCTGTTTAAAGTGGTCAACTAGATGCCTGTGAAGGTTCAAGTCCATCGTACCTTGTGATAAGTGTACGGGGAAGCGCGGTTCAAGGTTGGCTAATGTTATTTTTGCCCGAAGGTGTTGGAATAGGAGGAACGAGGCAGAGACCAACTCACTACATTCGTACTTCATTCCTCCCCCCTCCAGTACAAGCAGCATCGTGTCCAGTAGTCTTCACCTAGATAACGCGAGTCCTTAGCGTCAATCCTGCTCTTTGGGCGAGCAAAACGGTTGCCGTAGCGATACGTAAATGCCAGGGCCGCGAACGCTGCCTCAAGCACTTCTCCAGAGTGAACTAGCTGCACCACAGTGAATTGGTTTTGAGATACACCTACAATATAGTATTGCTCCTTACATGACAATATATTATTGCAATACATAGGGACTCCGCAATATCGTATTACAATACAATCTGCAATACAGTATCGTATTGTATTGGCAAATGGCGGTATTGGTACTGGACCAATATATTTTTTTCCAATCCCTGCCCATATTCCTTCCTTAGGTCACTTGAGGTGGCGTGCAGAAATCGAGAAGTGAAAACCTCAAACAACGGCTTGAAGCTTTGAGCAGTTGTGACCGAGATACCCGCACCCAGGTGCCAATCCGATGGGAGAACTTCCACATCGCTCAATCCAAGCCGGATCTGGCTGTAGTCATCCACCCCCTTCACCAGTGCAAGAGACACGATGGTCGACGTCGGTTGACCCAAACACGAGGCTTGCTCGGACCCACCTCTCTCATTATTCGTTCCGCCTCCTGCTCCACACTCGTCCACCAAGCAACCAACCACGCAACCAAGCAACCAACCAAGCAACCAAACAACCAGTTCCAAGATGCACTGTAACTTCTTCGTCGTGCTGGGCCTCTGCGTCAGCGCCTCTATCCTGCACGCGACCGACGCGGGTGCGGCCCGACGCGTAGCCCCCGATCGCCGCCGTTTGGGCCTCAACTACGACTACGACTACGGACACCAGCGCGAGCACCATGACCCGAAGAAGCACCACCACGAGAAGGGCCGGTCCTACTACCGCCGCCGCCGTCTCGAAGATGCCAAGGCGGCCGAGTCCTCGGACTATGCCTACGGCAAGGACGACAAGTACGGCAAAGACAAAAAGGACGACAAGTACGGCACGGACACGTACAGCTATGGTAAGGATGACAAGTACGGCCACGACGACTACGAGCACACGAGTTACGGGTATGACGACTATGGCTACAAGAGCTACGGCAGGGGCGACTGCGACGACTACGGCAAGAAGGACTACTACGGTCGTGGTGACTACTACGGCAAGGACATCTAAGGTTACGGCTACGACGACTACGACGACTACGGCTACTACCCGGACTCGTACGGCTACGGCTACGGCTACGGCTACTACCCGACCTACTACTCGTCGTACTACGACTACCCTGGCAACTACTACGGCTACACCTACGGCTATGGCTACCCTGGTGTTGGCTTGGGCTACGAGTCCGCGACGGCTGGCGGAGACGCTGGCCTGACGGAATCGGCCACCGAGTCTGTGACTGCAGACGACTCCCCCAAGGCGGTGGTGGAGGAGAAGAAGACGCCGTCGAAGGAGGACAAGTCGAAGGAGGACAAGTCGAAGGAGGACAAGTCGAAGGAGGACAAGTCGAAGGAGGACAAGTCGAAGGAGGACAAGTCGAAAGACAAGTCGAAGGGCAAGTGAGGCGCTCCGAGAGCGGAAGGTCCGAGCATGGCTCGCGCCTGCGTGTGAAATATGGATGGGCGTCTAGTGTAGCCCACAGCGTGTGCAAGGTATAATGTAGCGTCGACAAAAACTGGCTGCGGTTTTAGCAATCAGCGCCAATAGATGTGTTTTGGTTGCTTTCGGTCCCGTTTTCTTGTTCCTTGTAATTCTGTGCTTGACCTTGACATTGTCGTATCGGGATGCATGAGCTGGGCTGGTCAGTTATGGCGTGCATGGGATACATTCGGAACAACGTCGGCCAACGTTAAATGTGCATTCACTCACCAATTCGTCGAGAACATCAAACTTCGGATAGCAGCTTCGTTTTTGTAATTGTTCGCTAATGTCTCCAATGATTTGACATTTTCAGTTGTCAAAAAATGACTTGAATCTGATTTGGTTTGAGATATTGACACGATCTCGAGTATGTTGATATTTAGTAGAATAACCGAAATTTCGCATTCCGCGAGCGCGCCACGATCGCACGCGAACGCACGCACAAGACAAAAAAGACGAACAGGCATACACGAACACTTCAACTCGTTCTTGCTACGTCAATTACTCGTCCATCTATCTACTCGACCAAAACGTATAGTGCATCCATCTCCTACGCCGCTCCACCGGCGGCAAACTGACCCGCGCCACCGCCAAACTGCCCTGCGGCTCCCAAGCCACCGCCGAGTCCACCGGCTCCGAATCTTCCGCCGTTCATGCCGCCGAAGCCGCTGAGACCCCCCATTCCACCACCAACACCAGCACCGGCGCCACCGAATCCACCGGCTCCGGCACCTCCGAAGCGTCCGCCAAAGCCGCCCATGCCTCCTCCCATTTGACCACCAAGACCGCCAACTCCTCCAAGACCACCAGCGCCTCCAAGACCACCACCAGCTCCTCCGAAACCTCCAGCGCCAGTGGCGGCACCAGCACCAACTGCGCCACGAGCGGCACCCGCTCCGTTCGGGGACGTCGGACCCGCACCGCCCGGTGTCGTCGGGGCGGGCGTCACCGGACCACCGCTGCTCAGTCCGCCATTGCCCGGACCCGCGACGCCTCCCATTCCCCCAGCGCCGGCAGCTCCAGCCCCACTAATAAAACCGTTCGTAGTCGTGCCAGCGGCCAGTCCCGGTGCGGCACCGTTGTCTGCAGCTCCGAATCGACCGCCGAGCGGACCGCCGTTTCCAAACCCTCCTCCGCCGAGCTGACCAAAGCCACCGACACCACCACCACCACCGGCGCCGCCGACTTGCCCAAGACCACCAGCCCCTCCGACGGCGCCAAGGCCTGCGCCTGCGCCAAGACCAGCACCAGCACCTGCGCTAAGACCTGCGCCGAAAGTGTTGGCGCCGCCAAACAAGGTGCCCTGGCCGAACTGCTCCCGGTCACGAGCCATGGCGGGACTCATGCGGCCCAGCCCGCGTGGGCCTTGTGCGAGAGTGCTGCCGTTCATACAGGCTAGCACCGTAAGTGCGAGTGCGAGTCGAGACATCATGGCGAAAAGGCGAAAGGTCTGCGGAAGCGGAAGCGGAAGCTGGCTGTGATTCACTTGAGGTGGCGTGCAGAAATCGAGAAGTGAAAACCTCAAACAACGGCTTGAAGCTTTGAGCAGTTGTGACCGAGATACCCGCACCCAGGTGCCAATCCGATGGGAGAACTTCCACATCGCTCAATCCAAGCCGGATCTGGCTTAGTCATCCACCCCCTTCACCAGTGCAAGAGACACGATGGTCGACGTCGGTTGACCCAAACACGAGGCTTGCTCGGACCCACCTCTCTCATTATTCGTTCCGCCTCCTGCTCCACACTCGTCCACCAAGCAACCAACCACGCAACCAAGCAACCAACCAAGCAACCAAACAACCAGTTCCAAGATGCACTGCAACTTCTTCGTCGTGCTGGGCCTCTGCGTCAGCGCCTCTATCCTGCACGCGACCGACGCGGGTGCGGCCCGAGGCGTAGCCCCCGATCGCCGCCGTCTGGGCCTCAACTACGACTACGACTACGGACACCAGCGCGAGCACCATGACCCGAAGAAGCACCACCACGAGAAGGGCCGGTCCTACTACCGCCGCCGCCGTCTCGAAGATGCCAAGGCGGCCGAGTCCTCGGACTATGCCTACGGCAAGGACGACAAGTACGGCAAAGACAAAAAGGACGACAAGTACGGCACGGACACGTACAGCTATGGTAAGGATGACAAGTACGGCCACGACGACTACGAGCACACGAGTTACGGGTATGACGACTATGGCTACAAGAGCTACGGCAGGGGCGACTGCGACGACTACGGCAAGAAGGACTACTACGGTCGTGGTGACTACTACGGCAAGGACATCTAAGGTTACGGCTACGACGACTACGACGACTACGGCTACTACCCGGACTCGTACGGCTACGGCTACGGCTACGGCTACTACCCGACCTACTACTCGTCGTACTACGACTACCCTGGCAACTACTACGGCTACACCTACGGCTATGGCTACCCTGGTGTTGGCTTGGGCTACGAGTCCGCGACGGCTGGCGGAGACGCTGGCCTGACGGAATCGGCCACCGAGTCTGTGACTGCAGACGACTCCCCCAAGGCGGTGGTGGAGGAGAAGAAGACGCCGTCGAAGGAGGACAAGTCGAAGGAGGACAAGTCGAAGGAGGACAAGTCGAAAGACAAGTCGAAGGAGGACAAGTCGAAGGAGGACAAGTCGAAAGACAAGTCGAAGGGCAAGTGAGGCGCTCCGAGAGCGGAAGGTCCGAGCATGGCTCGCGCCTGCGTGTGAAATATGGATGGGCGTCTAGTGTAGCCCACAGCGTGTGCAAGGTATAATGTAGCGTCGACAAAAACTGGCTGCGGTTTTAGCAATCAGCGCCAATAGATGTGTTTTGGTTGCTTTCGGTCCCGTTTTCTTGTTCCTTGTAATTCTGTGCTTGACCTTGACATTGTCGTATCGGGATGCATGAGCTGGGCTGGTCAGTTATGGCGTGCATGGGATACATTCGGAACAACGTCGGCCAACGTTAAATGTGCATTCACTCACCAATTCGTCGAGAACATCAAACTTCGGATAGCAGCTTCGTTTTTGTAATTGTTCGCTAATGTCTCCAATGATTTGACATTTTCAGTTGTCAAAAAATGACTTGAATCTGATTTGGTTTGAGATATTGACACGATCTCGAGTATGTTGATATTTAGTAGAATAACCGAAATTTCGCATTCCGCGAGCGCGCCACGATCGCACGCGAACGCACGCACAAGACAAAAAAGACGAACAGGCATACACGAACACTTCAACTCGTTCTTGCTACGTCAATTACTCGTCCATCTGTCTACTCGACCAAAACGTATAGTGCATCCATCTCCTACGCCGCTCCACCGGCGGCAAACTGACCCGCGCCACCGCCAAACTGCCCTGCGGCTCCCAAGCCACCGCCGAGTCCACCGGCTCCGAACCTTCCGCCGTTCATGCCGCCGAAGCCGCCGAGACCCCCCATTCCACCACCAACACCAGCACCGGCGCCACCGAATCCACCGGCTCCGGCACCTCCGAAGCGTCCGCCAAAGCCGCCCATGCCTCCTCCCATTTGACCACCAAGACCGCCAACTCCTCCAAGACCACCAGCGCCTCCAAGACCACCACCAGCTCCTCCGAAACCTCCAGCGCCAGTGGCGGCACCAGCACCAACT